>NW_026777453.1:0-300000 GCF_028023285.1 Balaenoptera ricei
GTTAGGGTTAGGGTTAGGGTTAGTGTTAGGGTTAGGGCTCGGTTTAGGGTACGGGTTAGGATTAGGGTACGTGTTAGGGTTAGGGTAGGGGTTAGGGTTAGGGTACGCGTTAGGGTTAGGGTAGTTATTAAACCTATCCCACTCTCTAGATACCCCTTAGCACGTAAAGGAATATTATTTGGGGGTCCAGCCATGGAGAAGAGTTTAGACACTAGGATAAGATAAGGAACACACCCATTATAAAGAAATCACATTAGGATTCTCTTTTTAAGCTGTTCCTTCAAACACTAGTGCTTAGGAAATCTATTGGAGGCAGAAGCAGTCAAGGGTAGCCTTGGGTTAGGGTTAGGCTTAGGGTTAGGCTTAGGGTACGGCTTAGGGTTCGGGTACGGCGTAGGGTATGGGTTAGGGTTAGGGTTAGGGTTAGTGTTAGGGTTAGGGCTCGGTTTAGGGTACGGGTTAGGATTAGGGTACGTGTTAGGGTTAGGGTAGGTGTTAGGGTTAGGGTATGCGTTAGGGTTAGGGTAGTTATTAAACCTATCCCACTCTCTAGATACCTCTTAGCACGTAAAGGAATATTATTTGGGGGTCCAGCCATGGAGAAGAGTTTAGACACTAGGATAAGATAAGGAACACATACATTATAAACAAATCACATTAGGATTCTCTTTTTAAGCTGTTCCTTCAAACACTAGTGCTTAGGAAATCTATTGGAGGCAGAAGCAGTCAAGGGTAGCCTAGGGTTAGGGTTAGGCTTAGGGTTAGGCTTAGGGTACGGCTTAGGGTACGGGTTCGGGGAGGGGTTCGGGTACGGCATAGGGTATGGGTTAGGGTTAGGGTTAGGGTTAGTGTTAGGGTTAGGGCTCGGTTTAGGGTTAGGGTTAGGGTTAGGGTTAGGGTTAGGGTTAGGGTTAGGGTTAGGGTTAGGGTTAGGGTTAGGGCTCGGTTTAGATTACGGGTTAGGATTAGGGTACGTGTTAGGGTTAGGGTAGGTGTTAGGGTTAGGGTACGCGTTAGGGTTAGGGTAGTTATTAAACCTATCCCACTCTCTAGATACCCCTTAGCACGTAAAGGAATATTATTTGCGGGTCCAGCCATGGAAAAGAGTTTAGACACTAGGATAAAATAAGGAACACATACATTATAAAGAAATCACATTAGGATTCTCTTTTTAAGCTGTTCCTTCAAACACTAGTGCTTAGGAAATCTATTGGAGGCAGAAGCAGTCAAGGGTAGCCTAGGGTTAGGGTTAGGCTTAGGGTTAGGCTTAGGGTACGGCTTAGGGTACGGGTTCGGGGAGGGGTTCGGGTACGGCGTAGGGTATGGGTTAGGGTTAGGGTTAGGGTTAGTGTTAGGGTTAGGGCTCGGTTTAGGGTACGGGTTAGGATTAGGGTACGTGTTAGGGTTAGGGTAGGTGTTAGGGTTAGGGTACGCGTTAGGGTTAGGGTAGTTATTAAACCTATCCCACTCTCTAGATACCCCTTAGCACGAAAAGGAATATTATTTGGGGGTCCAGCCATGGAGAAGAGTTTAGACACTAGGATAAGATAAGGAACACACCCATTATAAAGAAATCACATTAGGATTCTCTTTTTAAGCTGTTTCTTCAAACACTAGTGCTTAGGAAATCTATTGGAGGCAGAAGCAGTCAAGGGTAGCCTAGGGTTAGGGTTAGGCTTAGGGTTAGGCTTAGGGTACGGCTTAGGGTTCGGGTACGGCGTAGGGTATGGGTTAGGGTTAGGGTTAGGGTTAGTGTTAGGGTTAGGGCTCGGTTTAGGGTACGGGTTAGGATTAGGGTACGTGTTAGGGTTAGGGTAGGTGTTAGGGTTAGGGTACGCGTTAGGGTTAGGGTAGTTATTAAACCTATCCCACTCTCTAGATACCCCTTAGCACGTAAAGGAATATTATTTGGGGGTCCAGCCATGGAGAAGAGTTTAGACACTAGGATAAGATAAGGAACACATACATTATAAAGAAATCACATTAGGATTCTCTTTTTAAGCTGTTCCTTCAAACACTAGTGCTTAGGAAATCTATTGGAGGCAGAAGCAGTCAAGGGTAGCCTAGGGTTAGGGTTAGGCTTAGGGTTAGGCTTAGGGTACGGCTTAGGGTACGGGTTCGGGGAGGGGTTCGGGTACGGCATAGGGTATGGGTTAGGGTTAGGGTTAGGGTTAGTGTTAGGGTTAGGGCTCGGTTTAGGGTACGGGTTAGGATTAGGGTACGTGTTAGGGTTAGGGTAGGGGTTAGGGTTAGGGTACGCGTTAGGGTTAGGGTAGGTATTAAACCTATCCCACTCTCTAGATACCCCTTAGCACGTAAAGGAATATTATTTGGGGGTCCAGCCATGGAGAAGAGTTTAGACACTAGGATAAAATAAGGAACACATACATTATAAAGAAATCACATTAGGATTCTCTTTTTAAGCTGTTCCTTACAACACTAGTGCTTAGGAAATCTATTGGAGGCAGAAGCAGTCAAGGGTAGCCTAGGGTTAGGGTTAGGCTTAGGGTTAGGCTTAGGGTACGGCTTAGGGTACGGGTTTGGGGAGGGGTTCGGGTACGGCGTAGGGTATGGGTTAGGGTTAGGGTTAGGGTTAGTGTTAGGGTTAGGGCTCGGTTTAGGGTACGGGTTAGGATTAGGGTACGTGTTAGGGTTAGGGTAGGGGTTAGGGTTAGGGTACGCGTTAGGGTTAGGGTAGTTATTAAACCTATCCCACTCTCTAGATACCCCTTAGCACGTAAAGGAATATTATTTGGGGGTCCAGCCATGGAGAAGAGTTTAGACACTAGGATAAAATAAGGAACACATACATTATAAAGAAATCACATTAGGATTCTCTTTTTAAGCTGTTCCTTCAAACACTAGTGCTTAGGAAATCTATTGGAGGCAGAAGCAGTCAAGGGTAGCCTAGGGTTAGGGTTAGGCTTAGGGTTAGGCTTAGGGTACGGCTTAGGGTACGGGTTCGGGGAGGGGTTCGGGTACGGCGTAGGGTATGGGTTAGGGTTAGGGTTAGGGTTAGTGTTAGGGTTAGGGCTCGGTTTAGGGTACGGGTTAGGATTAGGGTACGTGTTAGGGTTAGGGTAGGGGTTAGGGTTAGGGTACGCGTTAGGGTTAGGGTAGTTATTAAACCTATCCCACTCTCTAGATACCCCTTAGCACATAAAGGAATATTATTTGGGGGTCCAGCCATGGAGAAGAGTTTAGACACTAGGATAAAATAAGGAACACATACATTATAAAGAAATCACATTAGGATTCTCTTTTTAAGCTGTTCCTTCAAACACTAGTGCTTAGGAAATCTATTGGAGGCAGAAGCAGTCAAGGGTAGCCTAGGGTTAGGGTTAGGCTTAGGGTTAGGCTTAGGGTACGGCTTAGGGTAGGGGTTCGGGGAGGGGTTCGGGTACGGCGTAGGGTATGGGTTAGGGTTAGGGTTAGGGTTAGTGTTAGGGTTAGGGCTCGGTTTAGGGTACGGGTTAGGATTAGGGTACGTGTTAGGGTTAGGGTAGGGGTTAGGGTTAGGGTACGCGTTAGGGTTAGGGTAGTTATTAAACCTATCCCACTCTCTAGATACCCCTTAGCACGTAAAGGAATATTATTTGGGGGTCCAGCCATGGAGAAGAGTTTAGACACTAGGATAAGATAAGGAACACACCCATTATAAAGAAATCACATTAGGATTCTCTTTTTAAGCTGTTCCTTCAAACACTAGTGCTTAGGAAATCTATTGGAGGCAGAAGCAGTCAAGGGTAGCCTTGGGTTAGGGTTAGGCTTAGGGTACGGCTTAGGCTACGGGTTCGGGGAGGGGTTCGGGTACGGCGTAGGGTATGGGTTAGGGTTAGGGTTAGGGTTAGTGTTAGGGTTAGGGCTCGGTTTAGGGTACGGGTTAGGATTAGGGTACGTGTTAGGGTTAGGGTAGGTGTTAGGGTTAGGGTACGCGTTAGGGTTAGGGTAGTTATTAAACCTATCCCACTCTCTAGATACCCCTTAGCACGTAAAGGAATATTATTTGCGGGTCCAGCCATGGAAAAGAGTTTAGACACTAGGATAAAATAAGGAACACATACATTATAAAGAAATCACATTAGGATTCTCTTTTTAAGCTGTTCCTTAAAACACTAGTGCTTAGGAAATCTATTGGAGGCAGAAGCAGTCAAGGGTAGCCTAGGGTTAGGGTTAGGCTTAGGGTTAGGCTTAGGGTACGGCTTTGGGTATGGGTTTGGGGAGGGGTTCGGGTACGGCGTAGGGTATTGGTTAGGGTTAGGGTTAGGGTTAGTGTTAGGGTTAGGGCTCGGTTTAGGGTACGGGTTAGGATTAGGGTACGTGTTAGGGTTAGGGTAGGGGTTAGGGTTAGGGTACGCGTTAGGGTTAGGGTAGTTATTAAACCTATCCCACTCTCTAGATACCCCTTAGCACGTAAAGGAATATTATTTGGGGGTCCAGCCATGGAGAAGAGTTTAGACACTAGGATAAGATAAGGAACACACCCATTATAAACAAATCACATTAGGATTCTCTTTTTAAGCTGTTCCTTCAAACACTAGTGCTTAGGAAATCTATTGGAGGCAGAAGCAGTCAAGGGTAGCCTAGGGTTAGGGTTAGGCTTAGGGTTAGGCTTAGGGTACGGCTTAGGGTTCGGGTACGGCATAGGGTATGGGTTAGGGTTAGGGTTAGGGTTAGTGTTAGGGTTAGGGCTCGGTTTAGGGTACGGGTTAGAATTAGGGTACGTGTTAGGGTTAGGGTAGGTGTTAGGGTTAGGGTACGCGTTAGGGTTAGGGTAGTTATTAAACCTATCCCACTCTCTAGATACCCCTTAGCACGTAAAGGAATATTATTTGGGGGTCCAGCCATGGAGAAGAGTTTAGACACTAGGATAAGATAAGGAACACATACATTATAAAGAAATCACATTAGGATTCTCTTTTTAAGCTGTTCCTTCAAACACTAGTGCTTAGGAAATCTATTGGAGGCAGAAGCAGTCAAGGGTAGCCTAGGGTTAGGGTTAGGCTTAGGGTTAGGCTTAGGGTATGGCTTAGGGTACGGGTTCGGGGAGGGGTTCGGGTACGGCATAGGGTATGGGTTAGGGTTAGGGTTAGGGTTAGTGTTAGGGTTAGGGCTCGGTTTAGGGTACGGGTTAGGATTAGGGTACGTGTTAGGGTTAGGGTAGGTGTTAGGGTTAGGGTACGCGTTAGGGTTAGGGTAGTTATTAAACCTATCCCACTCTCTAGATACCCCTTAGCACGTAAAGGAATATTATTTGCGGGTCCAGCCATGGAGAAGAGTTTAGACACTAGGATAAAATAAGGAACACATACATTATAAAGAAATAACATTAGGATTCTCTTTTTAAGCTGTTCCTTCAAACACTAGTGCTTAGGAAATCTATTGGAGGCAGAAGCAGTCAAGGGTAGCCTAGGGTTAGGGTTAGGCTTAGGGTTAGGCTTAGGGTACGGCTTAGGGTTCGGGTACGGCGTAGGGTATGGGTTAGGGTTAGGGTTAGGGTTAGTGTTAGGGTTAGGGCTCGGTTTAGGGTACGGGTTAGGATTAGGGTACGTGTTAGGGTTAGGGTAGGGGTTAGGGTTAGGGTACGCGTTAGGGTTAGGGTAGTTATTAAACCTATCCCACTCTCTAGATACCCCTTAGCACGTAAAGGAATATTATTTGGGGGTCCAGCCATGGAGAAGAGTTTAGACACTAGGATAAAATAAGGAACACATACATTATAAAGAAATCACATTAGGATTCTCTTTTTAAGCTGTTCCTTCAAACACTAGTGCTTAGGAAATCTATTGGAGGCAGAAGCAGTCAAGGGTAGCCTAGGGTTAGGGTTAGGCTTAGGGTTAGGCTTAGGGTACGGCTTAGGGTACGGGTTCGGGGAGGGGTTCGGGTACGGCGTAGGGTATGGGTTAGGGTTAGGGTTAGGGTTAGTGTTAGGGTTAGGGCTCGGTTTAGGGTACGGGTTAGGATTAGGGTACGTGTTAGGGTTAGGGTAGGGGTTAGGGTTAGGGTACGCGTTAGGGTTAGGGTAGTTATTAAACCTATCCCACTCTCTAGATACCCCTTAGCACGTAAAGGAATATTATTTGGGGGTCCAGCCATGGAGAAGAGTTTAGACACTAGGATAAGATAAGGAACACACCCATTATAAAGAAATCACATTAGGATTCTCTTTTTAAGCTGTTCCTTCAAACACTAGTGCTTAGGAAATCTATTGGAGGCAGAAGCAGTCAAGGGTAGCCTTGGGTTAGGGTTAGGCTTAGGGTTAGGCTTAGGGTACGGCTTAGGGTTCGGGTACGGCGTAGGGTATGGGTTAGGGTTAGGGTTAGGGTTAGTGTTAGGGTTAGGGCTCGGTTTAGGGTACGGGTTAGGATTAGGGTACGTGTTAGGGTTAGGGTAGGTGTTAGGGTTAGGGTATGCGTTAGGGTTAGGGTAGTTATTAAACCTATCCCACTCTCTAGATACCCCTTAGCACGTAAAGGAATATTATTTGGGGGTCCAGCCATGGAGAAGAGTTTAGACACTAGGATAAGATAAGGAACACATACATTATAAAGAAATCACATTAGGATTCTCTTTTTAAGCTGTTCCTTAAAACACTAGTGCTTAGGAAATCTATTGGAGGCAGAAGCAGTCAAGGGTAGCCTAGGGTTAGGGTTAGGCTTAGGGTTAGGCTTAGGGTACGGCTTAGGGTATGGGTTTGGGGAGGGGTTCGGGTACGGCGTAGGGTATTGGTTAGGGTTAGGGTTAGGGTTAGTGTTAGGGTTAGGGCTCGGTTTAGGGTACGGGTTAGGATTAGGGTACGTGTTAGGGTTAGGGTAGGTGTTAGGGTTAGGGTACGCGTTAGGGTTAGGGTAGTTATTAAACCTATCCCACTCTCTAGATACCCCTTAGCACGTAAAGGAATATTATTTGGGGGTCCAGCCATGGAGAAGAGTTTAGACACTAGGATAAGATAAGGAACACACCCATTATAAAGAAATCACATTAGGATTCTCTTTTTAAGCTGTTCCTTCAAACACTAGTGCTTAGGAAATCTATTGGAGGCAGAAGCAGTCAAGGGTAGCCTAGGGTTAGGGTTAGGCTTAGGGTTAGGCTTAGGGTACGGCTTAGGGTACGGGTTCGGGGAGGGGTTCGGGTACGGCGTAGGGTATGGGTTAGGGTTAGGGTTAGGGTTAGTGTTAGGGTTAGGGCTCGGTTTAGGGTACGGGTTAGGATTAGGGTACGTGTTAGGGTTAGGGTAGGGGTTAGGGTTAGGGTACGCGTTAGGGTTAGGGTAGTTATTAAACCTATCCCACTCTCTAGATACCCCTTAGCACGTAAAGGTATATTATTTGGGGGTCCAGCCATGGAGAAGAGTTTAGACACTAGGATAAGATAAGGAACACATACATTATAAAGAAATCACATTAGGATTCTCTTTTTAAGCTGTTCCTTCAAACACTAGTGCTTAGGAAATCTATTGGAGGCAGAAGCAGTCAAGGGTAGCCTAGGGTTAGGGTTAGGCTTAGGGTTAGGCTTAGGGTACGGCTTAGGGTACGGGTTCGGGGAGGGGTTCGGGTACGGCATAGGGTATGGGTTAGGGTTAGGGTTAGGGTTAGTGTTAGGGTTAGGGCTCGGTTTAGGGTACGGGTTAGGATTAGGGTACGTGTTAGGGTTAGGGTAGGTGTTAGGGTTAGGGTACGCGTTAGGGTTAGGGTAGTTATTAAACCTATCCCACTCTCTAGATACCCCTTAGCACGTAAAGGAATATTATTTGCGGGTCCAGCCATGGAAAAGAGTTTAGACACTAGGATAAAATAAGGAACACATACATTATAAAGAAATCACATTAGGATTCTCTTTTTAAGCTGTTCCTTAAAACACTAGTGCTTAGGAAATCTATTGGAGGCAGAAGCAGTCAAGGGTAGCCTAGGGTTAGGGTTAGGCTTAGGGTTAGGGTTAGGGTACGGCTTAGGGTAGGGGTTCGGGGAGGGGTTCGGGTACGGCGTAGGGTATGGGTTAGGGTTAGGGTTAGGGTTAGTGTTAGGGTTAGGGCTCGGTTTAGGGTACGGGTTAGAATTAGGGTACGTGTTAGGGTTAGGGTAGGTGTTAGGGTTAGGGTACGCGTTAGGGTTAGGGTAGTTATTAAACCTATCCCACTCTCTAGATACCCCTTAGCACGTTAAGGAATATTATTTTGGGGTCCAGCCATGGAGAAGAGTTTAGACACTAGGATAAGATAAGGAACACATACATTATAAAGAAATCACATTAGGATTCTCTTTTTAAGCTGTTCCTTCAAACACTAGTGCTTAGGAAATCTATTGGAGGCAGAAGCAGTCAAGGGTAGCCTAGGGTTAGGGTTAGGCTTAGGGTTAGGCTTAGGGTACGGCTTAGGGTACGGGTTCGGGGAGGGGTTCGGGTACGGCATAGGGTATGGGTTAGGGTTAGGGTTAGGGTTAGTGTTAGGGTTAGGGCTCGGTTTAGGGTACGGGTTAGGATTAGGGTACGTGTTAGGGTTAGGGTAGGGGTTAGGGTTAGGGTACGCGTTAGGGTTAGGGTAGGTATTAAACCTATCCCACTCTCTAGATACCCCTTAGCACGTAAAGGAATATTATTTGGGGGTCCAGCCATGGAGAAGAGTTTAGACACTAGGATAAAATAAGGAACACATACATTATAAAGAAATCACATTAGGATTCTCTTTTTAAGCTGTTCCTTACAACACTAGTGCTTAGGAAATCTATTGGAGGCAGAAGCAGTCAAGGGTAGCCTAGGGTTAGGGTTAGGCTTAGGGTTAGGCTTAGGGTAGGGCTTAGGGTACGGGTTTGGGGAGGGGTTCGGGTACGGCGTAGGGTATGGGTTAGGGTTAGGGTTAGGGTTAGTGTTAGGGTTAGGGCTCGGTTTAGGGTACGGGTTAGGATTAGGGTACGTGTTAGGGTTAGGGTAGGGGTTAGGGTTAGGGTACGCGTTAGGGTTAGGGTAGTTATTAAACCTATCCCACTCTCTAGATACCCCTTAGCACGTAAAGGAATATTATTTGGGGGTCCAGCCATGGAGAAGAGTTTAGACACTAGGATAAAATAAGGAACACATACATTATAAAGAAATCACATTAGGATTCTCTTTTTAAGCTGTTCCTTCAAACACTAGTGCTTAGGAAATCTATTGGAGGCAGAAGCAGTCAAGGGTAGCCTAGGGTTAGGGTTAGGCTTAGGGTTAGGCTTAGGGTACGGCTTAGGGTACGGGTTCGGGGAGGGGTTCGGGTACGGCGTAGGGTATGGGTTAGGGTTAGGGTTAGGGTTAGTGTTAGGGTTAGGGCTCGGTTTAGGGTACGGGTTAGGATTAGGGTACGTGCTAGGGTTAGGGTAGGGGTTAGGGTTAGGGTACGCGTTAGGGTTAGGGTAGTTATTAAACCTATCCCACTCTCTAGATACCCCTTAGCACATAAAGGAATATTATTTGGGGGTCCAGCCATGGAGAAGAGTTTAGACACTAGGATAAAATAAGGAACACATACATTATAAAGAAATCACATTAGGATTCTCTTTTTAAGCTGTTCCTTCAAACACTAGTGCTTAGGAAATCTATTGGAGGCAGAAGCAGTCAAGGGTAGCCTAGGGTTAGGGTTAGGCTTAGGGTTAGGCTTAGGGTACGGCTTAGGGTAGGGGTTCGGGGAGGGGTTCGGGTACGGCGTAGGGTATGGGTTAGGGTTAGGGTTAGGGTTAGTGTTAGGGTTAGGGCTCGGTTTAGGGTACGGGTTAGGATTAGGGTACGTGTTAGGGTTAGGGTAGGGGTTAGGGTTAGGGTACGCGTTAGGGTTAGGGTAGTTATTAAACCTATCCCACTCTCTAGATACCCCTTAGCACGTAAAGGAATATTATTTGGGGGTCCAGCCATGGAGAAGAGTTTAGACACTAGGATAAGATAAGGAACACACCCATTATAAAGAAATCACATTAGGATTCTCTTTTTAAGCTGTTCCTTCAAACACTAGTGCTTAGGAAATCTATTGGAGGCAGAAGCAGTCAAGGGTAGCCTTGGGTTAGGGTTAGGCTTAGGGTTAGGCTTAGGGTACGGCTTAGGGTTCGGGTACGGCGTAGGGTATGGGTTAGGGTTAGGGTTAGGGTTAGTGTTAGGGTTAGGGCTCGGTTTAGGGTACGGGTTAGGATTAGGGTACGTGTTAGGGTTAGGGTAGGTGTTAGGGTTAGGGTATGCGTTAGGGTTAGGGTAGTTATTAAACCTATCCCACTCTCTAGATACCCCTTAGCACGTAAAGGAATATTATTTGGGGGTCCAGCCATGGAGAAGAGTTTAGACACTAGGATAAGATAAGGAACACATACATTATAAAGAAATCACATTAGGATTCTCTTTTTAAGCTGTTCCTTCAAACACTAGTGCTTAGGAAATCTATTGGAGGCAGAAGCAGTCAAGGGTAGCCTAGGGTTAGGGTTAGGCTTAGGGTTAGGCTTAGGGTACGGCTTAGGGTACGGGTTCGGGGAGGGGTTCGGGTACGGCATAGGGTATGGGTTAGGGTTAGGGTTAGTGTTAGGGTTAGGGCTCGGTTTAGGGTACGGGTTAGGATTAGGGTACGTGTTAGGGTTAGGGTAGGTGTTAGGGTTAGGGTACGCGTTAGGGTTAGGGTAGTTATTAAACCTATCCCACTCTCTAGATACCCCTTAGCACATAAAGGAATATTATTTGCGGGTCCAGCCATGGAAAAGAGTTTAGACACTAGGATAAAATAAGGAACACATACATTATAAAGAAATCACATTAGGATTCTCTTTTTAAGCTGTTCCTTCAAACACTAGTGCTTAGGAAATCTATTGGAGGCAGAAGCAGTCAAGGGTAGCCTAGGGTTAGGGTTAGGCTTAGGGTTAGGCTTAGGGTACGGCTTAGGGTATGGGTTTGGGGAGGGGTTCGGGTACGGCGTAGGGTATTGGTTAGGGTTAGGGTTAGGGTTAGTGTTAGGGTTAGGGCTCGGTTTAGGGTACGGGTTAGGATTAGGGTACGTGTTAGGGTTAGGGTAGGGGTTAGGGTTAGGGTACGCGTTAGGGTTAGGGTAGTTATTAAACCTATCCCACTCTCTAGATACCCCTTAGCACGTAAAGGAATATTATTTGGGGGTCCAGCCATGGAGAAGAGTTTAGACACTAGGATAAGATAAGGAACACACCCATTATAAAGAAATCACATTAGGATTCTCTTTTTAAGCTGTTCCTTCAAACACTAGTGCTTAGGAAATCTATTGGAGGCAGAAGCAGTCAAGGGTAGCCTAGGGTTAGGGTTAGGCTTAGGGTTAGGCTTAGGGTACGGCTTAGGGTACGGGTTCGGGGAGGGGTTCGGGTACGGCGTAGGGTATGGGTTAGGGTTAGGGTTAGGGTTAGTGTTAGGGTTAGGGCTCGGTTTAGGGTACGGGTTAGGATTAGGGTACGTGTTAGGGTTAGGGTAGGGGTTAGGGTTAGGGTACGCGTTAGGGTTAGGGTAGTTATTAAACCTATCCCGCTCTCTAGATACCCCTTAGCACGTAAAGGTATATTATTTGGGGGTCCAGCCATGGAGAAGAGTTTAGACACTAGGATAAGATAAGGAACACATACATTATAAAGAAATCACATTAGGATTCTCTTTTTAAGCTGTTCCTTCAAACACTAGTGCTTAGGAAATCTATTGGAGGCAGAAGCAGTCAAGGGTAGCCTAGGGTTAGGGTTAGGCTTAGGGTTAGGCTTAGGGTACGGCTTAGGGTACGGGTTCGGGGAGGGGTTCGGGTACGGCATAGGGTATGGGTTAGGGTTAGGGTTAGGGTTAGTGTTAGGGTTAGGGCTCGGTTTAGGGTACGGGTTAGGATTAGGGTACGTGTTAGGGTTAGGGTAGGTGTTAGGGTTAGGGTACGCGTTAGGGTTAGGGTAGTTATTAAACCTATCCCACTCTCTAGATACCCCTTAGCACGTAAAGGAATATTATTTGCGGGTCCAGCCATGGAAAAGAGTTTAGACACTAGGATAAAATAAGGAACACATACATTATAAAGAAATCACATTAGGATTCTCTTTTTAAGCTGTTCCTTAAAACACTAGTGCTTAGGAAATCTATTGGAGGCAGAAGCAGTCAAGGGTAGCCTAGGGTTAGGGTTAGGCTTAGGGTTAGGGTTAGGGTACGGCTTAGGGTAGGGGTTCGGGGAGGGGTTCGGGTACGGCGTAGGGTATGGGTTAGGGTTAGGGTTAGGGTTAGTGTTAGGGTTAGGGCTCGGTTTAGGGTACGGGTTAGGATTAGGGTACGTGTTAGGGTTAGGGTAGGTGTTAGGGTTAGGGTACGCGTTAGGGTTAGGGTAGTTATTAAACCTATCCCACTCTCTAGATACCCCTTAGCACGTAAAGGAATATTATTTGGGGGTCCAGCCATGGAGAAGAGTTTAGACACTAGGATAAGATAAGGAACACACCCATTATAAAGAAATCACATTAGGATTCTCTTTTTAAGCTGTTCCTTCAAACACTAGTGCTTAGGAAATCTATTGGAGGCAGAAGCAGTCAAGGGTAGCCTAGGGTTAGGGTTAGGCTTAGGGTTAGGCTTAGGGTACGGCTTAGGGTTCGGGTACGGCATAGGGTATGGGTTAGGGTTAGGGTTAGGGTTAGTGTTAGGGTTAGGGCTCGGTTTAGGGTACGGGTTAGAATTAGGGTACGTGTTAGGGTTAGGGTAGGTGTTAGGGTTAGGGTACGCGTTAGGGTTAGGGTAGTTATTAAACCTATCCCACTCTCTAGATACCCCTTAGCACGTAAAGGAATATTATTTGGGGGTCCAGCCATGGAGAAGAGTTTAGACACTAGGATAAGATAAGGAACACATACATTATAAAGAAATCACATTAGGATTCTCTTTTTAAGCTGTTCCTTCAAACACTAGTGCTTAGGAAATCTATTGGAGGCAGAAGCAGTCAAGGGTAGCCTAGGGTTAGGGTTAGGCTTAGGGTTAGGCTTAGGGTATGGCTTAGGGTACGGGTTCGGGGAGGGGTTCGGGTACGGCATAGGGTATGGGTTAGGGTTAGGGTTAGGGTTAGTGTTAGGGTTAGGGCTCGGTTTAGGGTACGGGTTAGGATAAGGGTACGTGTTAGGGTTAGGGTAGGTGTTAGGGTTAGGGTACGCGTTAGGGTTAGGGTAGTTATTAAACCTATCCCACTCTCTAGATACCCCTTAGCACGTAAAGGAATATTATTTGCGCGTCCAGCCATGGAGAAGAGTTTAGACACTAGGATAAAATAAGGAACACATACATTATAAAGAAATCACATTAGGATTCTCTTTTTAAGCTGTTCCTTCAAACACTAGTGCTTAGGAAATCTATTGGAGGCAGAAGCAGTCAAGGGTAGCCTAGGGTTAGGGTTAGGCTTAGGGTTAGGCTTAGGGTATGGCTTAGGGTACGGGTTCGGGGAGGGGTTCGGGTACGGCATAGGGTATGGGTTAGGGTTAGGGTTAGGGTTAGTGTTAGGGTTAGGGCTCGGTTTAGGGTACGGGTTAGGATAAGGGTACGTGTTAGGGTTAGGGTAGGTGTTAGGGTTAGGGTACGCGTTAGGGTTAGGGTAGTTATTAAACCTATCCCACTCTCTAGATACCCCTTAGCACGTAAAGGAATATTATTTGCGCGTCCAGCCATGGAGAAGAGTTTAGACACTAGGATAAAATAAGGAACACATACATTATAAAGAAATCACATTAGGATTCTCTTTTTAAGCTGTTCCTTAAAACACTAGTGCTTAGGAAATCTATTGGAGGCAGAAGCAGTCAAGGGTAGCCTAGGGTTAGGGTTAGGCTTAGGGTTAGGCTTAGGGTACGGCTTAGGGTATGGGTTTGGGGAGGGGTTCGGGTACGGCGTAGGGTATTGGTTAGGGTTAGGGTTAGGGTTAGTGTTAGGGTTAGGGCTCGGTTTAGGGTACGGGTTAGGATTAGGGTACGTGTTAGGGTTAGGGTAGGGGTTAGGGTTAGGGTACGCGTTAGGGTTAGGGTAGTTATTAAACCTATCCCACTCTCTAGATACCCCTTAGCACGTAAAGGAATATTATTTGGGGGTCCAGCCATGGAGAAGAGTTTAGACACTAGGATAAGATAAGGAACACACCCATTATAAAGAAATCACATTAGGATTCTCTTTTTAAGCTGTTCCTTCAAACACTAGTGCTTAGGAAATCTATTGGAGGCAGAAGCAGTCAAGGGTAGCCTAGGGTTAGGGTTAGGCTTAGGGTTAGGCTTAGGGTACGGCTTAGGGTACGGGTTCGGGGAGGGGTTCGGGTACGGCGTAGGGTATGGGTTAGGGTTAGGGTTAGGGTTAGTGTTAGGGTTAGGGCTCGGTTTAGGGTACGGGTTAGGATTAGGGTACGTGTTAGGGTTAGGGTAGGGGTTAGGGTTAGGGTACGCGTTAGGGTTAGGGTAGTTATTAAACCTATCCCACTCTCTAGATACCCCTTAGCACGTAAAGGAATATTATTTGGGGGTCCAGCCATGGAGAAGAGTTTAGACACTAGGATAAGATAAGGAACACACCCATTATAAAGAAATCACATTAGGATTCTCTTTTTAAGCTGTTCCTTCAAACACTAGTGCTTAGGAAATCTATTGGAGGCAGAAGCAGTCAAGGGTAGCCTAGGGTTAGGGTTAGGCTTAGGGTTAGGCTTAGGATACGGCTTAGGGTTCGGGTACGGCATAGGGTATGGGTTAGGGTTAGGGTTAGGGTTAGTGTTAGGGTTAGGGCTCGGTTTAGGGTACGGGTTAGAATTAGGGTACGTGTTAGGGTTAGGGTAGGTGTTAGGGTTAGGGTACGCGTTAGGGTTAGGGTAGTTATTAAACCTATCCCACTCTCTAGATACCCCTTAGCACGTTAAGGAATATTATTTGGGGGTCCAGCCATGGAGAAGAGTTTAGACACTAGGATAAGATAAGGAACACATACATTATAAAGAAATCACATTAGGATTCTCTTTTTAAGCTGTTCCTTCAAACACTAGTGCTTAGGAAATCTATTGGAGGCAGAAGCAGTCAAGGGTAGCCTAGGGTTAGGGTTAGGCTTAGGGTTAGGCTTAGGGTACGGCTTAGGGTACGGGTTCGGGGAGGGGTTCGGGTACGGCATAGGGTATGGGTTAGGGTTAGGGTTAGGGTTAGTGTTAGGGTTAGGGCTCGGTTTAGGTACGGGTTAGGATTAGGGTACGTGTTAGGGTTAGGGTAGGGGTTAGGGTTAGGGTACGCGTTAGGGTTAGGGTAGGTATTAAACCTATCCCACTCTCTAGATACCCCTTAGCACGTAAAGGAATATTATTTGGGGGTCCAGCCATGGAGAAGAGTTTAGACACTAGGATAAAATAAGGAACACATACATTATAAAGAAATCACATTAGGATTCTCTTTTTAAGCTGTTCCTTACAACACTAGTGCTTAGGAAATCTATTGGAGGCAGAAGCAGTCAAGGGTAGCCTAGGGTTAGGGTTAGGCTTAGGGTTAGGCTTAGGGTTAGGCTTAGGGTACGGCTTAGGGTAGGGGTTCGGGGAGGGGTTCGGGTACGGCGTAGGGTATGGGTTAGGGTTAGGGTTAGGGTTAGTGTTAGGGTTAGGGCTCGGTTTAGGGTACGGGTTAGGATTAGGGTACGTGTTAGGGTTAGGGTAGGGGTTAGGGTTAGGGTACGCGTTAGGGTTAGGGTAGTTATTAAACCTATCCCACTCTCTAGATACCCCTTAGCACGTAAAGGAATATTATTTGGGGGTCCAGCCATGGAGAAGAGTTTAGACACTAGGATAAGATAAGGAACACACCCATTATAAAGAAATCACATTAGGATTCTCTTTTTAAGCTGTTCCTTCAAACACTAGTGCTTAGGAAATCTATTGGAGGCAGAAGCAGTCAAGGGTAGCCTTGGGTTAGGGTTAGGCTTAGGGTTAGGCTTAGGGTACGGCTTAGGGTTCGGGTACGGCGTAGGGTATGGGTTAGGGTTAGGGTTAGGGTTAGTGTTAGGGTTAGGGCTCGGTTTAGGGTACGGGTTAGGATTAGGGTACGTGTTAGGGTTAGGGTAGGTGTTAGGGTTAGGGTATGCGTTAGGGTTAGGGTAGTTATTAAACCTATCCCACTCTCTAGATACCCCTTAGCACGTAAAGGAATATTATTTGGGGGTCCAGCCATGGAGAAGAGTTTAGACACTAGGATAAGATAAAGAACACATACATTATAAAGAAATCACATTAGGATTCTCTTTTTAAGCTGTTCCTTCAAACACTAGTGCTTAGGAAATCTATTGGAGGCAGAAGCAGTCAAGGGTAGCCTAGGGTTAGGGTTAGGCTTAGGGTTAGGCTTAGGGTACGGCTTAGGGTACGGGTTCGGGGAGGGGTTCGGGTACGGCATAGGGTATGGGTTAGGGTTAGGGTTAGGGTTAGTGTTAGGGTTAGGGCTCGGTTTAGGGTACGGGTTAGGATTAGGGTACGTGTTAGGGTTAGGGTAGGTGTTAGGGTTAGGGTACGCGTTAGGGTTAGGGTAGTTATTAAACCTATCCCACTCTCTAGATACCCCTTAGCACGTAAAGGAATATTATTTGCGGGTCCAGCCATGGAAAAGAGTTTAGACACTAGGATAAAATAAGGAACACATACATTATAAAGAAATCACATTAGGATTCTCTTTTTAAGCTGTTCCTTAAAACACTAGTGCTTAGGAAATCTATTGGAGGCAGAAGCAGTCAAGGGTAGCCTAGGGTTAGGGTTAGGCTTAGGGTTAGGCTTAGGGTACGGCTTAGGGTATGGGTTTGGGGAGGGGTTCGGGTACGGCGTAGGGTATTGGTTAGGGTTAGGGTTAGGGTTAGTGTTAGGGTTAGGGCTCGGTTTAGGGTACGGGTTAGGATTAGGGTACGTGTTAGGGTTAGGGTAGGGGTTAGGGTTAGGGTACGCGTTAGGGTTAGGGTAGTTATTACACCTATCCCACTCTCTAGATACCCCTTAGCACGTAAAGGAATATTATTTGGGGGTCCAGCCATGGAGAAGAGTTTAGACACTAGGATAAGATAAGGAACACACCCATTATAAAGAAATCACATTAGGATTCTCTTTTTAAGCTGTTCCTTCAAACACTAGTGCTTAGGAAATCTATTGGAGGCAGAAGCAGTCAAGGGTAGCCTAGGGTTAGGGTTAGGCTTAGGGTTAGGCTTAGGATACGGCTTAGGGTTCGGGTACGGCATAGGGTATGGGTTAGGGTTAGGGTTAGGGTTAGTGTTAGGGTTAGGGCTCGGTTTAGGGTACGGGTTAGAATTAGGGTACGTGTTAGGGTTAGGGTAGGTGTTAGGGTTAGGGTACGCGTTAGGGTTAGGGTAGTTATTAAACCTATCCCACTCTCTAGATACCCCTTAGCACGTTAAGGAATATTATTTGGGGGTCCAGCCATGGAGAAGAGTTTAGACACTAGGATAAGATAAGGAACACATACATTATAAAGAAATCACATTAGGATTCTCTTTTTAAGCTGTTCCTTCAAACACTAGTGCTTAGGAAATCTATTGGAGGCAGAAGCAGTCAAGGGTAGCCTAGGGTTAGGGTTAGGCTTAGGGTTAGGCTTAGGGTACGGCTTAGGGTACGGGTTCGGGGAGGGGTTCGGGTACGGCATAGGGTATGGGTTAGGGTTAGGGTTAGGGTTAGTGTTAGGGTTAGGGCTCGGTTTAGGTACGGGTTAGGATTAGGGTACGTGTTAGGGTTAGGGTAGGGGTTAGGGTTAGGGTACGCGTTAGGGTTAGGGTAGGTATTAAACCTATCCCACTCTCTAGATACCCCTTAGCACGTAAAGGAATATTATTTGGGGGTCCAGCCATGGAGAAGAGTTTAGACACTAGGATAAAATAAGGAACACATACATTATAAAGAAATCACATTAGGATTCTCTTTTTAAGCTGTTCCTTACAACACTAGTGCTTAGGAAATCTATTGGAGGCAGAAGCAGTCAAGGGTAGCCTAGGGTTAGGGTTAGGCTTAGGGTTAGGCTTAGGGTTAGGCTTAGGGTACGGCTTAGGGTAGGGGTTCGGGGAGGGGTTCGGGTACGGCGTAGGGTATGGGTTAGGGTTAGGGTTAGGGTTAGTGTTAGGGTTAGGGCTCGGTTTAGGGTACGGGTTAGGATTAGGGTACGTGTTAGGGTTAGGGTAGGGGTTAGGGTTAGGGTACGCGTTAGGGTTAGGGTAGTTATTAAACCTATCCCACTCTCTAGATACCCCTTAGCACGTAAAGGAATATTATTTGGGGGTCCAGCCATGGAGAAGAGTTTAGACACTAGGATAAGATAAGGAACACACCCATTATAAAGAAATCACATTAGGATTCTCTTTTTAAGCTGTTCCTTCAAACACTAGTGCTTAGGAAATCTATTGGAGGCAGAAGCAGTCAAGGGTAGCCTTGGGTTAGGGTTAGGCTTAGGGTTAGGCTTAGGGTACGGCTTAGGGTTCGGGTACGGCGTAGGGTATGGGTTAGGGTTAGGGTTAGGGTTAGTGTTAGGGTTAGGGCTCGGTTTAGGGTACGGGTTAGGATTAGGGTACGTGTTAGGGTTAGGGTAGGTGTTAGGGTTAGGGTATGCGTTAGGGTTAGGGTAGTTATTAAACCTATCCCACTCTCTAGATACCCCTTAGCACGTAAAGGAATATTATTTGGGGGTCCAGCCATGGAGAAGAGTTTAGACACTAGGATAAGATAAAGAACACATACATTATAAAGAAATCACATTAGGATTCTCTTTTTAAGCTGTTCCTTCAAACACTAGTGCTTAGGAAATCTATTGGAGGCAGAAGCAGTCAAGGGTAGCCTAGGGTTAGGGTTAGGCTTAGGGTTAGGCTTAGGGTACGGCTTAGGGTACGGGTTCGGGGAGGGGTTCGGGTACGGCATAGGGTATGGGTTAGGGTTAGGGTTAGGGTTAGTGTTAGGGTTAGGGCTCGGTTTAGGGTACGGGTTAGGATTAGGGTACGTGTTAGGGTTAGGGTAGGTGTTAGGGTTAGGGTACGCGTTAGGGTTAGGGTAGTTATTAAACCTATCCCACTCTCTAGATACCCCTTAGCACGTAAAGGAATATTATTTGCGGGTCCAGCCATGGAAAAGAGTTTAGACACTAGGATAAAATAAGGAACACATACATTATAAAGAAATCACATTAGGATTCTCTTTTTAAGCTGTTCCTTAAAACACTAGTGCTTAGGAAATCTATTGGAGGCAGAAGCAGTCAAGGGTAGCCTAGGGTTAGGGTTAGGCTTAGGGTTAGGCTTAGGGTACGGCTTAGGGTATGGGTTTGGGGAGGGGTTCGGGTACGGCGTAGGGTATTGGTTAGGGTTAGGGTTAGGGTTAGTGTTAGGGTTAGGGCTCGGTTTAGGGTACGGGTTAGGATTAGGGTACGTGTTAGGGTTAGGGTAGGGGTTAGGGTTAGGGTACGCGTTAGGGTTAGGGTAGTTATTACACCTATCCCACTCTCTAGATACCCCTTAGCACGTAAAGGAATATTATTTGGGGGTCCAGCCATGGAGAAGAGTTTAGACACTAGGATAAGATAAGGAACACACCCATTATAAAGAAATCACATTAGGATTCTCTTTTTAAGCTGTTCCTTCAAACACTAGTGCTTAGGAAATCTATTGGAGGCAGAAGCAGTCAAGGGTAGCCTAGGGTTAGGGTTAGGCTTAGGGTTAGGCTTAGGGTACGGCTTAGGGTACGGGTTCGGGGAGGGGTTCGGGTACGGCGTAGGGTATGGGTTAGGGTTAGGGTTAGGGTTAGTGTTAGGGTTAGGGCTCGGTTTAGGGTACGGGTTAGGATTAGGGTACGTGTTAGGGTTAGGGTAGGGGTTAGGGTTAGGGTACGCGTTAGGGTTAGGGTAGTTATTAAACCTATCCCGCTCTCTAGATACCCCTTAGCACGTAAAGGTATATTATTTGGGGGTCCAGCCATGGAGAAGAGTTTAGACACTAGGATAAGATAAGGAACACATACATTATAAAGAAATCACATTAGGATTCTCTTTTTAAGCTGTTCCTTCAAACACTAGTGCTTAGGAAATCTATTGGAGGCAGAAGCAGTCAAGGGTAGCCTAGGGTTAGGGTTAGGCTTAGGGTTAGGCTTAGGGTACGGCTTAGGGTACGGGTTCGGGGAGGGGTTCGGGTACGGCATAGGGTATGGGTTAGGGTTAGGGTTAGGGTTAGTGTTAGGGTTAGGGCTCGGTTTAGGGTACGGGTTAGGATTAGGGTACGTGTTAGGGTTAGGGTAGGTGTTAGGGTTAGGGTACGCGTTAGGGTTAGGGTAGTTATTAAACCTATCCCACTCTCTAGATACCCCTTAGCACGTAAAGGAATATTATTTGCGGGTCCAGCCATGGAAAAGAGTTTAGACACTAGGATAAAATAAGGAACACATACATTATAAAGAAATCACATTAGGATTCTCTTTTTAAGCTGTTCCTTAAAACACTAGTGCTTAGGAAATCTATTGGAGGCAGAAGCAGTCAAGGGTAGCCTAGGGTTAGGGTTAGGCTTAGGGTTAGGGTTAGGGTACGGCTTAGGGTAGGGGTTCGGGGAGGGGTTCGGGTACGGCGTAGGGTATGGGTTAGGGTTAGGGTTAGGGTTAGTGTTAGGGTTAGGGCTCGGTTTAGGGTACGGGTTAGGATTAGGGTACGTGTTAGGGTTAGGGTAGGTGTTAGGGTTAGGGTACGCGTTAGGGTTAGGGTAGTTATTAAACCTATCCCACTCTCTAGATACCCCTTAGCACGTAAAGGAATATTATTTGGGGGTCCAGCCATGGAGAAGAGTTTAGACACTAGGATAAGATAAGGAACACACCCATTATAAAGAAATCACATTAGGATTCTCTTTTTAAGCTGTTCCTTCAAACACTAGTGCTTAGGAAATCTATTGGAGGCAGAAGCAGTCAAGGGTAGCCTAGGGTTAGGGTTAGGCTTAGGGTTAGGCTTAGGGTACGGCTTAGGGTTCGGGTACGGCATAGGGTATGGGTTAGGGTTAGGGTTAGGGTTAGTGTTAGGGTTAGGGCTCGGTTTAGGGTACGGGTTAGAATTAGGGTACGTGTTAGGGTTAGGGTAGGTGTTAGGGTTAGGGTACGCGTTAGGGTTAGGGTAGTTATTAAACCTATCCCACTCTCTAGATACCCCTTAGCACGTAAAGGAATATTATTTGGGGGTCCAGCCATGGAGAAGAGTTTAGACACTAGGATAAGATAAGGAACACATACATTATAAAGAAATCACATTAGGATTCTCTTTTTAAGCTGTTCCTTCAAACACTAGTGCTTAGGAAATCTATTGGAGGCAGAAGCAGTCAAGGGTAGCCTAGGGTTAGGGTTAGGCTTAGGGTTAGGCTTAGGGTATGGCTTAGGGTACGGGTTCGGGGAGGGGTTCGGGTACGGCATAGGGTATGGGTTAGGGTTAGGGTTAGGGTTAGTGTTAGGGTTAGGGCTCGGTTTAGGGTACGGGTTAGGATAAGGGTACGTGTTAGGGTTAGGGTAGGTGTTAGGGTTAGGGTACGCGTTAGGGTTAGGGTAGTTATTAAACCTATCCCACTCTCTAGATACCCCTTAGCACGTAAAGGAATATTATTTGCGCGTCCAGCCATGGAGAAGAGTTTAGACACTAGGATAAAATAAGGAACACATACATTATAAAGAAATCACATTAGGATTCTCTTTTTAAGCTGTTCCTTCAAACACTAGTGCTTAGGAAATCTATTGGAGGCAGAAGCAGTCAAGGGTAGCCTAGGGTTAGGGTTAGGCTTAGGGTTAGGCTTAGGGTATGGCTTAGGGTACGGGTTCGGGGAGGGGTTCGGGTACGGCATAGGGTATGGGTTAGGGTTAGGGTTAGGGTTAGTGTTAGGGTTAGGGCTCGGTTTAGGGTACGGGTTAGGATAAGGGTACGTGTTAGGGTTAGGGTAGGTGTTAGGGTTAGGGTACGCGTTAGGGTTAGGGTAGTTATTAAACCTATCCCACTCTCTAGATACCCCTTAGCACGTAAAGGAATATTATTTGCGCGTCCAGCCATGGAGAAGAGTTTAGACACTAGGATAAAATAAGGAACACATACATTATAAAGAAATCACATTAGGATTCTCTTTTTAAGCTGTTCCTTAAAACACTAGTGCTTAGGAAATCTATTGGAGGCAGAAGCAGTCAAGGGTAGCCTAGGGTTAGGGTTAGGCTTAGGGTTAGGCTTAGGGTACGGCTTAGGGTATGGGTTTGGGGAGGGTTTCGGGTACGGCGTAGGGTATTGGTTAGGGTTAGGGTTAGGGTTAGTGTTAGGGTTAGGGCTCGGTTTAGGGTACGGGTTAGGATTAGGGTACGTGTTAGGGTTAGGGTAGGGGTTAGGGTTAGGGTACGCGTTAGGGTTAGGGTAGTTATTAAACCTATCCCACTCTCTAGATACCCCTTAGCACGTAAAGGAATATTATTTGGGGGTCCAGCCATGGAGAAGAGTTTAGACACTAGGATAAGATAAGGAACACACCCATTATAAAGAAATCACATTAGGATTCTCTTTTGAAGCTGTTCCTTCAAACACTAGTGCTTAGGAAATCTATTGGAGGCAGAAGCAGTCAAGGGTAGCCTAGGGTTAGGGTTAGGCTTAGGGTTAGGCTTAGGGTACGGCTTAGGGTACGGGTTCGGGGAGGGGTTCGGGTACGGCGTAGGGTATGGGTTAGGGTTAGGGTTAGGGTTAGTGTTAGGGTTAGGGCTCGGTTTAGGGTACGGGTTAGGATTAGGGTACGTGTTAGGGTTAGGGTAGGGGTTAGGGTTAGGGTACGCGTTAGGGTTAGGGTAGTTATTAAACCTATCCCACTCTCTAGATACCCCTTAGCACGTAAAGGTATATTATTTGGGGGTCCAGCCATGGAGAAGAGTTTAGACACTAGGATAAGATAAGGAACACATACATTATAAAGAAATCACATTAGGATTCTCTTTTTAAGCTGTTCCTTCAAACACTAGTGCTTAGGAAATCTATTGGAGGCAGAAGCAGTCAAGGGTAGCCTAGGGTTAGGGTTAGGCTTAGGGTTAGGCTTAGGGTACGGCTTAGGGTACGGGTTCGGGGAGGGGTTCGGGTACGGCATAGGGTATGGGTTAGTGTTAGGGTTAGGGTTAGTGTTAGGGTTAGGGCTCGGTTTAGGGTACGGGTTAGGATTAGGGTACGTGTTAGGGTTAGGGTAGGTGTTAGGGTTAGGGTACGCGTTAGGGTTAGGGTAGTTATTAAACCTATCCCACTCTCTAGATACCCCTTAGCACGTAAAGGAATATTATTTGCGGGTCCAGCCATGGAAAAGAGTTTAGACACTAGGATAAAATAAGGAACACATACATTATAAAGAAATCACATTAGGATTCTCTTTTTAAGCTGTTCCTTAAAACACTAGTGCTTAGGAAATCTATTGGAGGCAGAAGCAGTCAAGGGTAGCCTAGGGTTAGGGTTAGGCTTAGGGTTAGGGTTAGGGTACGGCTTAGGGTAGGGGTTCGGGGAGGGGTTCGGGTACGGCGTAGGGTATGGGTTAGGGTTAGGGTTAGGGTTAGTGTTAGGGTTAGGGCTCGGTTTAGGGTACGGGTTAGGATTAGGGTACGTGTTAGGGTTAGGGTAGGGGTTAGGGTTAGGGTACGCGTTAGGGTTAGGGTAGTTATTAAACCTATCCCACTCTCTAGATACCCCTTAGCACGTAAAGGAATATTATTTGGGGGTCCAGCCATGGAGAAGAGTTTAGACACTAGGATAAGATAAGGAACACACCCATTATAAAGAAATCACATTAGGATTCTCTTTTTAAGCTGTTCCTTCAAACACTAGTGCTTAGGAAATCTATTGGAGGCAGAAGCAGTCAAGCGTAGCCTAGGGTTAGGGTTAGGCTTAGGGTTAGGCTTAGGGTACGGCTTAGGGTTCGGGTACGGGATAGGGTATGGGTTAGGGTTAGGGTTAGGGTTAGTGTTAGGGTTAGGGCTCGGTTTAGGGTACGGGTTAGAATTAGGGTACGTGTTAGGGTTAGGGTAGGTGTTAGGGTTAGGGTACGCGTTAGGGTTAGGGTAGTTATTAAACCTATCCCACTCTCTAGATACCCCTTAGCACGTAAAGGAATATTATTTGGGGGTCCAGCCATGGAGAAGAGTTTAGACACTAGGATAAGATAAGGAACACATACATTATAAAGAAATCACATTAGGATTCTCTTTTTAAGCTGTTCCTTCAAACACTAGTGCTTAGGAAATCTATTGGAGGCAGAAGCAGTCAAGGGTAGCCTAGGGTTAGGGTTAGGCTTAGGGTTAGGCTTAGGGTACGGCTTAGGGTAGGGGTTCGGGGAGGGGTTCGGGTACGGCGTAGGGTATGGGTTAGGGTTAGGGTTAGGGTTAGTGTTAGGGTTAGGGCTCGGTTTAGGGTACGGGTTAGGATTAGGGTACGTGTTAGGGTTAGGGTAGGGGTTAGGGTTAGGGTACGCGTTAGGGTTAGGGTAGTTATTAAACCTATCCCACTCTCTAGATACCCCTTAGCACGTAAAGGAATATTATTTGGGGGTCCAGCCATGGAGAAGAGTTTAGACACTAGGATAAGATAAGGAACACACCCATTATAAAGAAATCACATTAGGATTCTCTTTTTAAGCTGTTCCTTCAAACACTAGTGCTTAGGAAATCTATTGGAGGCAGAAGCAGTCAAGGGTAGCCTTGGGTTAGGGTTAGGCTTAGGGTTAGGCTTAGGGTACGGCTTAGGGTTCGGGTACGGCGTAGGGTATGGGTTAGGGTTAGGGTTAGGGTTAGTGTTAGGGTTAGGGCTCGGTTTAGGGTACGGGTTAGGATTAGGGTACGTGTTAGGGTTAGGGTAGGTGTTAGGGTTAGGGTATGCGTTAGGGTTAGGGTAGTTATTAAACCTATCCCACTCTCTAGATACCCCTTAGCACGTAAAGGAATATTATTTGGGGGTCCAGCCATGGAGAAGAGTTTAGACACTAGGATAAGATAAGGAACACATACATTATAAAGAAATCACATTAGGATTCTCTTTTTAAGCTGTTCCTTCAAACACTAGTGCTTAGGAAATCTATTGGAGGCAGAAGCAGTCAAGGGTAGCCTAGGGTTAGGGTTAGGCTTAGGGTTAGGCTTAGGGTACGGCTTAGGGTACGGGTTCGGGGAGGGGTTCGGGTACGGCGTAGGGTATGGGTTAGGGTTAGGGTTAGGGTTAGTGTTAGGGTTAGGGCTCGGTTTAGGGTACGGGTTAGGATTAGGGTACGTGTTAGGGTTAGGGTAGGGGTTAGGGTTAGGGTACGCGTTAGGGTTAGGGTAGTTATTAAACCTATCCCGCTCTCTAGATACCCCTTAGCACGTAAAGGTATATTATTTGGGGGTCCAGCCATGGAGAAGAGTTTAGACACTAGGATAAGATAAGGAACACATACATTATAAAGAAATCACATTAGGATTCTCTTTTTAAGCTGTTCCTTCAAACACTAGTGCTTAGGAAATCTATTGGAGGCAGAAGCAGTCAAGGGTAGCCTAGGGTTAGGGTTAGGCTTAGGGTTAGGCTTAGGGTACGGCTTAGGGTACGGGTTCGGGGAGGGGTTCGGGTACGGCATAGGGTATGGGTTAGGGTTAGGGTTAGGGTTAGTGTTAGGGTTAGGGCTCGGTTTAGGGTACGGGTTAGGATTAGGGTACGTGTTAGGGTTAGGGTAGGTGTTAGGGTTAGGGTACGCGTTAGGGTTAGGGTAGTTATTAAACCTATCTCACTCTCTAGATACCCCTTAGCACGTAAAGGAATATTATTTGCGGGTCCAGCCATGGAAAAGAGTTTAGACACTAGGATAAAATAAGGAACACATACATTATAAAGAAATCACATTAGGATTCTCTTTTTAAGCTGTTCCTTAAAACACTAGTGCTTAGGAAATCTATTGGAGGCAGAAGCAGTCAAGGGTAGCCTAGGGTTAGGGTTAGGCTTAGGGTTAGGGTTAGGGTACGGCTTAGGGTAGGGGTTCGGGGAGGGGTTCGGGTACGGCGTAGGGTATGGGTTAGGGTTAGGGTTAGGGTTAGTGTTAGGGTTAGGGCTCGGTTTAGGGTACGGGTTAGGATTAGGGTACGTGTTAGGGTTAGGGTAGGTGTTAGGGTTAGGGTACGCGTTAGGGTTAGGGTAGTTATTAAACCTATCCCACTCTCTAGATACCCCTTAGCACGTAAAGGAATATTATTTGCGGGTCCAGCCATGGAGAAGAGTTTAGACACTAGGATAAAATAAGGAACACATACATTATAAAGAAATCACATTAGGATTCTCTTTTTAAGCTGTTCCTTAAAACACTAGTGCTTAGGAAATCTATTGGAGGCAGAAGCAGTCAAGGGTAGCCTAGGGTTAGGGTTAGGCTTAGGGTTAGGCTTAGGGTACGGCTTAGGGTTCGGGTACGGCGTAGGGTATGGGTTAGGGTTAGGGTTAGGGTTAGTGTTAGGGTTAGGGCTCGGTTTAGGGTACGGGTTAGGATTAGGGTACGTGTTAGGGTTAGGGTAGGGGTTAGGGTTAGGGTACGCGTTAGGGTTAGGGTAGTTATTAAACCTATCCCACTCTCTAGATACCCCTTAGCACGTAAAGGAATATTATTTGGGGGTCCAGCCATGGAGAAGAGTTTAGACACTAGGATAAAATAAGGAACACATACATTATAAAGAAATCACATTAGGATTCTCTTTTTAAGCTGTTCCTTCAAACACTAGTGCTTAGGAAATCTATTGGAGGCAGAAGCAGTCAAGGGTAGCTTAGGGTTAGGGTTAGGCTTAGGGTTAGGCTTAGGGTACGGCTTAGGGTACGGGTTCGGGGAGGGGTTCGGGTACGGCGTAGGGTATGGGTTAGGGTTAGGGTTAGGGTTAGTGTTACGGTTAGGGCTCGGTTTAGGGTACGGGTTAGGATTAGGGTACGTGTTAGGGTTAGGGTAGGTGTTAGGGTTAGGGTACGCGTTAGGGTTAGGGTAGTTATTAAACCTATCCCACTCTCTAGATACCCCTTAGCACGTAAAGGAATATTATTTGGGGGTCCAGCCATGGAGAAGAGTTTAGACACTAGGATAAAATAAGGAACACATACATTATAAAGAAATCACATTAGGATTCTCTTTTTAAGCTGTTCCTTACAACACTAGTGCTTAGGAAATCTATTGGAGGCAGAAGCAGTCAAGGGTAGCCTAGGGTTAGGGTTAGGCTTAGGGTTAGGCTTAGGGTAGGGCTTAGGGTACGGGTTTGGGGAGGGGTTCGGGTACGGCGTAGGGTATGGGTTAGGGTTAGGGTTAGGGTTAGTGTTAGGGTTAGGGCTCGGTTTAGGGTACGGGTTAGGATTAGGGTACGTGTTAGGGTTAGGGTAGGGGTTAGGGTTAGGGTACGCGTTAGGGTTAGGGTAGTTATTAAACCTATCCCACTCTCTAGATACCCCTTAGCACGTAAAGGAATATTATTTGGGGGTCCAGCCATGGAGAAGAGTTTAGACACTAGGATAAAATAAGGAACACATACATTATAAAGAAATCACATTAGGATTCTCTTTTTAAGCTGTTCCTTCAAACACTAGTGCTTAGGAAATCTATTGGAGGCAGAAGCAGTCAAGGGTAGCCTAGGGTTAGGGTTAGGCTTAGGGTTAGGCTTAGGGTACGGCTTAGGGTACGGGTTCGGGGAGGGGTTCGGGTACGGCGTAGGGTATGGGTTAGGGTTAGGGTTAGGGTTAGTGTTAGGGTTAGGGCTCGGTTTAGGGTACGGGTTAGGATTAGGGTACGTGTTAGGGTTAGGGTAGGGGTTAGGGTTAGGGTACGCGTTAGGGTTAGGGTAGTTATTAAACCTATCCCACTCTCTAGATACCCCTTAGCACATAAAGGAATATTATTTGGGGGTCCAGCCATGGAGAAGAGTTTAGACACTAGGATAAAATAAGGAACACATACATTATAAAGAAATCACATTAGGATTCTCTTTTTAAGCTGTTCCTTCAAACACTAGTGCTTAGGAAATCTATTGGAGGCAGAAGCAGTCAAGGGTAGCCTAGGGTTAGGGTTAGGCTTAGGGTTAGGCTTAGGGTACGGCTTAGGGTAGGGGTTCGGGGAGGGGTTCGGGTACGGCGTAGGGTATGGGTTAGGGTTAGGGTTAGGGTTAGTGTTAGGGTTAGGGCTCGGTTTAGGGTACGGGTTAGGATTAGGGTACGTGTTAGGGTTAGGGTAGGGGTTAGGGTTAGGGTACGCGTTAGGGTTAGGGTAGTTATTAAACCTATCCCACTCTCTAGATACCCCTTAGCACGTAAAGGAATATTATTTGGGGGTCCAGCCATGGAGAAGAGTTTAGACACTAGGATAAGATAAGGAACACACCCATTATAAAGAAATCACATTAGGATTCTCTTTTTAAGCTGTTCCTTCAAACACTAGTGCTTAGGAAATCTATTGGAGGCAGAAGCAGTCAAGGGTAGCCTTGGGTTAGGGTTAGGCTTAGGGTTAGGCTTAGGGTACGGCTTAGGGTTCGGGTACGGCGTAGGGTATGGGTTAGGGTTAGGGTTAGGGTTAGTGTTAGGGTTAGGGCTCGGTTTAGGGTACGGGTTAGGATTAGGGTACGTGTTAGGGTTAGGGTAGGTGTTAGGGTTAGGGTATGCGTTAGGGTTAGGGTAGTTATTAAACCTATCCCACTCTCTAGATACCCCTTAGCACGTAAAGGAATATTATTTGGGGGTCCAGCCATGGAGAAGAGTTTAGACACTAGGATAAGATAAGGAACACATACATTATAAAGAAATCACATTAGGATTCTCTTTTTAAGCTGTTCCTTCAAACACTAGTGCTTAGGAAATCTATTGGAGGCAGAAGCAGTCAAGGGTAGCCTAGGGTTAGGGTTAGGCTTAGGGTTAGGCTTAGGGTACGGCTTAGGGTACGGGTTCGGGGAGGGGTTCGGGTACGGCGTAGGGTATGGGTTAGGGTTAGGGTTAGGGTTAGTGTTAGGGTTAGGGCTCGGTTTAGGGTACGGGTTAGGATTAGGGTACGTGTTAGGGTTAGGGTAGGGGTTAGGGTTAGGGTACGCGTTAGGGTTAGGGTAGTTATTAAACCTATCCCGCTCTCTAGATACCCCTTAGCACGTAAAGGTATATTATTTGGGGGTCCAGCCATGGAGAAGAGTTTAGACACTAGGATAAGATAAGGAACACATACATTATAAAGAAATCACATTAGGATTCTCTTTTTAAGCTGTTCCTTCAAACACTAGTGCTTAGGAAATCTATTGGAGGCAGAAGCAGTCAAGGGTAGCCTAGGGTTAGGGTTAGGCTTAGGGTTAGGCTTAGGGTACGGCTTAGGGTACGGGTTCGGGGAGGGGTTCGGGTACGGCATAGGGTATGGGTTAGGGTTAGGGTTAGGGTTAGTGTTAGGGTTAGGGCTCGGTTTAGGGTACGGGTTAGGATTAGGGTACGTGTTAGGGTTAGGGTAGGTGTTAGGGTTAGGGTACGCGTTAGGGTTAGGGTAGTTATTAAACCTATCCCACTCTCTAGATACCCCTTAGCACGTAAAGGAATATTATTTGCGGGTCCAGCCATGGAAAAGAGTTTAGACACTAGGATAAAATAAGGAACACATACATTATAAAGAAATCACATTAGGATTCTCTTTTTAAGCTGTTCCTTAAAACACTAGTGCTTAGGAAATCTATTGGAGGCAGAAGCAGTCAAGGGTAGCCTAGGGTTAGGGTTAGGCTTAGGGTTAGGGTTAGGGTACGGCTTAGGGTAGGGGTTCGGGGAGGGGTTCGGGTACGGCGTAGGGTATGGGTTAGGGTTAGGGTTAGGGTTAGTGTTAGGGTTAGGGCTCGGTTTAGGGTACGGGTTAGGATTAGGGTACGTGTTAGGGTTAGGGTAGGTGTTAGGGTTAGGGTACGCGTTAGGGTTAGGGTAGTTATTAAACCTATCCCACTCTCTAGATACCCCTTAGCACGTAAAGGAATATTATTTGCGGGTCCAGCCATGGAGAAGAGTTTAGACACTAGGATAAAATAAGGAACACATACATTATAAAGAAATCACATTAGGATTCTCTTTTTAAGCTGTTCCTTAAAACACTAGTGCTTAGGAAATCTATTGGAGGCAGAAGCAGTCAAGGGTAGCCTAGGGTTAGGGTTAGGCTTAGGGTTAGGCTTAGGGTACGGCTTAGGGTTCGGGTACGGCGTAGGGTATGGGTTAGGGTTAGGGTTAGGGTTAGTGTTAGGGTTAGGGCTCGGTTTAGGGTACGGGTTAGGATTAGGGTACGTGTTAGGGTTAGGGTAGGGGTTAGGGTTAGGGTACGCGTTAGGGTTAGGGTAGTTATTAAACCTATCCCACTCTCTAGATACCCCTTAGCACGTAAAGGAATATTATTTGGGGGTCCAGCCATGGAGAAGAGTTTAGACACTAGGATAAAATAAGGAACACATACATTATAAAGAAATCACATTAGGATTCTCTTTTTAAGCTGTTCCTTCAAACACTAGTGCTTAGGAAATCTATTGGAGGCAGAAGCAGTCAAGGGTAGCTTAGGGTTAGGGTTAGGCTTAGGGTTAGGCTTAGGGTACGGCTTAGGGTACGGGTTCGGGGAGGGGTTCGGGTACGGCGTAGGGTATGGGTTAGGGTTAGGGTTAGGGTTAGTGTTACGGTTAGGGCTCGGTTTAGGGTACGGGTTAGGATTAGGGTACGTGTTAGGGTTAGGGTAGGTGTTAGGGTTAGGGTACGCGTTAGGGTTAGGGTAGTTATTAAACCTATCCCACTCTCTAGATACCCCTTAGCACGTAAAGGAATATTATTTGGGGGTCCAGCCATGGAGAAGAGTTTAGACACTAGGATAAAATAAGGAACACATACATTATAAAGAAATCACATTAGGATTCTCTTTTTAAGCTGTTCCTTACAACACTAGTGCTTAGGAAATCTATTGGAGGCAGAAGCAGTCAAGGGTAGCCTAGGGTTAGGGTTAGGCTTAGGGTTAGGCTTAGGGTAGGGCTTAGGGTACGGGTTTGGGGAGGGGTTCGGGTACGGCGTAGGGTATGGGTTAGGGTTAGGGTTAGGGTTAGTGTTAGGGTTAGGGCTCGGTTTAGGGTACGGGTTAGGATTAGGGTACGTGTTAGGGTTAGGGTAGGGGTTAGGGTTAGGGTACGCGTTAGGGTTAGGGTAGTTATTAAACCTATCCCACTCTCTAGATACCCCTTAGCACGTAAAGGAATATTATTTGGGGGTCCAGCCATGGAGAAGAGTTTAGACACTAGGATAAAATAAGGAACACATACATTATAAAGAAATCACATTAGGATTCTCTTTTTAAGCTGTTCCTTCAAACACTAGTGCTTAGGAAATCTATTGGAGGCAGAAGCAGTCAAGGGTAGCCTAGGGTTAGGGTTAGGCTTAGGGTTAGGCTTAGGGTACGGGTTCGGGGAGGGGTTCGGGTACGGCGTAGGGTATGGGTTAGGGTTAGGGTTAGGGTTAGTGTTAGGGTTAGGGCTCGGTTTAGGGTACGGGTTAGGATTAGGGTACGTGTTAGGGTTAGGGTAGGGGTTAGGGTTAGGGTACGCGTTAGGGTTAGGGTAGTTATTAAACCTATCCCACTCTCTAGATACCCCTTAGCACATAAAGGAATATTATTTGGGGGTCCAGCCATGGAGAAGAGTTTAGACACTAGGATAAAATAAGGAACACATACATTATAAAGAAATCACATTAGGATTCTCTTTTTAAGCTGTTCCTTCAAACACTAGTGCTTAGGAAATCTATTGGAGGCAGAAGCAGTCAAGGGTAGCCTAGGGTTAGGGTTAGCCTTAGGGTTAGGCTTAGGGTACGGCTTAGGGTAGGGGTTCGGGGAGGGGTTCGGGTACGGCGTAGGGTATGGGTTAGGGTTAGGGTTAGGGTTAGTGTTAGGGTTAGGGCTCGGTTTAGGGTACGGGTTAGGATTAGGGTACGTGTTAGGGTTAGGGTAGGGGTTAGGGTTAGGGTACGCGTTAGGGTTAGGGTAGTTATTAAACCTATCCCACTCTCTAGATACCCCTTAGCACGTAAAGGAATATTATTTGGGGGTCCAGCCATGGAGAAGAGTTTAGACACTAGGATAAGATAAGGAACACACCCATTATAAAGAAATCACATTAGGATTCTCTTTTTAAGCTGTTCCTTCAAACACTAGTGCTTAGGAAATCTATTGGAGGCAGAAGCAGTCAAGGGTAGCCTTGGGTTAGGGTTAGGCTTAGGGTTAGGCTTAGGGTACGGCTTAGGGTTCGGGTACGGCGTAGGGTATGGGTTAGGGTTAGGGTTAGGGTTAGTGTTAGGGTTAGGGCTCGGTTAAGGGTACGGGTTAGGATTAGGGTACGTGTTAGGGTTAGGGTAGGTGTTAGGGTTAGGGTATGCGTTAGGGTTAGGGTAGTTATTAAACCTATCCCACTCTCTAGATACCCCTTAGCACGTAAAGGAATATTATTTGGGGGTCCAGCCATGGAGAAGAGTTTAGACACTAGGATAAGATAAGGAACACATACATTATAAAGAAATCACATTAGGATTCTCTTTTTAAGCTGTTCCTTCAAACACTAGTGCTTAGGAAATCTATTGGAGGCAGAAGCAGTCAAGGGTAGCCTAGGGTTAGGGTTAGGCTTAGGGTTAGGCTTAGGGTACGGCTTAGGGTACGGGTTCGGGGAGGGGTTCGGGTACGGCGTAGGGTATGGGTTAGGGTTAGGGTTAGGGTTAGTGTTAGGGTTAGGGCTCGGTTTAGGGTACGGGTTAGGATTAGGGTACGTGTTAGGGTTAGGGTAGGGGTTAGGGTTAGGGTACGCGTTAGGGTTAGGGTAGTTATTAAACCTATCCCGCTCTCTAGATACCCCTTAGCACGTAAAGGTATATTATTTGGGGGTCCAGCCATGGAGAAGAGTTTAGACACTAGGATAAGATAAGGAACACATACATTATAAAGAAATCACATTAGGATTCTCTTTTTAAGCTGTTCCTTCAAACACTAGTGCTTAGGAAATCTATTGGAGGCAGAAGCAGTCAAGGGTAGCCTAGGGTTAGGGTTAGGCTTAGGGTTAGGCTTAGGGTACGGCTTAGGGTACGGGTTCGGGGAGGGGTTCGGGTACGGCATAGGGTATGGGTTAGGGTTAGGGTTAGGGTTAGTGTTAGGGTTAGGGCTCGGTTTAGGGTACGGGTTAGGATTAGGGTACGTGTTAGGGTTAGGGTAGGTGTTAGGGTTAGGGTACGCGTTAGGGTTAGGGTAGTTATTAAACCTATCCCACTCTCTAGATACCCCTTAGCACGTAAAGGAATATTATTTGCGGGTCCAGCCACGGAAAAGAGTTTAGACACTAGGATAAAATAAGGAACACATACATTATAAAGAAATCACATTAGGATTCTCTTTTTAAGCTGTTCCTTAAAACACTAGTGCTTAGGAAATCTATTGGAGGCAGAAGCAGTCAAGGGTAGCCTAGGGTTAGGGTTAGGCTTAGGGTTAGGGTTAGGGTACGGCTTAGGGTAGGGGTTCGGGGAGGGGTTCGGGTACGGCGTAGGGTATGGGTTAGGGTTAGGGTTAGGGTTAGTGTTAGGGTTAGGGCTCGGTTTAGGGTACGGGTTAGGATTAGGGTACGTGTTAGGGTTAGGGTAGGTGTTAGGGTTAGGGTACGCGTTAGGGTTAGGGTAGTTATTAAACCTATCCCACTCTCTAGATACCCCTTAGCACGTAAAGGAATATTATTTGCGGGTCCAGCCATGGAGAAGAGTTTAGACACTAGGATAAAATAAGGAACACATACATTATAAAGAAATCACATTAGGATTCTCTTTTTAAGCTGTTCCTTAAAACACTAGTGCTTAGGAAATCTATTGGAGGCAGAAGCAGTCAAGGGTAGCCTAGGGTTAGGGTTAGGCTTAGGGTTAGGCTTAGGGTACGGCTTAGGTTTCGGGTACGGCGTAGGGTATGGGTTAGGGTTAGGGTTAGGGTTAGTGTTAGGGTTAGGGCTCGGTTTAGGGTACGGGTTAGGATTAGGGTACGTGTTAGGGTTAGGGTAGGGGTTAGGGTTAGGGTACGCGTTAGGGTTAGGGTAGTTATTAAACCTATCCCACTCTCTAGATACCCCTTAGCACGTAAAGGAATATTATTTGGGGGTCCAGCCATGGAGAAGAGTTTAGACACTAGGATAAAATAAGGAACACATACATTATAAAGAAATCACATTAGGATTCTCTTTTTAAGCTGTTCCTTCAAACACTAGTGCTTAGGAAATCTATTGGAGGCAGAAGCAGTCAAGGGTAGCTTAGGGTTAGGGTTAGGCTTAGGGTTAGGCTTAGGGTACGGCTTAGGGTACGGGTTCGGGGAGGGGTTCGGGTACGGCGTAGGGTATGGGTTAGGGTTAGGGTTAGGGTTAGTGTTACGGTTAGGGCTCGGTTTAGGGTACGGGTTAGGATTAGGGTACGTGTTAGGGTTAGGGTAGGTGTTAGGGTTAGGGTACGCGTTAGGGTTAGGGTAGTTATTAAACCTATCCCACTCTCTAGATACCCCTTAGCACGTAAAGGAATATTATTTGGGGGTCCAGCCATGGAGAAGAGTTTAGACACTAGGATAAAATAAGGAACACATACATTATAAAGAAATCACATTAGGATTCTCTTTTTAAGCTGTTCCTTACAACACTAGTGCTTAGGAAATCTATTGGAGGCAGAAGCAGTCAAGGGTAGCCTAGGGTTAGGGTTAGGCTTAGGGTTAGGCTTAGGGTAGGGCTTAGGGTACGGGTTTGGGGAGGGGTTCGGGTACGGCGTAGGGTATGGGTTAGGGTTAGGGTTAGGGTTAGTGTTAGGGTTAGGGCTCGGTTTAGGGTACGGGTTAGGATTAGGGTACGTGTTAGGGTTAGGGTAGGGGTTAGGGTTAGGGTACGCGTTAGGGTTAGGGTAGTTATTAAACCTATCCCACTCTCTAGATACCCCTTAGCACGTAAAGGAATATTATTTGGGGGTCCAGCCATGGAGAAGAGTTTAGACACTAGGATAAAATAAGGAACACATACATTATAAAGAAATCACATTAGGATTCTCTTTTTAAGCTGTTCCTTCAAACACTAGTGCTTAGGAAATCTATTGGAGGCAGAAGCAGTCAAGGGTAGCCTAGGGTTAGGGTTAGGCTTAGGGTTAGGCTTAGGGTACGGCTTAGGGTACGGGTTCGGGGAGGGGTTCGGGTACGGCGTAGGGTATGGGTTAGGGTTAGGGTTAGGGTTAGTGTTAGGGTTAGGGCTCGGTTTAGGGTACGGGTTAGGATTAGGGTACGTGTTAGGGTTAGGGTAGGGGTTAGGGTTAGGGTACGCGTTAGGGTTAGGGTAGTTATTAAACCTATCCCACTCTCTAGATACCCCTTAGCACATAAAGGAATATTATTTGGGGGTCCAGCCATGGAGAAGAGTTTAGACACTAGGATAAAATAAGGAACACATACATTATAAAGAAATCACATTAGGATTCTCTTTTTAAGCTGTTCCTTCAAACACTAGTGCTTAGGAAATCTATTGGAGGCAGAAGCAGTCAAGGGTAGCCTAGGGTTAGGGTTAGGCTTAGGGTTAGGCTTAGGGTACGGCTTAGGGTAGGGGTTCGGGGAGGGGTTCGGGTACGGCGTAGGGTATGGGTTAGGGTTAGGGTTAGGGTTAGTGTTAGGGTTAGGGCTCGGTTTAGGGTACGGGTTAGGATTAGGGTACGTGTTAGGGTTAGGGTAGGGGTTAGGGTTAGGGTACGTGTTAGGGTTAGGGTAGTTATTAAACCTATCCCACTCTCTAGATACCCCTTAGCACGTAAAGGAATATTATTTGGGGGTCCAGCCATGGAGAAGAGTTTAGACACTAGGATAAGATAAGGAACACACCCATTATAAAGAAATCACATTAGGATTCTCTTTTTAAGCTGTTCCTTCAAACACTAGTGCTTAGGAAATCTATTGGAGGCAGAAGCAGTCAAGGGTAGCCTTGGGTTAGGGTTAGGCTTAGGGTTAGGCTTAGGGTACGGCTTAGGGTTCGGGTACGGCGTAGGGTATGGGTTAGGGTTAGGGTTAGGGTTAGTGTTAGGGTTAGGGCTCGGTTTAGGGTACGGGTTAGGATTAGGGTACGTGTTAGGGTTAGGGTAGGTGTTAGGGTTAGGGTATGCGTTAGGGTTAGGGTAGTTATTAAACCTATCCCACTCTCTAGATACCCCTTAGCACGTAAAGGAATATTATTTGGGGGTCCAGCCATGGAGAAGAGTTTAGACACTAGGATAAGATAAGGAACACATACATTATAAAGAAATCACATTAGGATTCTCTTTTTAAGCTGTTCCTTCAAACACTAGTGCTTAGGAAATCTATTGGAGGCAGAAGCAGTCAAGGGTAGCCTAGGGTTAGGGTTAGGCTTAGGGTTAGGCTTAGGGTACGGCTTAGGGTACGGGTTCGGGGAGGGGTTCGGGTACGGCATAGGGTATGGGTTAGGGTTAGGGTTAGGGTTAGTGTTAGGGTTAGGGCTCGGTTTAGGGTACGGGTTAGGATTAGGGTACGTGTTAGGGTTAGGGTAGGTGTTAGGGTTAGGGTACGCGTTAGGGTTAGGGTAGTTATTAAACCTATCCCACTCTCTAGATACCCCTTAGCACGTAAAGGAATATTATTTGCGGGTCCAGCCATGGAAAAGAGTTTAGACACTAGGATAAAATAAGGAACACATACATTATAAAGAAATCACATTAGGATTCTCTTTTTAAGCTGTTCCTTAAAACACTAGTGCTTAGGAAATCTATTGGAGGCAGAAGCAGTCAAGGGTAGCCTAGGGTTAGGGTTAGGCTTAGGGTTAGGCTTAGGGTACGGCTTAGGGTATGGGTTTGGGGAGGGGTTCGGGTACGGCGTAGGGTATTGGTTAGGGTTAGGGTTAGGGTTAGTGTTAGGGTTAGGGCTCGGTTTAGGGTACGGGTTAGGATTAGGGTACGTGTTAGGGTTAGGGTAGGGGTTAGGGTTAGGGTACGCGTTAGGGTTAGGGTAGTTATTAAACCTATCCCACTCTCTAGATACCCCTTAGCACGTAAAGGAATATTATTTGGGGGTCCAGCCATGGAGAAGAGTTTAGACACTAGGATAAGATAAGGAACACACCCATTATAAAGAAATCACATTAGGATTCTCTTTTTAAGCTGTTCCTTCAAACACTAGTGCTTAGGAAATCTATTGGAGGCAGAAGCAGTCAAGGGTAGCCTAGGGTTAGGGTTAGGCTTAGGGTTAGGCTTAGGGTACGGCTTAGGGTACGGGTTCGGGGAGGGGTTCGGGTACGGCGTAGGGTATGGGTTAGGGTTAGGGTTAGGGTTAGTGTTAGGGTTAGGGCTCGGTTTAGGGTACGGGTTAGGATTAGGGTACGTGTTAGGGTTAGGGTAGGGGTTAGGGTTAGGGTACGCGTTAGGGTTAGGGTAGTTATTAAACCTATCCCGCTCTCTAGATACCCCTTAGCACGTAAAGGTATATTATTTGGGGGTCCAGCCATGGAGAAGAGTTTAGACACTAGGATAAGATAAGGAACACATACATTATAAAGAAATCACATTAGGATTCTCTTTTTAAGCTGTTCCTTCAAACACTAGTGCTTAGGAAATCTATTGGAGGCAGAAGCAGTCAAGGGTAGCCTAGAGTTAGGGTTAGGCTTAGGGTTAGGCTTAGGGTACGGCTTAGGGTACGGGTTCGGGGAGGGGTTCGGGTACGGCATAGGGTATGGGTTAGGGTTAGGGTTAGGGTTAGTGTTAGGGTTAGGGCTCGGTTTAGGGTACGGGTTAGGATTAGGGTACGTGTTAGGGTTAGGGTAGGTGTTAGGGTTAGGGTACGCGTTAGGGTTAGGGTAGTTATTAAACCTATCCCACTCTCTAGATACCCCTTAGCACGTAAAGGAATATTATTTGCGGGTCCAGCCATGGAAAAGAGTTTAGACACTAGGATAAAATAAGGAACACATACATTATAAAGAAATCACATTAGGATTCTCTTTTTAAGCTGTTCCTTAAAACACTAGTGCTTAGGAAATCTATTGGAGGCAGAAGCAGTCAAGGGTAGCCTAGGGTTAGGGTTAGGCTTAGGGTTAGGGTTAGGGTACGGCTTAGGGTAGGGGTTCGGGGAGGGGTTCGGGTACGGCGTAGGGTATGGGTTAGGGTTAGGGTTAGGGTTAGTGTTAGGGTTAGGGCTCGGTTTAGGGTACGGGTTAGGATTAGGGTACGTGTTAGGGTTAGGGTAGGTGTTAGGGTTAGGGTACGCGTTAGGGTTAGGGTAGTTATTAAACCTATCCCACTCTCTAGATACCCCTTAGCACGTAAAGGAATATTATTTGGGGGTCCAGCCATGGAGAAGAGTTTAGACACTAGGATAAGATAAGGAACACACCCATTATAAAGAAATCACATTAGGATTCTCTTTTTAAGCTGTTCCTTCAAACACTAGTGCTTAGGAAATCTATTGGAGGCAGAAGCAGTCAAGGGTAGCCTAGGGTTAGGGTTAGGCTTAGGGTTAGGCTTAGGGTACGGCTTAGGGTTCGGGTACGGCATAGGGTATGGGTTAGGGTTAGGGTTAGGGTTAGTGTTAGGGTTAGGGCTCGGTTTAGGGTACGGGTTAGAATTAGGGTACGTGTTAGGGTTAGGGTAGGTGTTAGGGTTAGGGTACGCGTTAGGGTTAGGGTAGTTATTAAACCTATCCCACTCTCTAGATACCCCTTAGCACGTAAAGGAATATTATTTGGGGGTCCAGCCATGGAGAAGAGTTTAGACACTAGGATAAGATAAGGAACACATACATTATAAAGAAATCACATTAGGATTCTCTTTTTAAGCTGTTCCTTCAAACACTAGTGCTTAGGAAATCTATTGGAGGCAGAAGCAGTCAAGGGTAGCCTAGGGTTAGGGTTAGGCTTAGGGTTAGGCTTAGGGTATGGCTTAGGGTACGGGTTCGGGGAGGGGTTCGGGTACGGCATAGGGTATGGGTTAGGGTTAGGGTTAGGGTGAGTGTTAGGGTTAGGGCTCGGTTTAGGGTACGGGTTAGGATTAGGGTACGTGTTAGGGTTAGGGTAGGTGTTAGGGTTAGGGTACGCGTTAGGGTTAGGGTAGTTATTAAACCTATCCCACTCTCTAGATACCCCTTAGCACGTAAAGGAATATTATTTGGGGGTCCAGCCATGGAGAAGAGTTTAGACACTAGGATAAAATAAGGAACACATACATTATAAAGAAATCACATTAGGATTCTCTTTTTAAGCTGTTCCTTACAACACTAGTGCTTAGGAAATCTATTGGAGGCAGAAGCAGTCAAGGGTAGCCTAGGGTTAGGGTTAGGCTTAGGGTTAGGCTTAGGGTACGGCTTAGGGTACGGGTTTGGGGAGGGGTTCGGGTACGGCGTAGGGTATTGGTTAGGGTTAGTGTTAGGGTTAGTGTTAGGGTTAGGGCTCGGTTTAGGGTACGGGTTAGGATTAGGGTACGTGTTAGGGTTAGGGTAGGGGTTAGGGTTAGGGTACGCGTTAGGGTTAGGGTAGTTATTAAACCTATCCCACTCTCTAGATACCCCTTAGCACGTAAAGGAATATTATTTGGGGGTCCAGCCATGGAGAAGAGTTTAGACACTAGGATAAAATAAGGAACACATACATTATAAAGAAATCACATTAGGATTCTCTTTTTAAGCTGTTCCTTCAAACACTAGTGCTTAGGAAATCTACTGGAGGCAGAAGCAGTCAAGGGTAGCCTAGGGTTAGGGTTAGGCTTAGGGTTAGGCTTAGGGTACGGCTTAGGGTACGGGTTCGGGGAGGGGTTCGGGTACGGCGTAGGGTATGGGTTAGGGTTAGGGTTAGGGTTAGTGTTAGGGTTAGGGCTCGGTTTAGGGTACGGGTTAGGATTAGGGTACGTGTTAGGGTTAGGGTAGGTGTTAGGGTTAGGGTACGCGTTAGGGTTAGGGTAGTTATTAAACCTATCCCACTCTCTAGATACCCCTTAGCACGTAAAGGAATATTATTTGGGGGTCCAGCCATGGAGAAGAGTTTAGACACTAGGATAAAATAAGGAACACATACATTATAAAGAAATCACATTAGGATTCTCTTTTTAAGCTGTTCCTTAAAACACTAGTGCTTAGGAAATCTATTGGAGGCAGAAGCAGTCAAGGGTAGCCTAGGGTTAGGGTTAGGCTTAGGGTTAGGGTTAGGGTACGGCTTAGGGTAGGGGTTCGGGGAGGGGTTCGGGTACGGCGTAGGGTATGGGTTAGGGTTAGGGTTAGGGTTAGTGTTATGGTTAGGGCTCGGTTTAGGGTACGGGTTAGAAATCACATTAGGATTCTGTTTTTAAGCTGTTCCTTAAAACACTAGTTCTTAGGAAATCTATTGGAGACCGAAGCACTCAAGGGTAGCCTAGGGTTAGGGCTAGGCTTAGGGTTAGGCTTAGGGTACGGCTTAGGGTACGGGTTCGGCGTAGGGTATGGGTTTGGGTTAGGGTTAGGGTTAGTGTTAGGGTTAGGGCTCGGTTTAGGGTACGGGTTAGGATTAGGGTACGTGTTAGGGTTAGGGTAGGGGTTAGGGTTAGGGTACGCGTTAGGGTTAGGGTAGTTATTAAACCTATCCCACTCTCTAGATACCCCTTAGCACGTAAAGGAATATTATTTGGGGGTCCAGCCATGGAGAAGAGTTTAGACACTAGGATAAAATAAGGAACACATACATTATAAAGAAATCACATTAGGATTCTCTTTTTAAGCTGTTCCTTACAACACTAGTGCTTAGGAAATCTATTGGAGGCAGAAGCAGTCAAGCGTAGCCTAGGGTTAGGGTTAGGCTTAGGGTTAGGCTTAGGGTACGGGTTCGGGGAGGGGTTCGGGTACGGCGTAGGGTATGGGTTAGGGTTAGGGTTAGGGTTAGTGTTAGGGTTAGGGCTCGGTTTACGGTACGGGTTAGGATTAGGGTACGTGTTAGGGTTAGGGTAGGTGTTAGGGTTAGGGTACGCGTTAGGGTTAGGGTAGTTATTAAACCTATCCCACTCTCTAGATACCCCTTAGCACGTAAAGGAATATTATTTGGGGGTCCAGCCATGGAGAAGAGTTTAGACACTAGGATAAAATAAGGAACACATACATTATAAAGAAATCACATTAGGATTCTCTTTTTAAGCTGTTCCTTAAAACACTAGTGCTTAGGAAATCTATTGGAGGCAGAAGCAGTCAAGGGTAGCCTAGGGTTAGGGTTAGGCTTAGGGTTAGGGTTAGGGTACGGCTTAGGGTAGGGGTTCGGGGAGGGGTTCGGGTACGGCGTAGGGTATGGGTTAGGGTTAGGGTTAGGGTTAGTGTTAGGGTTAGGGCTCGGTTTAGGGTACGGGTTAGGATTAGGGTACGTGTTAGGGTTAGGGTAGGTGTTAGGGTTAGGGTACGCGTTAGGGTTAGGGTAGTTATTAAACCTATCCCAGTCTCTAGATACCCCTTAGCACGTAAAGGAATATTATTTGCGGGTCCAGCCATGGAAAAGACTTTAGACACTAGGATAAAATAAGGAACACATACATTATAAAGAAATCACATTAGGATTCTCTTTTTAAGCTGTTCCTTAAAACACTAGTGCTTAGGAAATCTATTGGAGGCAGAAGCAGTCAAGGGTAGCCTAGGGTTAGGGTTAGGCTTAGGGTTAGGGTTAGGGTACGGCTTAGGGTAGGGGTTCGGGGAGGGGTTCGGGTACGGCGTAGGGTATGGGTTAGGGTTAGGGTTAGGGTTAGTGTTAGGGTTAGGGCTCGGTTTAGGGTACGGGTTAGGATTAGGGTACGTGTTAGGGTTAGGGTAGGTGTTAGGGTTAGGGTACGCGTTAGGGTTAGGGTAGTTATTAAACCTATCCCACTCTCTAGATACCCCTTAGCACGTAAAGGAATATTATTTGGGGGTCCAGCCATGGAGAAGAGTTTAGACACTAGGATAAGATAAGGAACACACCCATTATAAAGAAATCACATTAGGATTCTCTTTTTAAGCTGTTCCTTCAAACACTAGTGCTTAGGAAATCTATTGGAGGCAGAAGCAGTCAAGGGTAGCCTAGGGTTAGGGTTAGGCTTAGGGTTAGGCTTAGGGTACGGCTTAGGGTTCGGGTACGGCATAGGGTATGGGTTAGGGTTAGGGTTAGGGTTAGTGTTAGGGTTAGGGCTCGGTTTAGGGTACGGGTTAGAATTAGGGTACGTGTTAGGGTTAGGGTAGGTGTTAGGGTTAGGGTACGCGTTAGGGTTAGGGTAGTTATTAAACCTATCCCACTCTCTAGATACCCCTTAGCACGTAAAGGAATATTATTTGGGGGTCCAGCCATGGAGAAGAGTTTAGACACTAGGATAAGATAAGGAACACATACATTATAAAGAAATCACATTAGGATTCTCTTTTTAAGCTGTTCCTTCAAACACTAGTGCTTAGGAAATCTATTGGAGGCAGAAGCAGTCAAGGGTAGCCTAGGGTTAGGGTTAGGCTTAGGGTTAGGCTTAGGGTATGGCTTAGGGTACGGGTTCGGGGAGGGGTTCGGGTACGGCATAGGGTATGGGTTAGGGTTAGGGTTAGGGTGAGTGTTAGGGTTAGGGCTCGGTTTAGGGTACGGGTTAGGATTAGGGTACGTGTTAGGGTTAGGGTAGGTGTTAGGGTTAGGGTACGCGTTAGGGTTAGGGTAGTTATTAAACCTATCCCACTCTCTAGATACCCCTTAGCACGTAAAGGAATATTATTTGGGGGTCCAGCCATGGAGAAGAGTTTAGACACTAGGATAAAATAAGGAACACATACATTATAAAGAAATCACATTAGGATTCTCTTTTTAAGCTGTTCCTTACAACACTAGTGCTTAGGAAATCTATTGGAGGCAGAAGCAGTCAAGGGTAGCCTAGGGTTAGGGTTAGGCTTAGGGTTAGGCTTAGGGTACGGCTTAGGGTACGGGTTTGGGGAGGGGTTCGGGTACGGCGTAGGGTATTGGTTAGGGTTAGTGTTAGGGTTAGTGTTAGGGTTAGGGCTCGGTTTAGGGTACGGGTTAGGATTAGGGTACGTGTTAGGGTTAGGGTAGGGGTTAGGGTTAGGGTACGCGTTAGGGTTAGGGTAGTTATTAAACCTATCCCACTCTCTAGATACCCCTTAGCACGTAAAGGAATATTATTTGGGGGTCCAGCCATGGAGAAGAGTTTAGACACTAGGATAAAATAAGGAACACATACATTATAAAGAAATCACATTAGGATTCTCTTTTTAAGCTGTTCCTTCAAACACTAGTGCTTAGGAAATCTACTGGAGGCAGAAGCAGTCAAGGGTAGCCTAGGGTTAGGGTTAGGCTTAGGGTTAGGCTTAGGGTACGGCTTAGGGTACGGGTTCGGGGAGGGGTTCGGGTACGGCGTAGGGTATGGGTTAGGGTTAGGGTTAGGGTTAGTGTTAGGGTTAGGGCTCGGTTTAGGGTACGGGTTAGGATTAGGGTACGTGTTAGGGTTAGGGTAGGTGTTAGGGTTAGGGTACGCGTTAGGGTTAGGGTAGTTATTAAACCTATCCCACTCTCTAGATACCCCTTAGCACGTAAAGGAATATTATTTGGGGGTCCAGCCATGGAGAAGAGTTTAGACACTAGGATAAAATAAGGAACACATACATTATAAAGAAATCACATTAGGATTCTCTTTTTAAGCTGTTCCTTAAAACACTAGTGCTTAGGAAATCTATTGGAGGCAGAAGCAGTCAAGGGTAGCCTAGGGTTAGGGTTAGGCTTAGGGTTAGGGTTAGGGTACGGCTTAGGGTAGGGGTTCGGGGAGGGGTTCGGGTACGGCGTAGGGTATGGGTTAGGGTTAGGGTTAGGGTTAGTGTTATGGTTAGGGCTCGGTTTAGGGTACGGGTTAGAAATCACATTAGGATTCTGTTTTTAAGCTGTTCCTTAAAACACTAGTTCTTAGGAAATCTATTGGAGACCGAAGCACTCAAGGGTAGCCTAGGGTTAGGGCTAGGCTTAGGGTTAGGCTTAGGGTACGGCTTAGGGTACGGGTTCGGCGTAGGGTATGGGTTTGGGTTAGGGTTAGGGTTAGTGTTAGGGTTAGGGCTCGGTTTAGGGTACGGGTTAGGATTAGGGTACGTGTTAGGGTTAGGGTAGGGGTTAGGGTTAGGGTACGCGTTAGGGTTAGGGTAGTTATTAAACCTATCCCACTCTCTAGATACCCCTTAGCACGTAAAGGAATATTATTTGGGGGTCCAGCCATGGAGAAGAGTTTAGACACTAGGATAAAATAAGGAACACATACATTATAAAGAAATCACATTAGGATTCTCTTTTTAAGCTGTTCCTTACAACACTAGTGCTTAGGAAATCTATTGGAGGCAGAAGCAGTCAAGCGTAGCCTAGGGTTAGGGTTAGGCTTAGGGTTAGGCTTAGGGTACGGGTTCGGGGAGGGGTTCGGGTACGGCGTAGGGTATGGGTTAGGGTTAGGGTTAGGGTTAGTGTTAGGGTTAGGGCTCGGTTTACGGTACGGGTTAGGATTAGGGTACGTGTTAGGGTTAGGGTAGGTGTTAGGGTTAGGGTACGCGTTAGGGTTAGGGTAGTTATTAAACCTATCCCACTCTCTAGATACCCCTTAGCACGTAAAGGAATATTATTTGGGGGTCCAGCCATGGAGAAGAGTTTAGACACTAGGATAAAATAAGGAACACATACATTATAAAGAAATCACATTAGGATTCTCTTTTTAAGCTGTTCCTTAAAACACTAGTGCTTAGGAAATCTATTGGAGGCAGAAGCAGTCAAGGGTAGCCTAGGGTTAGGGTTAGGCTTAGGGTTAGGGTTAGGGTACGGCTTAGGGTAGGGGTTCGGGGAGGGGTTCGGGTACGGCGTAGGGTATGGGTTAGGGTTAGGGTTAGGGTTAGTGTTAGGGTTAGGGCTCGGTTTAGGGTACGGGTTAGGATTAGGGTACGTGTTAGGGTTAGGGTAGGTGTTAGGGTTAGGGTACGCGTTAGGGTTAGGGTAGTTATTAAACCTATCCCAGTCTCTAGATACCCCTTAGCACGTAAAGGAATATTATTTGCGGGTCCAGCCATGGAAAAGACTTTAGACACTAGGATAAAATAAGGAACACATACATTATAAAGAAATCACATTAGGATTCTCTTTTTAAGCTGTTCCTTAAAACACTAGTGCTTAGGAAATCTATTGGAGGCAGAAGCAGTCAAGGGTAGCCTAGGGTTAGGGTTAGGCTTAGGGTTAGGCTTAGGGTACGGCTTAGGGTTCGGGTACGGCGTAGGGTATGGGTTAGGGTTAGGGTTAGGGTTAGTGTTAGGGTTAGGGCTCGGTTTAGGGTACGGGTTAGGATTAGGGTACGTGTTAGGGTTAGGGTAGGGGTTAGGGTTAGGGTACGCGTTAGGGTTAGGGTAGTTATTAAACCTATCCCACTCTCTAGATACCCCTTAGCACGTAAAGGAATATTATTTGGGGGTCCAGCCATGGAGAAGAGTTTAGACACTAGGATAAGATAAGGAACACACCCATTATAAAGAAATCACATTAGGATTCTCTTTTTAAGCTGTTCCTTCAAACACTAGTGCTTAGGAAATCTATTGGAGGCAGAAGCAGTCAAGGGTAGCCTAGGGTTAGGGTTAGGCTTAGGGTTAGGCTTAGGGTACGGCTTAGGGTTCGGGTATGGCGTAGGGTATGGGTTAGGGTTAGGGTTAGGGTTAGTGTTAGGGTTAGGGCTCGGTTTAGGGTACGGGTTAGGATTAGGGTACGTGTTAGGGTTAGGGTAGATGTTAGGGTTAGGGTACGCGTTAGGGTTAGGGTAGTTATTAAACCTATCCCACTCTCTAGATACCCCTTAGCACGTAAAGGAATATTATTTGGGGGTCCAGCCATGGAGAAGAGTTTAGACACTAGGATAAGATAAGGAACACATACATTATAAAGAAATCACATTAGGATTCTCTTTTTAAGCTGTTCCTTCAAACACTAGTGCTTAGGAAATCTATTGGAGGCAGAAGCAGTCAAGGGTAGCCTAGGGTTAGGGTTAGGCTTAGGGTTAGGCTTAGGGTATGGCTTAGGGTACGGGTTCGGGGAGGGGTTCGGGTACGGCATAGGGTATGGGTTAGGGTTAGGGTTAGGGTTAGTGTTAGGGTTAGGGCTCGGTTTAGGGTACGGGTTAGGATTAGGGTACGTGTTAGGGTTAGGGTAGGTGTTAGGGTTAGGGTACGCGTTAGGGTTAGGGTAGTTATTAAACCTATCCCACTCTCTAGATACCCCTTAGCACGTAAAGGAATATTATTTGCGGGTCCAGCCATGGAAAAGAGTTTAGACACTAGCATAAAATAAGGAACACATACATTATAAAGAAATCACATTAGGATTCTCTTTTTAAGCTGTTCCTTCAAACACTAGTGCTTAGGAAATCTATTGGAGGCAGAAGCAGTCAAGGGTAGCCTAGGGTTAGGGTTAGGCTTAGGGTTAGACTTAGGGTACGGCTTAGGGTTCGGGTACGGCGTAGGGTATGGGTTAGGGTTAGGGTTAGGGTTAGTGTTAGGGTTAGGGCTCGGTTTAGGGTACGGGTTAGGATTAGGGTACGTGTTAGGGTTAGGGTAGGGGTTAGGGTTAGGGTACGCGTTAGGGTTAGGGTAGTTATTAAACCTATCCCACTCTCTAGATACCCCTTAGCACGTAAAGGAATATTATTTGGGGGTCCAGCCATGGAGAAGAGTTTAGACACTAGGATAAAATAAGGAACACATACATTATAAAGAAATCACATTAGGATTCTCTTTTTAAGCTGTTCCTTACAACACTAGTGCTTAGGAAATCTATTGGAGGCAGAAGCAGTCAAGGGTAGCCTAGGGTTAGGGTTAGGCTTAGGGTTAGGCTTAGGGTACGGCTTAGGGTACGGGTTTGGGGAGGGGTTCGGGTACGGCGTAGGGTATTGTTTAGGGTTAGGGTTAGGGTTAGTGTTAGGGTTAGGGCTCGGTTTAGGGTACGGGTTAGGATTAGGGTACGTGTTAGGGTTAGGATAGGGGTTAGGGTTAGGGTACGCGTTAGGGTTAGGGTAGTTATTAAACCTATCCCACTCTCTAGATACCCCTTAGCACGTAAAGGAATATTATTTGGGGGTCCAGCCATGGAGAAGAGTTTAGACACTAGGATAAAATAAGGAACACATACATTATAAAGAAATCACATTAGGATTCTCTTTTTAAGCTGTTCCTTCAAACACTAGTGCTTAGGAAATCTATTGGAGGCAGAAGCAGTCAAGGGTAGCCTAGGGTTAGGGTTAGGCTTAGGGTTAGGGTTAGGGTACGGCTTAGGGTAGGGGTTCGGGGAGGGGTTCGGGTACGGCGTAGGGTATGGGTTAGGGTTAGGGTTAGGGTTAGTGTTAGGGTTAGGGCTCGGTTTAGGGTACGGGTTAGGATTAGGGTACATGTTAGGGTTAGGGTAGGGGTTAGGGTTAGGGTACGCGTTAGGGTTAGGGTAGTTATTAAACCTATCCCACTCTCTAGATACCCCTTAGCACGTAAAGGAATATTATTTGGGGGTCCAGCCATGGAGAAGAGTTTAGACACTAGGATAAGAAAAGGAACACACCCATTATAAAGAAATCACATTAGGATTCTCTTTTTAAGCTGTTCCTTCAAACACTAGTGCTTAGGAAATCTATTGGAGGCAGAAGCAGTCAAGGGTAGCCTAGGGTTAGGGTTAGGCTTAGGGTTAGGCTTAGGGTACGGCTTAGGGTTCGGGTACGGCGTAGGGTATGGGTTAGGGTTAGGGTTAGGGTTAGTGTTAGGGTTAGGGCTCGGTTTAGGGTACGGGTTAGGATTAGGGTACGTGTTAGGGTTAGGGTAGGTGTTAAGGTTAGGGTACGCGTTAGGGTTAGGGTAGTTATTAAACCTATCCCACTCTCTAGATACCCCTTAGCACGTAAAGGAATATTATTTGGGGGTCCAGCCATGGAGAAGAGTTTAGACACTAGGATAAGATAAGGAACACATACATTATAAAGAAATCACATTAGGATTCTCTTTTTAAGCTGTTCCTTCAAACACTAGTGCTTAGGAAATCTATTGGAGGCAGAAGCAGTCAAGGGTAGCCTAGGGTTAGGGTTAGGCTTAGGGTTAGGCTTAGGGTATGGCTTAGGGTACGGGTTTGGGGAGGGGTTCGGGTACGGCATAGGTTATGGGTTAGGGTTAGGGATAGTGTTAGGGTTAGGGCTCGGTTTAGGGTACGGGTTAGGATTAGGGTACGTGTTAGGGTTAGGGTAGGTGTTAGGGTTAGGGTACGCGTTAGGGTTAGGGTAGTTATTAAACCTATCCCACTCTCTAGATACCCCTTAGCACGTAAAGGAATATTATTTGGGGGTCCAGCCATGGAGAAGAGTTTAGACACTAGGATAAAATAAGGAACACATACATTATAAAGAAATCACATTAGGATTCTCTTTTTAAGCTGTTCCTTACAACACTAGTGCTTAGGAAATCTATTGGAGGCAGAAGCAGTCAAGGGTAGCCTAGGGTTAGGGTTAGGCTTAGGGTTAGGCTTAGGGTACGGCTTAGGGTACGGGTTTGGGGAGGGGTTCGGGTACGGCGTAGGGTATTGTTTAGGGTTAGGGTTAGGGTTAGTGTTAGGGTTAGGGCTCGGTTTAGGGTACGGGTTAGGATTAGGGTACGTGTTAGGGTTAGGATAGGGGTTAGGGTTAGGGTACGCGTTAGGGTTAGGGTAGTTATTAAACCTATCCCACTCTCTAGATACCCCTTAGCACGTAAAGGAATATTATTTGGGGGTCCAGCCATGGAGAAGAGTTTAGACACTAGGATAAAATAAGGAACACATACATTATAAAGAAATCACATTAGGATTCTCTTTTTAAGCTGTTCCTTCAAACACTAGTGCTTAGGAAATCTATTGGAGGCAGAAGCAGTCAAGGGTAGCCTAGGGTTAGGGTTAGGCTTAGGGTTAGGTTTAGGGTACGGCTTAGGGTAGGGGTTCGGGGAGGGGTTCGGGTACGGCGTAGGGTATGGGTTAGGGTTAGGGTTAGGGTTAGTGTTAGGGTTAGGGCTCGGTTTAGGGTACGGGTTAGGATTAGGGTACGTGTTAGGGTTAGGGTAGGGGTTAGGGTTAGGGTACGCGTTAGGGTTAGGGTAGTTATTAAACCTATCCCACTCTCTAGATACCCCTTAGCACGTAAAGGAATATTATTTGGGGGTCCAGCCATGGAGAAGAGTTTAGACACTAGGATAAGAAAAGGAACACACCCATTATAAAGAAATCACATTAGGATTCTCTTTTTAAGCTGTTCCTTCAAACACTAGTGCTTAGGAAATCTATTGGAGGCAGAAGCAGTCAAGGGTAGCCTAGGGTTAGGGTTAGGCTTAGGGTTAGGCTTAGGGTACGGCTTAGGGTTCGGGTACGGCGTAGGGTATGGGTTAGGGTTAGGGTTAGGGTTAGTGTTAGGGTTAGGGCTCGGTTTAGGGTACGGGTTAGGATTAGGGTACGTGTTAGGGTTAGGGTAGGTGTTAAGGTTAGGGTACGCGTTAGGGTTAGGGTAGTTATTAAACCTATCCCACTCTCTAGATACCCCTTAGCACGTAAAGGAATATTATTTGGGGGTCCAGCCATGGAGAAGAGTTTAGACACTAGGATAAGATAAGGAACACATACATTATAAAGAAATCACATTAGGATTCTCTTTTTAAGCTGTTCCTTCAAACACTAGTGCTTAGGAAATCTATTGGAGGCAGAAGCAGTCAAGGGTAGCCTAGGGTTAGGGTTAGGCTTAGGGTTAGGCTTAGGGTATGGCTTAGGGTACGGGTTTGGGGAGGGGTTCGGGTACGGCATAGGGTATGGGTTAGGGTTAGGGTTAGTGTTAGGGTTAGGGCTCGGTTTAGGGTACGGGTTAGGATTAGGGTACGTGTTAGGGTTAGGGTAGGTGTTAGGGTTAGGGTACGCGTTAGGGTTAGGGTAGTTATTAAACCTATCCCACTCTCTAGATACCCCTTAGCACGTAAAGGAATATTATTTGTGGGTCCAGCCATGGAAAAGAGTTTAGACACTAGGATAAAATAAGGAACACATACATTATAATGAAATCACATTAGGATTCTCTTTTTAAGCTGTTCCTTAAAACACTAGTGCTTAGGAAATCTATTGGAGGCAGAAGCAGTCAAGGGTAGCCTAGGGTTAGGGTTAGGCTTAGGGTTAGGCTTAGGGTACGGCTTAGGGTTCGGGTACGGCGTAGGGTATGGGTTAGGGTTAGGGTTAGGGTTAGTGTTAGGGTTAGGGCTCGGTTTAGGGTACGGGTTAGGATTAGGGTACGTGTTAGGGTTAGGGTAGGGGTTAGGGTTAGGGTACGCGTTAGGGTTAGGGTAGTTATTAAACCTATCCCACTCTCTAGATACCCCTTAGCACGTAAAGGAATATTATTTGGGGGTCCAGCCATGGAGAAGAGTTTAGACACTAGGATAAAATAAGGAACACATACATTATAAAGAAATCACATTAGGATTCTCTTTTTAAGCTGTTCCTTACAACACTAGTGCTTAGGAAATCTATTGGAGGCAGAAGCAGTCAAGGGTAGCCTAGGGTTAGGGTTAGGCTTAGGGTTAGGCTTAGGGTACGGCTTAGGGTACGGGTTTGGGGAGGGGTTCGGGTACGGCGTAGGGTATTGGTTAGGGTTAGTGTTAGGGTTAGTGTTAGGGTTAGGGCTCGGTTTAGGGTACGGGTTAGGATTAGGGTACGTGTTAGGGTTAGGGTAGGTGTTAGGGTTAGGGTACGCGTTAGGGTTAGGGTAGTTATTAAACCTATCCCACTCTCTAGATACCCCTTAGCACGTAAAGGAATATTATTTGGGGGTCCAGCCATGGAGAAGAGTTTAGACACTAGGATAAAATAAGGAACACATACATTATAAAGAAATCACATTAGGATTCTCTTTTTAAGCTGTTCCTTAAAACACTAGTGCTTAGGAAATCTATTGGAGGCAGAAGCAGTCAAGGGTAGCCTAGGGTTAGGGTTAGGCTTAGGGTTAGGGTTAGGGTACGGCTTAGGGTAGGGGTTCGGGGAGGGGTTCGGGTACGGCGTAGGGTATGGGTTAGGGTTAGGGTTAGGGTTAGTGTTAGGGTTAGGGCTCGGTTTAGGGTACGGGTTAGAAATCACATTAGGATTCTGTTTTTAAGCTGTTCCTTAAAACACTAGTTCTTAGGAAATCTATTGGAGACCGAAGCACTCAAGGGTAGCCTAGAGTTAGGGCAAGGCTTAGGGTTAGGCTTAGGGTACGGCTTAGGGTACGGGTTCGGCTTAGGGTATGGGTTTGGGTTAGGGTTAGGGTTAGTGTTAGGGTTAGGGCTCGGTTTAGGGTACGGGTTAGGATTAGGGTACGTGTTAGGGTTAGGGTAGGGGTTAGGGTTAGGGTACGCGTTAGGGTTAGGGTAGTTATTAAACCTATCCCACTCTCTAGATACCCCTTAGCACGTAAAGGAATATTATTTGGGGGTCCAGCCATGGAGAAGAGTTTAGACACTAGGATAAAATAAGGAACACATACATTATAAAGAAATCACATTAGGATTCTCTTTTTAAGCTGTTCCTTACAACACTAGTGCTTAGGAAATCTATTGGAGGCAGAAGCAGTCAAGCGTAGCCTAGGGTTAGGGTTAGGCTTAGGGTTAGGCTTAGGGTACGGCTTAGGGTACGGGTTCGGGGAGGGGTTCGGGTACGGCGTAGGGTATGGTTTAGGGTTAGGGTTAGGGTTAGTGTTAGGGTTAGGGCTCGGTTTACGGTACGGGTTAGGATTAGGGTACGTGTTAGGGTTAGGGTAGGTGTTAGGGTTAGGGTACGCGTTAGGGTTAGGGTAGTTATTAAACCTATCCCACTCTCTAGATACCCCTTAGCACGTAAAGGAATATTATTTGGGGGTCCAGCCATGGAGAAGAGTTTAGACACTAGGATAAAATAAGGAACACATACATTATAAAGAAATCACATTAGGATTCTCTTTTTAAGCTGTTCCTTAAAACACTAGTGCTTAGGAAATCTATTGGAGGCAGAAGCAGTCAAGGGTAGCCTAGGGTTAGGGTTAGGCTTAGGGTTAGGGTTAGGGTAAGGCTTAGGGTAGGGGTTCGGGGAGGGGTTCGGGTACGGCGTAGGGTATGGGTTAGGGTTAGGGTTAGGGTTAGTGTTAGGGTTAGGGCTCGGTTTAGGGTACGGGTTAGGATTAGGGTACGTGTTAGGGTTAGGGTAGGGGTTAGGGTTAGGGTACGCGTTAGGGTTAGGGTAGTTATTAAACCTATCCCACTCTCTAGATACCCTTTAGCACGTAAAGGAATATTATTTGGGGGTCCAGCCATGGAGAAGAGTTTAGACACTAGGATAAGATAAGGAACACACCCATTATAAAGAAATCACATTAGGATTCTCTTTTTAAGCTGTTCCTTCAAACACTAGTGCTTAGGAAATCTATTGGAGGCAGAAGCAGTCAAGGGTAGCCTAGGGTTAGGGTTAGGGTTAGGGTACGGCTTAGGGTTCGGGTACGGCGTAGGGTATGGGTTAGGGTTAGGGTTAGGGTTAGTGTTAGGGTTAGGGCTCAGTTTAGGGTACGGGTTAGGATTAGGGTACGTGTTAGGGTTAGGGTAGGTGTTAGGGTTAGGGTACGCGTTAGGGTTAGGGTAGTTATTAAACCTATCCCACTCTCTAGATACCCCTTAGCACGTAAAGGAATATTATTTGGGGGTCCAGCCATGGAGAAGAGTTTAGACACTAGGATAAGATAAGGAACACATACATTATAAAGAAATCACATTAGGATTCTCTTTTTAAGCTGTTCCTTCAAACACTAGTGCTTAGGAAATCTATTGGAGGCAGAAGCAGTCAAGGGTAGCCTAGGGTTAGGGTTAGGCTTAGGGTTAGGCTTAGGGTATAGCTTAGGGTACGGGTTCGGGGAGGGGTTCGGGTACGGCATAGGGTATGGGTTAGGGTTAGGGTTAGGGTTAGTGTTAGGGTTAGGGCTCGGTTTACGGTACGGGTTAGGATTAGGGTACGTGTTAGGGTTAGGGTAGGTGTTAGGGTTAGGGTACGCGTTAGGGTTAGGGTAGTTATTAAACCTATCCCACTCTCTAGATACCCCTTAGCACGTAAAGGAATATTATTTGGGGGTCCAGCCATGGAGAAGAGTTTAGACACTAGGATAAAATAAGGAACACATACATTATAAAGAAATCACATTAGGATTCTCTTTTTAAGCTGTTCCTTACAACACTAGTGCTTAGGAAATCTATTGGAGGCAGAAGCAGTCAAGCGTAGCCTAGGGTTAGGGTTAGGCTTAGGGTTAGGCTTAGGGTACGGCTTAGGGTACGGGTTCGGGGAGGGGTTCGGGTACGGCGTAGGGTATGGGTTAGGGTTAGGGTTAGTGTTAGGGTTAGGGCTCGGTTTACGGTACGGGTTAGGATTAGGGTACGTGTTAGGGTTAGGGTAGGTGTTAGGGTTAGGGTACGCGTTAGGGTTAGGGTAGTTATTAAACCTATCCCACTCTCTAGATACCCCTTAGCACGTAAAGGAATATTATTTGGGGGTCCAGCCATGGAGAAGAGTTTAGACACTAGGATAAAATAAGGAACACATACATTACAAAGAAATCACATTAGGATTCTCTTTTTAAGCTGTTCCTTAAAACACTAGTGCTTAGGAAATCTATTGGAGGCAGAAGCAGTCAAGGGTAGCCTAGGGTTAGGGTTAGGCTTAGGGTTAGGGTTAGGGTACGGCTTAGGGTAGGGGTTCGGGGAGGGGTTCGGGTACGGCGTAGGGTATGGGTTAGGGTTAGGGTTAGGGTTAGTGTTAGGGTTAGGGCTCGGTTTAGGGTACGGGTTAGGATTAGGGTACGTGTTAGGGTTAGGGTAGGGGTTAGGGTTAGGGTACGCGTTAGGGTTAGGGTAGTTATTAAACCTATCCCACTCTCTAGATAACCCTTAGCACGTAAAGGAATATTATTTGGGGGTCCAGCCATGGAGAAGAGTTTAGACACTAGGATAAGATAAGGAACACACCCATTATAAAGAAATCACATTAGGATTCTCTTTTTAAGCTGTTCCTTCAAACACTAGTGCTTAGGAAATCTATTGGAGGCAGAAGCAGTCAAGGGTAGCCTAGGGTTAGGGTTAGGCTTAGGGTTAGGCTTAGGGTACGGCTTAGGGTTCGGGTACGGCGTAGGGTATGGGTTAGGGTTAGGGTTAGGGTTAGTGTTAGGGTTAGGGCTCGGTTTAGGGTACGGGTTAGGATTAGGGTACGTGTTAGGGTTAGGGTAGGGGTTAGGGTTAGGGTACGCGTTAGGGTTAGGGTAGTTATTAAACCTATCCCACTCTCTAGATACCCCTTAGCACGTAAAGGAATATTATTTGGGGGTCCAGCCATGGAGAAGAGTTTAGACACTAGGATAAAATAAGGAACACATACATTATAAAGAAATCACATTAGGATTCTCTTTTTAAGCTGTTCCTTACAACACTAGTGCTTAGGAAATCTATTGGAGGCAGAAGAAGTCAAGGGTAGCCTAGGGTTAGGGTTAGGCTTAGGGTTAGGCTTAGGGTATGGCTTAGGGTACGGGTTTGGGGAGGGGTTCGGGTACGGCGTAGGGTATTGGTTAGGGTTAGGGTTAGGGTTAGTGTTAGGGTTAGGGCTCGGTTTAGGGTACGGGTTAGGATTAGGGTACGTGTTAGGGTTAGGGTAGGGGTTAGGGTTAGGGTACGCGTTAGGGTTAGGGTAGTTATTAAACCTATCCCACTCTCTAGATACCCCTTAGCACGTAAAGGAATATTATTTGGGGGTCCAGCCATGGAGAAGAGTTTAGACACTAGGATAAAATAAGGAACACATACATTATAAAGAAATCACATTAGGATTCTCTTTTTAAGCTGTTCCTTCAAACACTAGTGCTTAGGAAATCTATTGGAGGCAGAAGCAGTCAAGGGTAGCCTAGGGTTAGGGTTAGGCTTAGGGTTAGGCTTAGGGTACGGCTTAGGCTACGGGTTCGGGGAGGGGTTCGGGTACGGCGTAGGGTATGGGTTAGGGTTAGGGTTAGGGTTAGTGTTAGGGTTAGGGCTCGGTTTAGGGTACGGGTTAGGATTAGGGTACGTGTTAGGGTTAGGGTAGGGGTTAGGGTTAGGGTACGCGTTAGGGTTAGGGTAGTTATTAAACCTATCCCACTCTCTAGATACCCCTTAGCACGTAAAGGAATATTATTTGGGGGTCCAGCCATGGAGAAGAGTTTAGACACTAGGATAAGATAAGGAACACACCCATTATAAAGAAATCACATTAGGATTCTCTTTTTAAGCTGTTCCTTCAAACACTAGTGCTTAGGAAATCTATTGGAGGCAGAAGCAGTCAAGGGTAGCCTAGGGTTAGGGTTAGGCTTAGGGTTAGGCTTAGGGTACGGCTTAGGGTTCGGGTACGGCGTAGGGTATGGGTTAGGGTTAGGGTTAGGGTTAGTGTTAGGGTTAGGGCTCGGTTTAGGGTACGGGTTAGGATTAGGGTACGTGTTAGGGTTAGGGTAGGGGTTAGGGTTAGGGTACGCGTTAGGGTTAGGGTAGTTATTAAACCTATCCCACTCTCTAGATACCCCTTAGCACGTAAAGGAATATTATTTGGGGGTCCAGCCATGGAGAAGAGTTTAGACACTAGGATAAAATAAGGAACACATACATTATAAAGAAATCGCATTAGGATTCTCTTTTTAAGCTGTTCCTTACAACACTAGTGCTTAGGAAATCTATTGGAGGCAGAAGCAGTCAAGGGTAGCCTAGGGTTAGGGTTAGGCTTAGGGTTAGGCTTAGGGTACGGCTTAGGGTTCGGGTACGGCGTAGGGTATGGGTTAGGGTTAGGGTTAGGGTTAGTGTTAGGGTTAGGGCTCGGTTTAGGGTACGGGTTAGGATTAGGGTACGTGTTAGGGTTAGGGTAGGGGTTAGGGTTAGGGTACGCGTTAGGGTTAGGGTAGTTATTAAACCTATCCCACTCTCTAGATACCCCTTAGCACGTAAAGGAATATTATTTGGGGGTCCAGCCATGGAGAAGAGTTTAGACACTAGGATAAAATAAGGAACACATACATTATAAAGAAATCACATTAGGATTCTCTTTTTAAGCTGTTCCTTACAACACTAGTGCTTAGGAAATCTATTGGAGGCAGAAGCAGTCAAGGGTAGCCTAGGGTTAGGGTTAGGCTTAGGGTTAGGCTTAGGGTACGGCTTAGGGTACGGGTTTGGGGAGGGGTTCGGGTACGGCGTAGGGTATTGGTTAGGGTTAGTGTTAGGGTTAGTGTTAGGGTTAGGGCTCGGTTTAGGGTACGGGTTAGGATTAGGGTACGTGTTAGGGTTAGGGTAGGGGTTAGGGTTAGGGTACGCGTTAGGGTTAGGGTAGTTATTAAACCTATCCCACTCTCTAGATACCCCTTAGCACGTAAAGGAATATTATTTGGGGGTCCAGCCATGGAGAAGAGTTTAGACACTAGGATAAAATAAGGAACACATACATTATAAAGAAATCACATTAGGATTCTCTTTTTAAGCTGTTCCTTCAAACACTAGTGCTCAGGAAATCTACTGGAGGCAGAAGCAGTCAAGGGTAGCCTAGGGTTAGGGTTAGGCTTAGGGTTAGGCTTAGGGTACGGCTTAGGGTACGGGTTCGGGGAGGGGTTCGGGTACGGCGTAGGGTATGGGTTAGGGTTAGGGTTAGGGTTAGTGTTAGGGTTAGGGCTCGGTTTAGGGTACGGGTTAGGATTAGGGTACGTGTTAGGGTTAGGGTAGGGGTTAGGGTTAGGGTACGCGTTAGGGTTAGGGTAGTTATTAAACCTATCCCACTCTCTAGATACCCCTTAGCACGTAAAGGAATATTATTTGGGGGTCCAGCCATGGAGAAGAGTTTAGACACTAGGATAAAATAAGGAACACATACATTATAAAGAAATCACATTAGGATTCTCTTTTTAAGCTGTTCCTTAAAACACTAGTGCTTAGGAAATCTATTGGAGGCAGAAGCAGTCAAGGGTAGCCTAGGGTTAGGGTTAGGCTTAGGGTTAGGGTTAGGGTACGGCTTAGGGTAGGGGTTCGGGGAGGGGTTCGGGTACGGCGTAGGGTATGGGTTAGGGTTAGGGTTAGGGTTAGTGTTAGGGTTAGGGCTCGGTTTAGGGTACGGGTTAGAAATCACATTAGGATTCTGTTTTTAAGCTGTTCCTTAAAACACTAGTTCTTAGGAAATCTATTGGAGACCGAAGCACTCAAGGGTAGCCTAGGGTTAGGGCTAGGCTTAGGGTTAGGCTTAGGGTACGGCTTAGGGTACGGGTTCGGCGTAGGGTATGGGTTTGGGTTAGGGTTAGGGTTAGTGTTAGGGTTAGGGCTCGGTTTAGGGTACGGGTTAGGATTAGGGTACGTGTTAGGGTTAGGGTAGGGGTTAGGGTTAGGGTACGCGTTAGGGTTAGGGTAGTTATTAAACCTATCCCACTCTCTAGATACCCCTTAGCACGTAAAGGAATATTATTTGGGGGTCCAGCCATGGAGAAGAGTTTAGACACTAGGATAAAATAAGGAACACATACATTATAAAGAAATCACATTAGGATTCTCTTTTTAAGCTGTTCCTTACAACACTAGTGCTTAGGAAATCTATTGGAGGCAGAAGCAGTCAAGCGTAGCCTAGGGTTAGGGTTAGGCTTAGGGTTAGGCTTAGGGTACGGCTTAGGGTACGGGTTCGGGGAGGGGTTCGGGTACGGCGTAGGGTATGGGTTAGGGTTAGGGTTAGGGTTAGTGTTAGGGTTAGGGCTCGGTTTACGGTACGGGTTAGGATTAGGGTACGTGTTAGGGTTAGGGTAGGTGTTAGGGTTAGGGTACGCGTTAGGGTTAGGGTAGTTATTAAACCTATCCCACTCTCTAGATACCCCTTAGCACGTAAAGGAATATTATTTGGGGGTCCAGCCATGGAGAAGAGTTTAGACACTAGGATAAAATAAGGAACACATACATTATAAAGAAATCACATTAGGATTCTCTTTTTAAGCTGTTCCTTAAAACACTAGTGCTTAGGAAATCTATTGGAGGCAGAAGCAGTCAAGGGTAGCCTAGGGTTAGGGTTAGGCTTAGGGTTAGGGTTAGGGTACGGCTTAGGGTAGGGGTTCGGGGAGGGGTTCGGGTACGGCGTAGGGTATGGGTTAGGGTTAGGGTTAGGGTTAGTGTTAGGGTTAGGGCTCGGTTTAGGGTACGGGTTAGGATTAGGGTACGTGTTAGGGTTAGGGTAGGGGTTAGGGTTAGGGTACGCGTTAGGGTTAGGGTAGTTATTAAACCTATCCCACTCTCTAGATACCCCTTAGCACGTAAAGGAATATTATTTGGGGGTCCAGCCATGGAGAAGAGTTTAGACACTAGGATAAGATAAGGAACACACCCATTATAAAGAAATCACATTAGGATTCTCTTTTTAAGCTGTTCCTTCAAACACTAGTGCTTAGGAAATCTATTGGAGGCAGAAGCAGTCAAGGGTAGCCTAGGGTTAGGGTTAGGCTTAGGGTTAGGCTTAGGGTACGGCTTAGGGTTCGGGTACGGCGTAGGGTATGGGTTAGGGTTAGGGTTAGGGTTAGTGTTAGGGTTAGGGCTCGGTTTAGGGTACGGGTTAGGATTAGGGTACGTGTTAGGGTTAGGGTAGATGTTAGGGTTAGGGTACGCGTTAGGGTTAGGGTAGTTATTAAACCTATCCCACTCTCTAGATACCCCTTAGCACGTAAAGGAATATTATTTGGGGGTCCAGCCATGGAGAAGAGTTTAGACACTAGGATAAGATAAGGAACACATACATTATAAAGAAATCACATTAGGATTCTCTTTTTAAGCTGTTCCTTCAAACACTAGTGCTTAGGAAATCTATTGGAGGCAGAAGCAGTCAAGGGTAGCCTAGGGTTAGGGTTAGGCTTAGGGTTAGGCTTAGGGTATGGCTTAGGGTACGGGTTCGGGGAGGGGTTCGGGTACGGCATAGGGTATGGGTTAGGGTTAGGGTTAGGGTTAGTGTTAGGGTTAGGGCTCGGTTTAGGGTACGGGTTAGGATTAGGGTACGTGTTAGGGTTAGGGTAGGTGTTAGGGTTAGGGTACGCGTTAGGGTTAGGGTAGTTATTAAACCTATCCCACTCTCTAGATACCCCTTAGCACGTAAAGGAATATTATTTGCGGGTCCAGCCATGGAAAAGAGTTTAGACACTAGCATAAAATAAGGAACACATACATTATAAAGAAATCACATTAGGATTCTCTTTTTAAGCTGTTCCTTCAAACACTAGTGCTTAGGAAATCTATTGGAGGCAGAAGCAGTCAAGGGTAGCCTAGGGTTAGGGTTAGGCTTAGGGTTAGACTTAGGGTACGGCTTAGGGTTCGGGTACGGCGTAGGGTATGGGTTAGGGTTAGGGTTAGGGTTAGTGTTAGGGTTAGGGCTCGGTTTAGGGTACGGGTTAGGATTAGGGTACGTGTTAGGGTTAGGGTAGGGGTTAGGGTTAGGGTACGCGTTAGGGTTAGGGTAGTTATTAAACCTATCCCACTCTCTAGATACCCCTTAGCACGTAAAGGAATATTATTTGGGGGTCCAGCCATGGAGAAGAGTTTAGACACTAGGATAAAATAAGGAACACATACATTATAAAGAAATCACATTAGGATTCTCTTTTTAAGCTCTTCCTTCAAACACTAGTGCTTAGGAAATCTATTGGAGGCAGAAGCAGTCAAGGGTAGCCTAGGGTTAGGGTTAGGCTTAGGGTTAGGGTTAGGGTACGGCTTAGGGTAGGGGTTCGGGGAGGGGTTCGGGTACGGCGTAGGGTATGGGTTAGGGTTAGGGTTAGGGTTAGTGTTAGGGTTAGGGCTCGGTTTAGGGTACGGGTTAGGATTAGGGTACGTGTTAGGGTTAGGGTAGGGGTTAGGGTTAGGGTACGCGTTAGGGTTAGGGTAGTTATTAAACCTATCCCACTCTCTAGATACCCCTTAGCACGTAAAGGAATATTATTTGGGGGTCCAGCCATGGAGAAGAGTTTAGACACTAGGATAAGATAAGGAACACACCCATTATAAAGAAATCACATTAGGATTCTCTTTTTAAGCTGTTCCTTCAAACACTAGTGCTTAGGAAATCTATTGGAGGCAGAAGCAGTCAAGGGTAGCCTAGGGTTAGGGTTAGGCTTAGGGTTAGGCTTAGGGTACGGCTTAGGGTTCGGGTACGGCGTAGGGTATGGGTTAGGGTTAGGGTTAGGGTTAGTGTTAGGGTTAGGGCTCGGTTTAGGGTACGGGTTAGGATTAGGGTACGTGTTAGGGTTAGGGTAGATGTTAGGGTTAGGGTACGCGTTAGGGTTAGGGTAGTTATTAAACCTATCCCACTCTCTAGATACCCCTTAGCACGTAAAGGAATATTATTTGGGGGTCCAGCCATGGAGAAGAGTTTAGACACTAGGATAAGATAAGGAACACATACATTATAAAGAAATCACATTAGGATTCTCTTTTTAAGCTGTTCCTTCAAACACTAGTGCTTAGGAAATCTATTGGAGGCAGAAGCAGTCAAGGGTAGCCTAGGGTTAGGGTTAGGCTTAGGGTTAGGCTTAGGGTATGGCTTAGGGTACGGGTTCGGGGAGGGGTTCGGGTACGGCATAGGGTATGGGTTAGGGTTAGGGTTAGGGTTAGTGTTAGGGTTAGGGCTCGGTTTAGGGTACGGGTTAGGATTAGGGTACGTGTTAGGGTTAGGGTAGGTGTTAGGGTTAGGGTACGCGTTAGGGTTAGGGTAGTTATTAAACCTATCCCACTCTCTAGATACCCCTTAGCACGTAAAGGAATATTATTTGCGGGTCCAGCCATGGAAAAGAGTTTAGACACTAGCATAAAATAAGGAACACATACATTATAAAGAAATCACATTAGGATTCTCTTTTTAAGCTGTTCCTTCAAACACTAGTGCTTAGGAAATCTATTGGAGGCAGAAGCAGTCAAGGGTAGCCTAGGGTTAGGGTTAGGCTTAGGGTTAGACTTAGGGTACGGCTTAGGGTTCGGGTACGGCGTAGGGTATGGGTTAGGGTTAGGGTTAGGGTTAGTGTTAGGGTTAGGGCTCGGTTTAGGGTACGGGTTAGGATTAGGGTACGTGTTAGGGTTAGGGTAGGGGTTAGGGTTAGGGTACGCGTTAGGGTTAGGGTAGTTATTAAACCTATCCCACTCTCTAGATACCCCTTAGCACGTAAAGGAATATTATTTGGGGGTCCAGCCATGGAGAAGAGTTTAGACACTAGGATAAAATAAGGAACACATACATTATAAAGAAATCACATTAGGATTCTCTTTTTAAGCTCTTCCTTCAAACACTAGTGCTTAGGAAATCTATTGGAGGCAGAAGCAGTCAAGGGTAGCCTAGGGTTAGGGTTAGGCTTAGGGTTAGGGTTAGGGTACGGCTTAGGGTAGGGGTTCGGGGAGGGGTTCGGGTACGGCGTAGGGTATGGGTTAGGGTTAGGGTTAGGGTTAGTGTTAGGGTTAGGGCTCGGTTTAGGGTACGGGTTAGGATTAGGGTACGTGTTAGGGTTAGGGTAGGTGTTAGGGTTAGGGTACGCGTTAGGGTTAGGGTAGTTATTAAACCTATCCCACTCTCTAGATACCCCTTAGCACGTAAAGGAATATTATTTGGGGGTCCAGCCATGGAGAAGAGTTTAGACACTAGGATAAGATAAGGAACACACCCATTATAAAGAAATCACATTAGGATTCTCTTTTTAAGCTGTTCCTTCAAACACTAGTGCTTAGGAAATCTATTGGAGGCAGAAGCAGTCAAGGGTAGCCTAGGGTTAGGGTTAGGCTTAGGGTTAGGCTTAGGGTACGGCTTAGGGTTCGGGTACGGCGTAGGGTATGGGTTAGGGTTAGGGTTAGGGTTAGTGTTAGGGTTAGGGCTCGGTTTAGGGTACGGGTTAGGATTAGGGTACGTGTTAGGGTTAGGGTAGGTGTTAAGGTTAGGGTACGCGTTAGGGTTAGGGTAGTTATTAAACCTATCCCACTCTCTAGATACCCCTTAGCACGTAAAGGAATATTATTTGGGTGTCCAGCCATGGAGAAGAGTTTAGACACTAGGATAAGATAAGGAACACATACATTATAAAGAAATCACATTAGGATTCTCTTTTTAAGCTGTTCCTTCAAACACTAGTGCTTAGGAAATCTATTGGAGGCAGAAGCAGTCAAGGGTAGCCTAGGGTTAGGGTTAGGCTTAGGGTTAGGCTTAGGGTATGGCTTAGGGTACGGGTTTGGGGAGGGGTTCGGGTACGGCATAGGGTATGGGTTAGGGTTAGGGTTAGTGTTAGGGTTAGGGCTCGGTTTAGGGTACGGGTTAGGATTAGGGTACGTGTTAGGGTTAGGGTAGGTGTTAGGGTTACGGTACGCGTTAGGGTTAGGGTAGTTATTAAACCTATCCCACTCTCTAGATACCCCTTAGCACGTAAAGGAATATTATTTGTGGGTCCAGCCATGGAAAAGAGTTTAGACACTAGGATAAAATAAGGAACACATACATTATAATGAAATCACATTAGGATTCTCTTTTTAAGCTGTTCCTTAAAACACTAGTGCTTAGGAAATCTATTGGAGGCAGAAGCAGTCAAGGGTAGCCTAGGGTTAGGGTTAGGCTTAGGGTTAGGCTTAGGGTACGGCTTAGGGTTCGGGTACGGCGTAGGGTATGGGTTAGGGTTAGGGTTAGGGTTAGTGTTAGGGTTAGGGCTCGGTTTAGGGTACGGGTTAGGATTAGGGTACGTGTTAGGGTTAGGGTAGGGGTTAGGGTTAGGGTACGCGTTAGGGTTAGGGTAGTTATTAAACCTATCCCACTCTCTAGATACCCCTTAGCACGTAAAGGAATATTATTTGGGGGTCCAGCCATGGAGAAGAGTTTAGACACTAGGATAAAATAAGGAACACATACATTATAAAGAAATCACATTAGGATTCTCTTTTTAAGCTGTTCCTTACAACACTAGTGCTTAGGAAATCTATTGGAGGCAGAAGCAGTCAAGGGTAGCCTAGGGTTAGGGTTAGGCTTAGGGTTAGGCTTAGGGTACGGCTTAGGGTACGGGTTTGGGGAGGGGTTCGGGTACGGCGTAGGGTATTGGTTAGGGTTAGTGTTAGGGTTAGTGTTAGGGTTAGGGCTCGGTTTAGGGTACGGGTTAGGATTAGGGTACGTGTTAGGGTTAGGGTAGGGGTTAGGGTTAGGGTACGCGTTAGGGTTAGGGTAGTTATTAAACCTATCCCACTCTCTAGATACCCCTTAGCACGTAAAGGAATATTATTTGGGGGTCCAGCCATGGAGAAGAGTTTAGACACTAGGATAAAATAAGGAACACATACATTATAAAGAAATCACATTAGGATTCTCTTTTTAAGCTGTTCCTTCAAACACTAGTGCTTAGGAAATCTATTGGAGGCAGAAGCAGTCAAGGGTAGCCTAGGGTTAGGGTTAGGCTTAGGGTTAGGCTTAGGGTACGGCTTAGGGTACGGGTTCGGGGAGGGGTTCGGGTACGGCGTAGGGTATGGGTTAGGGTTAGGGTTAGGGTTAGTGTTAGGGTTAGGGCTCGGTTTAGGGTACGGGTTAGAAATCACATTAGGATTCTGTTTTTAAGCTGTTCCTTAAAACACTAGTTCTTAGGAAATCTATTGGAGACCGAAGCACTCAAGGGTAGCCTAGGGTTAGGGCTAGGCTTAGGGTTAGGCTTTGGGTACGGCTTAGGGTACGGGTTCGGCGTAGGGTATGGGTTTGGGTTAGGGTTAGGGTTAGTGTTAGGGTTAGGGCTCGGTTTAGGGTACGGGTTAGGATTAGGGTACGTGTTAGGGTTAGGGTAGGGGTTAGGGTTAGGGTACGCGTTAGGGTTAGGGTAGTTATTAAACCTATCCCACTCTCTAGATACCCCTTAGCACGTAAAGGAATATTATTTGGGGGTCCAGCCATGGAGAAGAGTTTAGACACTAGGATAAAATAAGGAACACATACATTATAAAGAAATCACATTAGGATTCTCTTTTTAAGCTGTTCCTTACAACACTAGTGCTTAGGAAATCTATTGGAGGCAGAAGCAGTCAAGCGTAGCCTAGGGTTAGGGTTAGGCTTAGGGTTAGGCTTAGGGTACGGCTTAGGGTTCGGGTACGGCGTAGGGTATGGGTTAGGGTTAGGGTTAGGGTTAGTGTTAGGGTTAGGGCTCGGTTTAGGGTACGGGTTAGGATTAGGGTACGTGTTAGGGTTAGGGTAGGTGTTAAGGTTAGGGTACGCGTTAGGGTTAGGGTAGTTATTAAACCTATCCCACTCTCTAGATACCCCTTAGCACGTAAAGGAATATTATTTGGGGGTCCAGCCATGGAGAAGAGTTTAGACACTAGGATAAGATAAGGAACACATACATTATAAAGAAATCACATTAGGATTCTCTTTTTAAGCTGTTCCTTCAAACACTAGTGCTTAGGAAATCTATTGGAGGCAGAAGCAGTCAAGGGTAGCCTAGGGTTAGGGTTAGGCTTAGGGTTAGGCTTAGGGTATGGCTTAGGGTACGGGTTTGGGGAGGGGTTCGGGTACGGCATAGGGTATGGGTTAGGGTTAGGGTTAGTGTTAGGGTTAGGGCTCGGTTTAGGGTACGGGTTAGGATTAGGGTACGTGTTAGGGTTAGGGTAGGTGTTAGGGTTAGGGTACGCGTTAGGGTTAGGGTAGTTATTAAACCTATCCCACTCTCTAGATACCCCTTAGCACGTAAAGGAATATTATTTGTGGGTCCAGCCATGGAAAAGAGTTTAGACACTAGGATAAAATAAGGAACACATACATTATAATGAAATCACATTAGGATTCTCTTTTTAAGCTGTTCCTTAAAACACTAGTGCTTAGGAAATCTATTGGAGGCAGAAGCAGTCAAGGGTAGCCTAGGGTTAGGGTTAGGCTTAGGGTTAGGCTTAGGGTACGGCTTAGGGTTCGGGTACGGCGTAGGGTATGGGTTAGGGTTAGGGTTAGGGTTAGTGTTAGGGTTAGGGCTCGGTTTAGGGTACGGGTTAGGATTAGGGTACGTGTTAGGGTTAGGGTAGGGGTTAGGGTTAGGGTACGCGTTAGGGTTAGGGTAGTTATTAAACCTATCCCACTCTCTAGATACCCCTTAGCACGTAAAGGAATATTATTTGGGGGTCCAGCCATGGAGAAGAGTTTAGACACTAGGATAAAATAAGGAACACATACATTATAAAGAAATCACATTAGGATTCTCTTTTTAAGCTGTTCCTTACAACACTAGTGCTTAGGAAATCTATTGGAGGCAGAAGCAGTCAAGGGTAGCCTAGGGTTAGGGTTAGGCTTAGGGTTAGGCTTAGGGTACGGCTTAGGGTACGGGTTTGGGGAGGGGTTCGGGTACGGCGTAGGGTATTGGTTAGGGTTAGTGTTAGGGTTAGTGTTAGGGTTAGGGCTCGGTTTAGGGTACGGGTTAGGATTAGGGTACGTGTTAGGGTTAGGGTAGGGGTTAGGGTTAGGGTACGCGTTAGGGTTAGGGTAGTTATTAAACCTATCCCACTCTCTAGATACCCCTTAGCACGTAAAGGAATATTATTTGGGGCTCCAGCCATGGAGAAGAGTTTAGACACTAGGATAAAATAAGGAACACATACATTATAAAGAAATCACATTAGGATTCTCTTTTTAAGCTGTTCCTTCAAACACTAGTGCTTAGGAAATCTATTGGAGGCAGAAGCAGTCAAGGGTAGCCTAGGGTTAGGGTTAGGCTTAGGGTTAGGCTTAGGGTACGGCTTAGGGTACGGGTTCGGGGAGGGGTTCGGGTACGGCGTAGGGTATGGGTTAGGGTTAGGGTTAGGGTTAGTGTTAGGGTTAGGGCTCGGTTTAGGGTACGGGTTAGAAATCACATTAGGATTCTGTTTTTAAGCTGTTCCTTAAAACACTAGTTCTTAGGAAATCTATTGGAGACCGAAGCACTCAAGGGTAGCCTAGGGTTAGGGCTAGGCTTAGGGTTAGGCTTTGGGTACGGCTTAGGGTACGGGTTCGGCGTAGGGTATGGGTTTGGGTTAGGGTTAGGGTTAGTGTTAGGGTTAGGGCTCGGTTTAGGGTACGGGTTAGGATTAGGGTACGTGTTAGGGTTAGGGTAGGGGTTAGGGTTAGGGTACGCGTTAGGGTTAGGGTAGTTATTAAACCTATCCCACTCTCTAGATACCCCTTAGCACGTAAAGGAATATTATTTGGGGGTCCAGCCATGGAGAAGAGTTTAGACACTAGGATAAAATAAGGAACACATACATTATAAAGAAATCACATTAGGATTCTCTTTTTAAGCTGTTCCTTACAACACTAGTGCTTAGGAAATCTATTGGAGGCAGAAGCAGTCAAGCGTAGCCTAGGGTTAGGGTTAGGCTTAGGGTTAGGCTTAGGGTACGGCTTAGGGTTCGGGTACGGCGTAGGGTATGGGTTAGGGTTAGGGTTAGGGTTAGTGTTAGGGTTAGGGCTCGGTTTAGGGTACGGGTTAGGATTAGGGTACGTGTTAGGGTTAGGGTAGGTGTTAAGGTTAGGGTACGCGTTAGGGTTAGGGTAGTTATTAAACCTATCCCACTCTCTAGATACCCCTTAGCACGTAAAGGAATATTATTTGGGGGTCCAGCCATGGAGAAGAGTTTAGACACTAGGATAAGATAAGGAACACATACATTATAAAGAAATCACATTAGGATTCTCTTTTTAAGCTGTTCCTTCAAACACTAGTGCTTAGGAAATCTATTGGAGGCAGAAGCAGTCAAGGGTAGCCTAGGGTTAGGGTTAGGCTTAGGGTTAGGCTTAGGGTATGGCTTAGGGTACGGGTTTGGGGAGGGGTTCGGGTACGGCATAGGGTATGGGTTAGGGTTAGGGTTAGTGTTAGGGTTAGGGCTCGGTTTAGGGTACGGGTTAGGATTAGGGTACGTGTTAGGGTTAGGGTAGGTGTTAGGGTTAGGGTACGCGTTAGGGTTAGGGTAGTTATTAAACCTATCCCACTCTCTAGATACCCCTTAGCACGTAAAGGAATATTATTTGTGGGTCCAGCCATGGAAAAGAGTTTAGACACTAGGATAAAATAAGGAACACATACATTATAATGAAATCACATTAGGATTCTCTTTTTAAGCTGTTCCTTAAAACACTAGTGCTTAGGAAATCTATTGGAGGCAGAAGCAGTCAAGGGTAGCCTAGGGTTAGGGTTAGGCTTAGGGTTAGGCTTAGGGTACGGCTTAGGGTTCGGGTACGGCGTAGGGTATGGGTTAGGGTTAGGGTTAGGGTTAGTGTTAGGGTTAGGGCTCGGTTTAGGGTACGGGTTAGGATTAGGGTACGTGTTAGGGTTAGGGTAGGGGTTAGGGTTAGGGTACGCGTTAGGGTTAGGGTAGTTATTAAACCTATCCCACTCTCTAGATACCCCTTAGCACGTAAAGGAATATTATTTGGGGGTCCAGCCATGGAGAAGAGTTTAGACACTAGGATAAAATAAGGAACACATACATTATAAAGAAATCACATTAGGATTCTCTTTTTAAGCTGTTCCTTACAACACTAGTGCTTAGGAAATCTATTGGAGGCAGAAGCAGTCAAGGGTAGCCTAGGGTTAGGGTTAGGCTTAGGGTTAGGCTTAGGGTACGGCTTAGGGTACGGGTTTGGGGAGGGGTTCGGGTACGGCGTAGGGTATTGGTTAGGGTTAGTGTTAGGGTTAGTGTTAGGGTTAGGGCTCGGTTTAGGGTACGGGTTAGGATTAGGGTACGTGTTAGGGTTAGGGTAGGGGTTAGGGTTAGGGTACGCGTTAGGGTTAGGGTAGTTATTAAACCTATCCCACTCTCTAGATACCCCTTAGCACGTAAAGGAATATTATTTGGGGGTCCAGCCATGGAGAAGAGTTTAGACACTAGGATAAAATAAGGAACACATACATTATAAAGAAATCACATTAGGATTCTCTTTTTAAGCTGTTCCTTCAAACACTAGTGCTTAGGAAATCTATTGGAGGCAGAAGCAGTCAAGGGTAGCCTAGGGTTAGGGTTAGGCTTAGGGTTAGGCTTAGGGTACGGCTTAGGGTACGGGTTCGGGGAGGGGTTCGGGTACGGCGTAGGGTATGGGTTAGGGTTAGGGTTAGGGTTAGTGTTAGGGTTAGGGCTCGGTTTAGGGTACGGGTTAGGATTAGGGTACGTGTTAGGGTTAGGGTAGGTGTTAGGGTTAGGGTACGCGTTAGGGTTAGGGTAGTTATTAAACCTATCCCACTCTCTAGATACCCCTTAGCACGTAAAGGAATATTATTTGGGGGTCCAGCCATGGAGAAGAGTTTAGACACTAGGATAAAATAAGGAACACATACATTATAAAGAAATCACATTAGGATTCTCTTTTTAAGCTGTTCCTTAAAACACTAGTGCTTAGGAAATCTATTGGAGGCAGAAGCAGTCAAGGGTAGCCTAGGGTTAGGGTTAGGCTTAGGGTTAGGGTTAGGGTACGGCTTAGGGTAGGGGTTCGGGGAGGGGTTCGGGTACGGCGTAGGGTATGGGTTAGGGTTAGGGTTAGGGTTAGTGTTAGGGTTAGGGCTCGGTTTAGGGTACGGGTTAGGATTAGGGTACGTGTTAGGGTTAGGGTAGGGGTTAGGGTTAGGGTACGCGTTAGGGTTAGGGTAGTTATTAAACCTATCCCACTCTCTAGATACCCTTTAGCACGTAAAGGAATATTATTTGGGGGTCCAGCCATGGAGAAGAGTTTAGACACTAGGATAAGATAAGGAACACACCCATTATAAAGAAATCACATTAGGATTCTCTTTTTAAGCTGTTCCTTCAAACACTAGTGCTTAGGAAATCTATTGGAGGCAGAAGCAGTCAAGGGTAGCCTAGGGTTAGGGTTAGGCTTAGGGTTAGGGTTAGGGTACGGCTTAGGGTTCGGGTACGGCGTAGGGTATGGGTTAGGGTTAGGGTTAGGGTTAGTGTTAGGGTTAGGGCTCAGTTTAGGGTACGGGTTAGGATTAGGGTACGTGTTAGGGTTAGGGTAGGTGTTAGGGTTAGGGTACGCGTTAGGGTTAGGGTAGTTATTAAACCTATCCCACTCTCTAGATACCCCTTAGCACGTAAAGGAATATTATTTGGGGGTCCAGCCATGGAGAAGAGTTTAGACACTAGGATAAGATAAGGAACACATACATTATAAAGAAATCACATTAGGATTCTCTTTTTAAGCTGTTCCTTCAAACACTAGTGCTTAGGAAATCTTTTGGAGGCAGAAGCAGTCAAGGGTAGCCTAGGGTTAGGGTTAGGCTTAGGGTTAGGCTTAGGGTATAGCTTAGGGTACGGGTTCGGGGAGGGGTTCGGGTACGGCATAGGGTATGGGTTAGGGTTAGGGTTAGGGTTAGTGTTAGGGTTAGGGCTCGGTTTACGGTACGGGTTAGGATTAGGGTACGTGTTAGGGTTAGGGTAGGTGTTAGGGTTAGGGTACGCGTTAGGGTTAGTGTAGTTATTAAACCTATCCCACTCTCTAGATACCCCTTAGCACGTAAAGGAATATTATTTGGGGGTCCAGCCATGGAGAAGAGTTTAGACACTAGGATAAAATAAGGAACACATACATTATAAAGAAATCACATTAGGATTCTCTTTTTAAGCTGTTCCTTCAAACACTAGTGCTTAGGAAATCTATTGGAGGCAGAAGCAGTCAAGGGTAGCCTAGGGTTAGGGTTAGGCTTAGGGTTAGGCTTAGGGTACGGCTTAGGGTTCGGGTACGGCGTAGGGTATGGGTTAGGGTTAGGGTTAGGGTTAGTGTTAGGGTTAGGGCTCGGTTTAGGGTACGGGTTAGGATTAGGGTACGTGTTAGGGTTAGGGTAGGGGTTAGGGTTAGGGTACGCGTTAGGGTTAGGGTAGTTATTAAACCTATCCCACTCTCTAGATACCCCTTAGCACGTAAAGGAATATTATTTGGGGGTCCAGCCATGGAGAAGAGTTTAGACACTAGGATAAAATAAGGAACACATACATTATAAAGAAATCACATTAGGATTCTCTTTTTAAGCTGTTCCTTACAACACTAGTGCTTAGGAAATCTATTGGAGGCAGAAGAAGTCAAGGGTAGCCTAGGGTTAGGGTTAGGCTTAGGGTTAGGCTTAGGGTATGGCTTAGGGTACGGGTTTGGGGAGGGGTTCGGGTACGGCGTAGGGTATTGGTTAGGGTTAGGGTTAGGGTTAGTGTTAGGGTTAGGGCTCGGTTTAGGGTACGGGTTAGGATTAGGGTACGTGTTAGGGTTAGGGTAGGGGTTAGGGTTAGGGTACGCGTTAGGGTTAGGGTAGTTATTAAACCTATCCCACTCTCTAGATACCCCTTAGCACGTAAAGGAATATTATTTGGGGGTCCAGCCATGGAGAAGAGTTTAGACACTAGGATAAAATAAGGAACACATACATTATAAAGAAATCACATTAGGATTCTCTTTTTAAGCTGTTCCTTCAAACACTAGTGCTTAGGAAATCTATTGGAGGCAGAAGCAGTCAAGGGTAGCCTAGGGTTAGGGTTAGGCTTAGGGTTAGGCTTAGGGTACGGCTTAGGCTACGGGTTCGGGGAGGGGTTCGGGTACGGCGTAGGGTATGGGTTAGGGTTAGGGTTAGGGTTAGTGTTAGGGTTAGGGCTCGGTTTAGGGTACGGGTTAGGATTAGGGTACGTGTTAGGGTTAGGGTAGGTGTTAGGGTTAGGGTACGCGTTAGGGTTAGGGTAGTTATTAAACCTATCCCACTCTCTAGATACCCCTTAGCACGTAAAGGAATATTATTTGGGGGTCCAGCCATGGAGAAGAGTTTAGACACTAGGATAAGATAAGGAACACATACATTATAAAGAAATCACATTAGGATTCTCTTTTTAAGCTGTTCCTTCAAACACTAGTGCTTAGGAAATCTATTGGAGGCAGAAGCAGTCAAGGGTAGCCTAGGGTTAGGGTTAGGCTTAGGGTTAGGCTTAGGGTATGGCTTAGGGTACGGGTTCGGGGAGGGGTTCGGGTACGGCATAGGGTATGGGTTAGGGTTAGGGTTAGGGTTAGTGTTAGGGTTAGGGCTCGGTTTAGGGTACGGGTTAGAAATCACATTAGGATTCTGTTTTTAAGCTGTTCCTTAAAACACTAGTTCTTAGGAAATCTATTGGAGACCGAAGCACTCAAGGGTAGCCTAGGGTTAGGGCTAGGCTTAGGGTTAGGCTTAGGGTACGGCTTAGGGTACGGGTTCGGCGTAGGGTATGGGTTTGGGTTAGGGTTAGGGTTAGTGTTAGGGTTAGGGATCGGTTTAGGGTACGGGTTAGGATTAGGGTACGTGTTAGGGTTAGGGTAGGGGTTAGGGTTAGGGTACGCGTTAGGGTTAGGGTAGTTATTAAACCTATCCCACTCTCTAGATACCCCTTAGCACGTAAAGGAATATTATTTGGGGGTCCAGCCATGGAGAAGAGTTTAGACACTAGGATAAAATAAGGAACACATACATTATAAAGAAATCGCATTAGGATTCTCTTTTTAAGCTGTTCCTTCAAACACTAGTGCTTAGGAAATCTATTGGAGGCAGAAGCAGTCAAGGGTAGCCTAGGGTTAGGGTTAGGCTTAGGGTTAGGCTTAGGGTACGGCTTAGGGTTCGGGTACGGCGTAGGGTATGGGTTAGGGTTAGGGTTAGGGTTAGTGTTAGGGTTAGGGCTCGGTTTAGGGTACGGGTTAGGATTAGGGTACGTGTTAGGGTTAGGGTAGGGGTTAGGGTTAGGGTACGCGTTAGGGTTAGGGTAGGTATTAAACCTATCCCACTCTCTAGATACCCCTTAGCACGTAAAGGAATATTATTTGGGGGTCCAGCCATGGAGAAGAGTTTAGACACTAGGATAAAATAAGGAACACATACATTATAAAGAAATCACATTAGGATTCTCTTTTTAAGCTGTTCCTTACAACACTAGTGCTTAGGAAATCTATTGGAGGCAGAAGCAGTCAAGGGTAGCCTAGGGTTAGGGTTAGGCTTAGGGTTAGGCTTAGGGTACGGCTTAGGGTACGGGTTTGGGGAGGGGTTCGGGTACGGCGTAGGGTATGGGTTAGGGTTAGGGTTAGGGTTAGTGTTAGGGTTAGGGCTCGGTTTAGGGTACGGGTTAGGATTAGGGTACGTGTTAGGGTTAGGGTAGGGGTTAGGGTTAGGGTACGCGTTAGGGTTAGGGTAGTTATTAAACCTATCCCACTCTCTAGATACCCCTTAGCACGTAAAGGAATATTATTTGGGGGTCCAGCCATGGAGAAGAGTTTAGACACTAGGATAAAATAAGGAACACATACATTATAAAGAAATCACATTAGGATTCTCTTTTTAAGCTGTTCCTTCAAACACTAGTGCTTAGGAAATCTATTGGAGGCAGAAGCAGTCAAGGGTAGCCTAGGGTTAGGGTTAGGCTTAGGGTTAGGCTTAGGGTACGGCTTAGGGTACGGGTTCGGGGAGGGGTTCGGGTACGGCGTAGGGTATGGGTTAGGGTTAGGGTTAGGGTTAGTGTTAGGGTTAGGGCTCGGTTTAGGGTACGGGTTAGGATTAGGGTACGTGTTAGGGTTAGGGTAGGGGTTAGGGTTAGGGTACGCGTTAGGGTTAGGGTAGTTATTAAACCTATCCCACTCTCTAGATACCCCTTAGCACGTAAAGGAATATTATTTGGGGGTTAGGGTTAGGGTTAGTGTTAGGGTTAGGGCTCAGTTTAGGGTACGGGTTAGGATTAGGGTACGTGTTAGGGTTAGGGTAGGTGTTAGGGTTAGGGTACGCGTTAGGGTTAGGGTAGTTATTAAACCTATCCCACTCTCTAGATACCCCTTAGCACGTAAAGGAATATTATTTGGGGGTCCAGCCATGGAGAAGAGTTTAGACACTAGGATAAGATAAGGAACACATACATTATAAAGAAATCACATTAGGATTCTCTTTTTAAGCTGTTCCTTCAAACACTAGTGCTTAGGAAATCTATTGGAGGCAGAAGCAGTCAAGGGTAGCCTAGGGTTAGGCTTAGGCTTAGGGTTAGGCTTAGGGTATAGCTTAGGGTACGGGTTCGGGGAGGGGTTCGGGTACGGCATAGGGTATGGGTTAGGGTTAGGGTTAGGGTTAGTGTTAGGGTTAGGGCTCGGTTTAGGGTACGGGTTAGGATTAGGGTACGTGTTAGGGTTAGGGTAGGTGTTAGGGTTAGGGTACGCGTTAGGGTTAGGGTAGTTATTAAACCTATCCCACTCTCTAGATACCCCTTAGCACGTAAAGGAATATTATTTGCGGGTCCAGCCATGGAAAAGACTTTAGACACTAGGATAAAATAAGGAACACATACATTATAAAGAAATCACATTAGGATTCTCTTTTTAAGCTGTTCCTTAAAACACTAGTGCTTAGGAAATCTATTGGAGGCAGAAGCAGTCAAGGGTAGCCTAGGGTTAGGGTTAGGCTTAGGGTTAGGCTTAGGGTATGGCTTAGGGTTCGGGTACGGCGTAGGGTATGGGTTAGGGTTAGGGTTAGGGTTAGTGTTAGGGTTAGGGCTCGGTTTAGGGTACGGGTTAGGATTAGGGTACGTGTTAGGGTTAGGGTAGGGGTTAGGGTTAGGGTACGCGTTAGGGTTAGGGTAGTTATTAAACCTATCCCACTCTCTAGATACCCCTTAGCACGTAAAGGAATATTATTTGGGGGTCCAGCCATGGAGAAGAGTTTAGACACTAGGATAAAATAAGGAACACATACATTATAAAGAAATCACATTAGGATTCTCTTTTTAAGCTGTTCCTTACAACACTAGTGCTTAGGAAATCTATTGGAGGCAGAAGAAGTCAAGGGTAGCCTAGGGTTAGGGTTAGGCTTAGGGTTAGGCTTAGGGTATGGCTTAGGGTACGGGTTTGGGGAGGGGTTCGGGTACGGCGTAGGGTATTGGTTAGGGTTAGGGTTAGGGTTAGTGTTAGGGTTAGGGCTCGGTTTAGGGTACGGGTTAGGATTAGGGTACGTGTTAGGGTTAGGGTAGGGGTTAGGGTTAGGGTACGCGTTAGGGTTAGGGTAGTTATTAAACCTATCCCACTCTCTAGATACCCCTTAGCACGTAAAGGAATATTATTTGGGGGTCCAGCCATGGAGAAGAGTTTAGACACTAGGATAAAATAAGGAACACATACATTATAAAGAAATCACATTAGGATTCTCTTTTTAAGCTGTTCCTTCAAACACTAGTGCTTAGGAAATCTATTGGAGGCAGAAGCAGTCAAGGGTAGCCTAGGGTTAGGGTTAGGCTTAGGGTTAGGCTTAGGGTACGGCTTAGGCTACGGGTTCGGGGAGGGGTTCGGGTACGGCGTAGGGTATGGGTTAGGGTTAGGGTTAGGGTTAGTGTTAGGGTTAGGGCTCGGTTTAGGGTACGGGTTAGGATTAGGGTACGTGTTAGGGTTAGGGTAGGGGTTAGGGTTAGGGTACGCGTTAGGGTTAGGGTAGGTATTAAACCTATCCCACTCTCTAGATACCCCTTAGCACGTAAAGGAATATTATTTGGGGGTCCAGCCATGGAGAAGAGTTTAGACACTAGGATAAAATAAGGAACACATACATTATAAAGAAATCACATTAGGATTCTCTTTTTAAGCTGTTCCTTACAACACTAGTGCTTAGGAAATCTATTGGAGGCAGAAGCAGTCAAGGGTAGCCTAGGGTTAGGGTTAGGCTTAGGGTTAGGCTTAGGGTACGGCTTAGGGTACGGGTTTGGGGAGGGGTTCGGGTACGGCGTAGGGTATGGGTTAGGGTTAGGGTTAGGGTTAGTGTTAGGGTTAGGGCTCGGTTTAGGGTACGGGTTAGGATTAGGGTACGTGTTAGGGTTAGGGTAGGGGTTAGGGTTAGGGTACGCGTTAGGGTTAGGGTAGTTATTAAACCTATCCCACTCTCTAGATACCCCTTAGCACGTAAAGGAATATTATTTGGGGGTCCAGCCATGGAGAAGAGTTTAGACACTAGGATAAAATAAGGAACACATACATTATAAAGAAATCACATTAGGATTCTCTTTTTAAGCTGTTCCTTCAAACACTAGTGCTTAGGAAATCTATTGGAGGCAGAAGCAGTCAAGGGTAGCCTAGGGTTAGGGTTAGGCTTAGGGTTAGGCTTAGGGTACGGCTTAGGGTACGGGTTCGGGGAGGGGTTCGGGTACGGCGTAGGGTATGGGTTAGGGTTAGGGTTAGGGTTAGTGTTAGGGTTAGGGCTCGGTTTAGGGTACGGGTTAGGATTAGGGTACGTGTTAGGGTTAGGGTAGGGGTTAGGGTTAGGGTACGCGTTAGGGTTAGGGTAGTTATTAAACCTATCCCACTCTCTAGATACCCCTTAGCACGTAAAGGAATATTATTTGGGGGTTAGGGTTAGGGTTAGTGTTAGGGTTAGGGCTCAGTTTAGGGTACGGGTTAGGATTAGGGTACGTGTTAGGGTTAGGGTAGGTGTTAGGGTTAGGGTACGCGTTAGGGTTAGGGTAGTTATTAAACCTATCCCACTCTCTAGATACCCCTTAGCACGTAAAGGAATATTATTTGGGGGTCCAGCCATGGAGAAGAGTTTAGACACTAGGATAAGATAAGGAACACATACATTATAAAGAAATCACATTAGGATTCTCTTTTTAAGCTGTTCCTTCAAACACTAGTGCTTAGGACATCTATTGGAGGCAGAAGCAGTCAAGGGTAGCCTAGGGTTAGGGTTAGGCTTAGGGTTAGGCTTAGGGTATAGCTTAGGGTACGGGTTCGGGGAGGGGTTCGGGTACGGCATAGGGTATGGGTTAGGGTTAGGGTTAGGGTTAGTGTTAGGGTTAGGGCTCGGTTTAGGGTACGGGTTAGGATTAGGGTACGTGTTAGGGTTAGGGTAGGTGTTAGGGTTAGGGTACGCGTTAGGGTTAGGGTAGTTATTAAACCTATCCCACTCTCTAGATACCCCTTAGCACGTAAAGGAATATTATTTGCGGGTCCAGCCATGGAAAAGACTTTAGACACTAGGATAAAATAAGGAACACATACATTATAAAGAAATCACATTAGGATTCTCTTTTTAAGCTGTTCCTTAAAACACTAGTGCTTAGGAAATCTATTGGAGGCAGAAGCAGTCAAGGGTAGCCTAGGGTTAGGGTTAGGCTTAGGGTTAGGCTTAGGGTATGGCTTAGGGTTCGGGTACGGCGTAGGGTATGGGTTAGGGTTAGGGTTAGGGTTAGTGTTAGGGTTAGGGCTCGGTTTAGGGTACGGGTTAGGATTAGGGTACGTGTTAGGGTTAGGGTAGGGGTTAGGGTTAGGGTACGCGTTAGGGTTAGGGTAGTTATTAAACCTATCCCACTCTCTAGATACCCCTTAGCACGTAAAGGAATATTATTTGGGGGTCCAGCCATGGAGAAGAGTTTAGACACTAGGATAAAATAAGGAACACATACATTATAAAGAAATCACATTAGGATTCTCTTTTTAAGCTGTTCCTTACAACACTAGTGCTTAGGAAATCTATTGGAGGCAGAAGAAGTCAAGGGTAGCCTAGGGTTAGGGTTAGGCTTAGGGTTAGGCTTAGGGTATGGCTTAGGGTACGGGTTTGGGGAGGGGTTCGGGTACGGCGTAGGGTATTGGTTAGGGTTAGGGTTAGGGTTAGTGTTAGGGTTAGGGCTCGGTTTAGGGTACGGGTTAGGATTAGGGTACGTGTTAGGGTTAGGGTAGGGGTTAGGGTTAGGGTACGCGTTAGGGTTAGGGTAGTTATTAAACCTATCCCACTCTCTAGATACCCCTTAGCACGTAAAGGAATATTATTTGGGGGTCCAGCCATGGAGAAGAGTTTAGACACTAGGATAAAATAAGGAACACATACATTATAAAGAAATCACATTAGGATTCTCTTTTTAAGCTGTTCCTTCAAACACTAGTGCTTAGGAAATCTATTGGAGGCAGAAGCAGTCAAGGGTAGCCTAGGGTTAGGGTTAGGCTTAGGGTTAGGCTTAGGGTACGGCTTAGGCTACGGGTTCGGGGAGGGGTTCGGGTACGGCGTAGGGTATGGGTTAGGGTTAGGGTTAGGGTTAGTGTTAGGGTTAGGGCTCGGTTTAGGGTACGGGTTAGGATTAGGGTACGTGTTAGGGTTAGGGTAGGTGTTAGGGTTAGGGTACGCGTTAGGGTTAGGGTAGTTATTAAACCTATCCCACTCTCTAGATACCCCTTAGCACGTAAAGGAATATTATTTGGGGGTCCAGCCATGGAGAAGAGTTTAGACACTAGGATAAGATAAGGAACACATACATTATAAAGAAATCACATTAGGATTCTCTTTTTAAGCTGTTCCTTCAAACACTAGTGCTTAGGAAATCTATTGGAGGCAGAAGCAGTCAAGGGTAGCCTAGGGTTAGGGTTAGGCTTAGGGTTAGGCTTAGGGTATGGCTTAGGGTACGGGTTCGGGGAGGGGTTCGGGTACGGCATAGGGTATGGGTTAGGGTTAGGGTTAGGGTTAGTGTTAGGGTTAGGGCTCGGTTTAGGGTACGGGTTAGGATTAGGGTACGTGTTAGGGTTAGGGTAGGTGTTAGGGTTAGGGTACGCGTTAGGGTTAGGGTAGTTATTAAACCTTTCCCACTCTCTAGATACCCCTTAGCACGTAAAGGAATATTATTTGCGGGTCCAGCCATGGAAAAGACTTTAGACACTAGGATAAAATAAGGAACACATACATTATAAAGAAATCACATTAGGATTCTCTTTTTAAGCTGTTCCTTAAAACACTAGTGCTTAGGAAATCTATTGGAGGCAGAAGCAGTCAAGGGTAGCCTAGGGTTAGGGTTAGGCTTAGGGTTAGGCTTAGGGTACGGCTTAGGGTTCGGGTACGGCGTAGGGTATGGGTTAGGGTTAGGGTTAGGGTTAGTGTTAGGGTTAGGGCTCGGTTTAGGGTACGGGTTAGGATTAGGGTACGTGTTAGGGTTAGGGTAGGGGTTAGGGTTAGGGTACGCGTTAGGGTTAGGGTAGGTATTAAACCTATCCCACTCTCTAGATACCCCTTAGCACGTAAAGGAATATTATTTGGGGGTCCAGCCATGGAGAAGAGTTTAGACACTAGGATAAAATAAGGAACACATACATTATAAAGAAATCACATTAGGATTCTCTTTTTAAGCTGTTCCTTACAACACTAGTGCTTAGGAAATCTATTGGAGGCAGAAGCAGTCAAGGGTAGCCTAGGGTTAGGGTTAGGCTTAGGGTTAGGCTTAGGGTACGGCTTAGGGTACGGGTTTGGGGAGGGGTTCGGGTACGGCGTAGGGTATGGGTTAGGGTTAGGGTTAGGGTTAGTGTTAGGGTTAGGGCTCGGTTTAGGGTACGGGTTAGGATTAGGGTACGTGTTAGGGTTAGGGTAGGGGTTAGGGTTAGGGTACGCGTTAGGGTTAGGGTAGTTATTAAACCTATCCCACTCTCTAGATACCCCTTAGCACGTAAAGGAATATTATTTGGGGGTCCAGCCATGGAGAAGAGTTTAGACACTAGGATAAAATAAGGAACACATACATTATAAAGAAATCACATTAGGATTCTCTTTTTAAGCTGTTCCTTCAAACACTAGTGCTTAGGAAATCTATTGGAGGCAGAAGCAGTCAAGGGTAGCCTAGGGTTAGGGTTAGGCTTAGGGTTAGGCTTAGGGTACGGCTTAGGGTACGGGTTCGGGGAGGGGTTCGGGTACGGCGTAGGGTATGGGTTAGGGTTAGGGTTAGGGTTAGTGTTAGGGTTAGGGCTCGGTTTAGGGTACGGGTTAGGATTAGGGTACGTGTTAGGGTTAGGGTAGGGGTTAGGGTTAGGGTACGCGTTAGGGTTAGGGTAGTTATTAAACCTATCCCACTCTCTAGATACCCCTTAGCACGTAAAGGAATATTATTTGGGGGTTAGGGTTAGGGTTAGTGTTAGGGTTAGGGCTCAGTTTAGGGTACGGGTTAGGATTAGGGTACGTGTTAGGGTTAGGGTAGGTGTTAGGGTTAGGGTACGCGTTAGGGTTAGGGTAGTTATTAAACCTATCCCACTCTCTAGATACCCCTTAGCACGTAAAGGAATATTATTTGGGGGTCCAGCCATGGAGAAGAGTTTAGACACTAGGATAAGATAAGGAACACATACATTATAAAGAAATCACATTAGGATTCTCTTTTTAAGCTGTTCCTTCAAACACTAGTGCTTAGGAAATCTATTGGAGGCAGAAGCAGTCAAGGGTAGCCTAGGGTTAGGGTTCGGCTTAGGGTTAGGCTTAGGGTATAGCTTAGGGTACGGGTTCGGGGAGGGGTTCGGGTACGGCATAGGGTATGGGTTAGGGTTAGGGTTAGGGTTAGTGTTAGGGTTAGGGCTCGGTTTAGGGTACGGGTTAGGATTAGGGTACGTGTTAGGGTTAGGGTAGGTGTTAGGGTTAGGGTACGCGTTAGGGTTAGGGTAGTTATTAAACCTATCCCACTCTCTAGATACCCCTTAGCACGTAAAGGAATATTATTTGCGGGTCCAGCCATGGAAAAGACTTTAGACACTAGGATAAAATAAGGAACACATACATTATAAAGAAATCACATTAGGATTCTCTTTTTAAGCTGTTCCTTAAAACACTAGTGCTTAGGAAATCTATTGGAGGCAGAAGCAGTCAAGGGTAGCCTAGGGTTAGGGTTAGGCTTAGGGTTAGGCTTAGGGTATGGCTTAGGGTTCGGGTACGGCGTAGGGTATGGGTTAGGGTTAGGGTTAGGGTTAGTGTTAGGGTTAGGGCTCGGTTTAGGGTACGGGTTAGGATTAGGGTACGTGTTAGGGTTAGGGTAGGGGTTAGGGTTAGGGTACGCGTTAGGGTTAGGGTAGTTATTAAACCTATCCCACTCTCTAGATACCCCTTAGCACGTAAAGGAATATTATTTGGGGGTCCAGCCATGGAGAAGAGTTTAGACACTAGGATAAAATAAGGAACACATACATTATAAAGAAATCACATTAGGATTCTCTTTTTAAGCTGTTCCTTACAACACTAGTGCTTAGGAAATCTATTGGAGGCAGAAGAAGTCAAGGGTAGCCTAGGGTTAGGGTTAGGCTTAGGGTTAGGCTTAGGGTATGGCTTAGGGTACGGGTTTGGGGAGGGGTTCGGGTACGGCGTAGGGTATTGGTTAGGGTTAGGGTTAGGGTTAGTGTTAGGGTTAGGGCTCGGTTTAGGGTACGGGTTAGGATTAGGGTACGTGTTAGGGTTAGGGTAGGGGTTAGGGTTAGGGTACGCGTTAGGGTTAGGGTAGTTATTAAACCTATCCCACTCTCTAGATACCCCTTAGCACGTAAAGGAATATTATTTGGGGGTCCAGCCATGGAGAAGAGTTTAGACACTAGGATAAAATAAGGAACACATACATTATAAAGAAATCACATTAGGATTCTCTTTTTAAGCTGTTCCTTCAAACACTAGTGCTTAGGAAATCTATTGGAGGCAGAAGCAGTCAAGGGTAGCCTAGGGTTAGGGTTAGGCTTAGGGTTAGGCTTAGGGTACGGCTTAGGCTACGGGTTCGGGGAGGGGTTCGGGTACGGCGTAGGGTATGGGTTAGGGTTAGGGTTAGGGTTAGTGTTAGGGTTAGGGCTCGGTTTAGGGTACGGGTTAGGATTAGGGTACGTGTTAGGGTTAGGGTAGGTGTTAGGGTTAGGGTACGCGTTAGGGTTAGGGTAGTTATTAAACCTATCCCACTCTCTAGATACCCCTTAGCACGTAAAGGAATATTATTTGGGGGTCCAGCCATGGAGAAGAGTTTAGACACTAGGATAAGATAAGGAACACATACATTATAAAGAAATCACATTAGGATTCTCTTTTTAAGCTGTTCCTTCAAACACTAGTGCTTAGGAAATCTATTGGAGGCAGAAGCAGTCAAGGGTAGCCTAGGGTTAGGGTTAGGCTTAGGGTTAGGCTTAGGGTATGGCTTAGGGTACGGGTTCGGGGAGGGGTTCGGGTACGGCATAGGGTATGGGTTAGGGTTAGGGTTAGGGTTAGTGTTAGGGTTAGGGCTCGGTTTAGGGTACGGGTTAGGATTAGGGTACGTGTTAGGGTTAGGGTAGGTGTTAGGGTTAGGGTACGCGTTAGGGTTAGGGTAGTTATTAAACCTATCCCACTCTCTAGATACCCCTTAGCACGTAAAGGAATATTATTTGCGGGTCCAGCCATGGAAAAGACTTTAGACACTAGAATAAAATAAGGAACACATACATTATAAAGAAATCACATTAGGATTCTCTTTTTAAGCTGTTCCTTAAAACACTAGTGCTTAGGAAATCTATTGGAGGCAGAAGCAGTCAAGGGTAGCCTAGGGTTAGGGTTAGGCTTAGGGTTAGGCTTAGGGTACGGCTTAGGGTTCGGGTACGGCGTAGGGTATGGGTTAGGGTTAGGGTTAGGGTTAGTGTTAGGGTTAGGGCTCGGTTTAGGGTACGGGTTAGGATTAGGGTACGTGTTAGGGTTAGGGTAGGGGTTAGGGTTAGGGTACGCGTTAGGGTTAGGGTAGTTATTAAACCTATCCCACTCTCTAGATACCCCTTAGCACGTAAAGGAATATTATTTGGGGGTCCAGCCATGGAGAAGAGTTTAGACACTAGGATAAAATAAGGAACACATACATTATAAAGAAATCACATTAGGATTCTCTTTTTAAGCTGTTCCTTACAACACTAGTGCTTAGGAAATCTATTGGAGGCAGAAGCAGTCAAGGGTAGCCTAGGGTTAGGGTTAGGCTTAGGGTTAGGCTTAGGGTATGGCTTAGGGTACCGGTTTGGGGAGGGGTTCGGGTACGGCGTAGGGTATTGGTTAGGGTTAGGGTTAGGGTTAGTGTTAGGGTTAGGGCTCGGTTTAGGGTACGGGTTAGGATTAGGGTACGTGTTAGGGTTAGGGTAGGGGTTAGGGTTAGGGTACGCGTTAGGGTTAGGGTAGTTATTAAACCTATCCCACTCTCTAGATACCCCTTAGCACGTAAAGGAATATTATTTGGGGGTCCAGCCATGGAGAAGAGTTTAGACACTAGGATAAAATAAGGAACACATACATTATAAAGAAATCACATTAGGATTCTCTTTTTAAGCTGTTCCTTCAAACACTAGTGCTTAGGAAATCTATTGGAGGCAGAAGCAGTCAAGGGTAGCCTAGGGTTAGGGTTAGGCTTAGGGTTAGGCTTAGGGTACGGCTTAGGGTACGGGTTCGGGGAGAGGTTCGGGTACGGCGTAGGGTATGGGTTAGGGTTAGGGTTAGGGTTAGTGTTAGGGTTAGGGCTCGGTTTAGGGTACGGGTTAGGATTAGGGTACGTGTTAGGGTTAGGGTAGGTGTTAGGGTTAGGGTACGCGTTAGGGTTAGGGTAGTTATTAAACCTATCCCACTCTCTAGATACCCCTTAGCACCTAAAGGAATATTATTTGGGGGTCCAGCCATGGAGAAGAGTTTAGACACTAGGATAAAATAAGGAACACATACATTATAAAGAAATCACATTAGGATTCTCTTTTTAAGCTGTTCCTTAAAACACTAGTGCTTAGGAAATCTATTGGAGGCAGACGCAGTCAAGGGTAGCCTAGGGTTAGGGTTAGGCTTAGGGTTAGGGTTAGGGTACGGCTTAGGGTAGGGGTTCGGGGAGGGGTTCGGGTACGGCGTAGGGTATGGGTTAGGGTTAGGGTTAGGGTTAGTGTTAGGGTTAGGGCTCGGTTTAGGGTACGGGTTAGGATTAGGGTACGTGTTAGGGTTAGGGTAGGGGTTAGGGTTAGGGTACGCGTTAGGGTTAGGGTAGTTATTAAACCTATCCCACTCTCTAGATACCCCTTAGCACGTAAAGGAATATTATTTGGGTGTCCAGCCATGGAGAAGAGTTTAGACACTAGGATAAGATAAGGAACACACCCATTATAAAGAAATCACATTAGGATTCTCTTTTTAAGCTGTTCCTTCAAACACTAGTGCTTAGGAAATCTATTGGAGGCAGAAGCAGTCAAGGGTAGCCTAGGGTTAGGGTTAGGCTTAGGGTTAGGCTTAGGGTACGGCTTAGGGTTCGGGTACGGCGTAGGGTATGGGTTAGGGTTAGGGTTAGTGTTAGGGTTAGGGCTCGGTTTAGGGTACGGTTTAGGATTAGGGTACGTGTTAGGGTTAGGGTAGGTGTTAGGGTTAGGGTACGCGTTAGGGTTAGGGTAGTTATTAAACCTATCCCACTCTCTAGATACCCCTTAGCACGTAAAGGAATATTATTTGGGGGTCCAGCCATGGAGAAGAGTTTAGACACTAGGATAAAATAAGGAACACATACATTATAAAGAAATCACATTAGGATTCTCTTTTTAAGCTGTTCCTTCAAACACTAGTGCTTAGGAAATCTATTGGAGGCAGAAGCAGTCAAGGGTAGCCTAGGGTTAGGGTTAGGCTTAGGGTTAGGCTTAGGGTATGGCTTAGGGTACGGGTTCGGGGAGGGGTTCGGGTACGGCATAGGGTATGGGTTAGGGTTAGGGTTAGGGTGAGTGTTAGGGTTAGGGCTCGGTTTAGGGTACGGGTTAGGATTAGGGTACGTGTTAGGGTTAGGGTAGGTGTTAGGGTTAGGGTACGCGTTAGGGTTAGGGTAGTTATTAAACCTATCCCACTCTCTAGATACCCCTTAGCACGTAAAGGAATATTATTTGCGGGTCCAGCCTTGGAGAAGAGTTTAGACACTAGGATAAAATAAGGAACACATACATTATAAAGAAATCACATTAGGATTCTCTTTTTAAGCTGTTCCTTAAAACACTAGTGCTTAGGAAATCTATTGGAGGCAGAAGCAGTCAAGGGTAGCCTAGGGTTAGGGTTAGGCTTAGGGTACGGCTTAGGGTTCGGGTACGGCGTAGGGTATGGGTTAGGGTTAGGGTTAGGGTTAGTGTTAGGGTTAGGGCTCGGTTTAGGGTACGGGTTAGGATTAGGGTACGTGTTAGGGTTAGGGTAGGGGTTAGGGTTAGGGTACGCGTTAGGGTTAGGGTAGTTATTAAACCTATCCCACTCTCTAGATACCCCTTAGCACGTAAAGGAATATTATTTGGGGGTCCAGCCATGGAGAAGAGTTTAGACACTAGGATAAGATAAGGAACACATACATTATAAAGAAATCACATTAGGATTCTCTTTTTAAGCTGTTCCTTCAAACACTAGTGCTTAGGAAATCTATTGGAGGCAGAAGCAGTCAAGGGTAGCCTAGGGTTAGGGTTAGGCTTAGGGTTAGGCTTAGGGTACGGCTTAGGGTACGGGTTCGGGGAGGGGTTCGGGTACGGCGTAGGGTATGGGTTAGGGTTAGGGTTAGGGTTAGTGTTAGGGTTAGGGCTCGGTTTAGGGTACGGGTTAGAAATCACATTAGGATTCTGTTTTTAAGCTGTTCCTTAAAACACTAGTTCTTAGGAAATCTATTGGAGACCGAAGCACTCAAGGGTAGCCTAGGGTTAGGGCTAGGCTTAGGGTTAGGCTTAGGGTACGGCTTAGGGTACGGGTTCGGCGTAGGGTATGGGTTTGGGTTAGGGTTAGGGTTAGTGTTAGGGTTAGGGATCGGTTTAGGGTACGGGTTAGGATTAGGGTACGTGTTAGGGTTAGGGTAGGGGTTAGGGTTAGGGTACGCGTTAGGGTTAGGGTAGTTATTAAACCTATCCCACTCTCTAGATACCCCTTAGCACGTAAAGGAATATTATTTGGGGGTCCAGCCATGGAGAAGAGTTTAGACACTAGGATAAAATAAGGAACACATACATTATAAAGAAATCGCATTAGGATTCTCTTTTTAAGCTGTTCCTTCAAACACTAGTGCTTAGGAAATCTATTGGAGGCAGAAGCAGTCAAGGGTAGCCTAGGGTTAGGGTTAGGCTTAGGGTTAGGCTTAGGGTACGGCTTAGGGTTCGGGTACGGCGTAGGGTATGGGTTAGGGTTAGGGTTAGGGTTAGTGTTAGGGTTAGGGCTCAGTTTAGGGTACGGGTTAGGATTAGGGTACGTGTTAGGGTTAGGGTAGGGGTTAGGGTTAGGGTACGCGTTAGGGTTAGGGTAGGTATTAAACCTATCCCACTCTCTAGATACCCCTTAGCACGTAAAGGAATATTATTTGGGGGTCCAGCCATGGAGAAGAGTTTAGACACTAGGATAAAATAAGGAACACATACATTATAAAGAAATCACATTAGGATTCTCTTTTTAAGCTGTTCCTTACAACACTAGTGCTTAGGAAATCTATTGGAGGCAGAAGCAGTCAAGGGTAGCCTAGGGTTAGGGTTAGGCTTAGGGTTAGGCTTAGGGTACGGCTTAGGGTACGGGTTTGGGGAGGGGTTCGGGTACGGCGTAGGGTATGGGTTAGGGTTAGGGTTAGGGTTAGTGTTAGGGTTAGGGCTCGGTTTAGGGTACGGGTTAGGATTAGGGTACGTGTTAGGGTTAGGGTAGGGGTTAGGGTTAGGGTACGCGTTAGGGTTAGGGTAGTTATTAAACCTATCCCACTCTCTAGATACCCCTTAGCACGTAAAGGAATATTATTTGGGGGTCCAGCCATGGAGAAGAGTTTAGACACTAGGATAAAATAAGGAACACATACATTATAAAGAAATCACATTAGGATTCTCTTTTTAAGCTGTTCCTTCAAACACTAGTGCTTAGGAAATCTATTGGAGGCAGAAGCAGTCAAGGGTAGCCTAGGGTTAGGGTTAGGCTTAGGGTTAGGCTTAGGGTACGGCTTAGGGTACGGGTTCGGGGAGGGGTTCGGGTACGGCGTAGGGTATGGGTTAGGGTTAGGGTTAGGGTTAGTGTTAGGGTTAGGGCTCGGTTTAGGGTACGGGTTAGGATTAGGGTACGTGTTAGGGTTAGGGTAGGGGTTAGGGTTAGGGTACGCGTTAGGGTTAGGGTAGTTATTAAACCTATCCCACTCTCTAGATACCCCTTAGCACGTAAAGGAATATTATTTGGGGGTCCAGCCATGGAGAAGAGTTTAGACACTAGGATAAAATAAGGAACACATACATTATAAAGAAATCACATTAGGATTCTCTTTTTAAGCTGTTCCTTCAAACACTAGTGCTTAGGAAATCTATTGGAGGCAGAAGCAGTCAAGGGTAGCCTAGGGTTAGGGTTAGGCTTAGGGTTAGGCTTAGGGTATGGCTTAGGGTACGGGTTCGGGGAGGGGTTCGGGTACGGCATAGGGTATGGGTTAGGGTTAGGGTTAGGGTGAGTGTTAGGGTTAGGGCTCGGTTTAGGGTACGGGTTAGGATTAGGGTACGTGTTAGGGTTAGGGTAGGTGTTAGGGTTAGGGTACGCGTTAGGGTTAGGGTAGTTATTAAACCTATCCCACTCTCTAGATACCCCTTAGCACGTAAAGGAATATTATTTGCGGGTCCAGCCTTGGAGAAGAGTTTAGACACTAGGATAAAATAAGGAACACATACATTATAAAGAAATCACATTAGGATTCTCTTTTTAAGCTGTTCCTTAAAACACTAGTGCTTAGGAAATCTATTGGAGGCAGAAGCAGTCAAGGGTAGCCTAGGGTTAGGTTTAGGCTTAGGGTACGGCTTAGGGTTCGGGTACGGCGTAGGGTATGGGTTAGGGTTAGGGTTAGGGTTAGTGTTAGGGTTAGGGCTCGGTTTAGGGTACGGGTTAGGATTAGGGTACGTGTTAGGGTTAGGGTAGGGGTTAGGGTTAGGGTACGCGTTAGGGTTAGGGTAGTTATTAAACCTATCCCACTCTCTAGATACCCCTTAGCACGTAAAGGAATATTATTTGGGGGTCCAGCCATGGAGAAGAGTTTAGACACTAGGATAAGATAAGGAACACATACATTATAAAGAAATCACATTAGGATTCTCTTTTTAAGCTGTTCCTTCAAACACTAGTGCTTAGGAAATCTATTGGAGGCAGAAGCAGTCAAGGGTAGCCTAGGGTTAGGGTTAGGCTTAGGGTTAGGCTTAGGGTACGGCTTAGGGTACGGGTTCGGGGAGGGGTTCGGGTACGGCGTAGGGTATGGGTTAGGGTTAGGGTTAGGGTTAGTGTTAGGGTTAGGGCTCGGTTTAGGGTACGGGTTAGAAATCACATTAGGATTCTGTTTTTAAGCTGTTCCTTAAAACACTAGTTCTTAGGAAATCTATTGGAGACCGAAGCACTCAAGGGTAGCCTAGGGTTAGGGCTAGGCTTAGGGTTAGGCTTAGGGTACGGCTTAGGGTACGGGTTCGGCGTAGGGTATGGGTTTGGGTTAGGGTTAGGGTTAGTGTTAGGGTTAGGGATCGGTTTAGGGTACGGGTTAGGATTAGGGTACGTGTTAGGGTAGGGGTTAGGGTTAGGGTTAGGGTACGCGTTAGGGTTAGGGTAGTTATTAAACCTATCCCACTCTCTAGATACCCCTTAGCACGTAAAGGAATATTATTTGGGGGTCCAGCCATGGAGAAGAGTTTAGACACTAGGATAAAATAAGGAACACATACATTATAAAGAAATCGCATTAGGATTCTCTTTTTAAGCTGTTCCTTCAAACACTAGTGCTTAGGAAATCTATTGGAGGCAGAAGCAGTCAAGGGTAGCCTAGGGTTAGGGTTAGGCTTAGGGTTAGGCTTAGGGTACGGCTTAGGGTTCGGGTACGGCGTAGGGTATGGGTTAGGGTTAGGGTTAGGGTTAGTGTTAGGGTTAGGGCTCGGTTTAGGGTACGGGTTAGGATTAGGGTACGTGTTAGGGTTAGGGTAGGGGTTAGGGTTAGGGTACGCGTTAGGGTTAGGGTAGGTATTAAACCTATCCCACTCTCTAGATACCCCTTAGCACGTAAAGGAATATTATTTGGGGGTCCAGCCATGGAGAAGAGTTTAGACACTAGGATAAAATAAGGAACACATACATTATAAAGAAATCACATTAGGATTCTCTTTTTAAGCTGTTCCTTACAACACTAGTGCTTAGGAAATCTATTGGAGGCAGAAGCAGTCAAGGGTAGCCTAGGGTTAGGGTTAGGCTTAGGGTTAGGCTTAGGGTACGGCTTAGGGTACGGGTTTGGGGAGGGGTTCGGGTACGGCGTAGGGTATGGGTTAGGGTTAGGGTTAGGGTTAGTGTTAGGGTTAGGGCTCGGTTTAGGGTACGGGTTAGGATTAGGGTACGTGTTAGGGTTAGGGTAGGGGTTAGGGTTAGGGTACGCGTTAGGGTTAGGGTAGTTATTAAACCTATCCCACTCTCTAGATACCCCTTAGCACGTAAAGGAATATTATTTGGGGGTCCAGCCATGGAGAAGAGTTTAGACACTAGGATAAAATAAGGAACACATACATTATAAAGAAATCACATTAGGATTCTCTTTTTAAGCTGTTCCTTCAAACACTAGTGCTTAGGAAATCTATTGGAGGCAGAAGCAGTCAAGGGTAGCCTAGGGTTAGGGTTAGGCTTAGGGTTAGGCTTAGGGTACGGCTTAGGGTTCGGGTACGGCGTAGGGTATGGGTTAGGGTTAGGGTTAGTGTTAGGGTTAGGGCTCGGTTTAGGGTACGGTTTAGGATTAGGGTACGTGTTAGGGTTAGGGTAGGTGTTAGGGTTAGGGTACGCGTTAGGGTTAGGGTAGTTATTAAACCTATCCCACTCTCTAGATACCCCTTAGCACGTAAAGGAATATTATTTGGGGGTCCAGCCATGGAGAAGAGTTTAGACACTAGGATAAAATAAGGAACACATACATTATAAAGAAATCACATTAGGATTCTCTTTTTAAGCTGTTCCTTCAAACACTAGTGCTTAGGAAATCTATTGGAGGCAGAAGCAGTCAAGGGTAGCCTAGGGTTAGGGTTAGGCTTAGGGTTAGGCTTAGGGTATGGCTTAGGGTACGGGTTCGGGGAGGGGTTCGGGTACGGCATAGGGTATGGGTTAGGGTTAGGGTTAGGGTGAGTGTTAGGGTTAGGGCTCGGTTTAGGGTACGGGTTAGGATTAGGGTACGTGTTAGGGTTAGGGTAGGTGTTAGGGTTAGGGTACGCGTTAGGGTTAGGGTAGTTATTAAACCTATCCCACTCTCTAGATACCCCTTAGCACGTAAAGGAATATTATTTGCGGGTCCAGCCTTGGAGAAGAGTTTAGACACTAGGATAAAATAAGGAACACATACATTATAAAGAAATCACATTAGGATTCTCTTTTTAAGCTGTTCCTTAAAACACTAGTGCTTAGGAAATCTATTGGAGGCAGAAGCAGTCAAGGGTAGCCTAGGGTTAGGGTTAGGCTTAGGGTACGGCTTAGGGTTCGGGTACGGCGTAGGGTATGGGTTAGGGTTAGGGTTAGTGTTAGGGTTAGGGCTCGGTTTAGGGTACGGTTTAGGATTAGGGTACGTGTTAGGGTTAGGGTAGGTGTTAGGGTTAGGGTACGCGTTAGGGTTAGGGTAGTTATTAAACCTATCCCACTCTCTAGATACCCCTTAGCACGTAAAGGAATATTATTTGGGGGTCCAGCCATGGAGAAGAGTTTAGACACTAGGATAAAATAAGGAACACATACATTATAAAGAAATCACATTAGGATTCTCTTTTTAAGCTGTTCCTTCAAACACTAGTGCTTAGGAAATCTATTGGAGGCAGAAGCAGTCAAGGGTAGCCTAGGGTTAGGGTTAGGCTTAGGGTTAGGCTTAGGGTACGGCTTAGGGTACGGGTTCGGGGAGGGGTTCGGGTACGGCGTAGGGTATGGGTTAGGGTTAGGGTTAGGGTTAGTGTTAGGGTTAGGGCTCGGTTTAGGGTACGGGTTAGAAATCACATTAGGATTCTGTTTTTAAGCTGTTCCTTAAAACACTAGTTCTTAGGAAATCTATTGGAGACCGAAGCACTCAAGGGTAGCCTAGGGTTAGGGCTAGGCTTAGGGTTAGGCTTAGGGTACGGCTTAGGGTACGGGTTCGGCGTAGGGTATGGGTTTGGGTTAGGGTTAGGGTTAGTGTTAGGGTTAGGGCTCGGTTTAGGGTACGGGTTAGGATTAGGGTACGTGTTAGGGTTAGGGTAGGGGTTAGGGTTAGGGTACGCGTTAGGGTTAGGGTAGTTATTAAACCTATCCCACTCTCTAGATACCCCTTAGCACGTAAAGGAATATTATTTGGGGGTCCAGCCATGGAGAAGAGTTTAGACACTAGGATAAAATAAGGAACACATACATTATAAAGAAATCACATTAGGATTCTCTTTTTAAGCTGTTCCTTCAAACACTAGTGCTTAGGAAATCTATTGGAGGCAGAAGCAGTCAAGGGTAGCCTAGGGTTAGGGTTAGGCTTAGGGTTAGGCTTAGGGTACGGCTTAGGGTTCGGGTACGGCGTAGGGTATGGGTTAGGGTTAGGGTTAGGGTTAGTGTTAGGGTTAGGGCTCGGTTTAGGGTACGGGTTAGGATTAGGGTACGTGTTAGGGTTAGGGTAGGGGTTAGGGTTAGGGTACGCGTTAGGGTTAGGGTAGGTATTAAACCTATCCCACTCTCTAGATACCCCTTAGCACGTAAAGGAATATTATTTGGGGGTCCAGCCATGGAGAAGAGTTTAGACACTAGGATAAAATAAGGAACACATACATTATAAAGAAATCACATTAGGATTCTCTTTTTAAGCTGTTCCTTACAACACTAGTGCTTAGGAAATCTATTGGAGGCAGAAGCAGTCAAGGGTAGCCTAGGGTTAGGGTTAGGCTTAGGGTTAGGCTTAGGGTACGGCTTAGGGTACGGGTTTGGGGAGGGGTTCGGGTACGGCGTAGGGTATGGGTTAGGGTTAGGGTTAGGGTTAGTGTTAGGGTTAGGGCTCGGTTTAGGGTACGGGTTAGGATTAGGGTACGTGTTAGGGTTAGGGTAGGGGTTAGGGTTAGGGTACGCGTTAGGGTTAGGGTAGTTATTAAACCTATCCCACTCTCTAGATACCCCTTAGCACGTAAAGGAATATTATTTGGGGGTCCAGCCATGGAGAAGAGTTTAGACACTAGGATAAAATAAGGAACACATACATTATAAAGAAATCACATTAGGATTCTCTTTTTAAGCTGTTCCTTCAAACACTAGTGCTTAGGAAATCTATTGGAGGCAGAAGCAGTCAAGGGTAGCCTAGGGTTAGGGTTAGGCTTAGGGTTAGGCTTAGGGTACGGCTTAGGGTACGGGTTCGGGGAGGGGTTCGGGTACGGCGTAGGGTATGGGTTAGGGTTAGGGTTAGGGTTAGTGTTAGGGTTAGGGCTCGGTTTAGGGTACGGGTTAGGATTAGGGTACGTGTTAGGGTTAGGGTAGGGGTTAGGGTTAGGGTACGCGTTAGGGTTAGGGTAGTTATTAAACCTATCCCACTCTCTAGATACCCCTTAGCACGTAAAGGAATATTATTTGGGGGTCCAGCCATGGAGAAGAGTTTAGACACTAGGATAAAATAAGGAACACATACATTATAAAGAAATCACATTAGGATTCTCTTTTTAAGCTGTTCCTTCAAACACTAGTGCTTAGGAAATCTATTGGAGGCAGAAGCAGTCAAGGGTAGCCTAGGGTTAGGGTTAGGCTTAGGGTTAGGCTTAGGGTATGGCTTAGGGTACGGGTTCGGGGAGGGGTTCGGGTACGGCATAGGGTATGGGTTAGGGTTAGGGTTAGGGTGAGTGTTAGGGTTAGGGCTCGGTTTAGGGTACGGGTTAGGATTAGGGTACGTGTTAGGGTTAGGGTAGGTGTTAGGGTTAGGGTACGCGTTAGGGTTAGGGTAGTTATTAAACCTATCCCACTCTCTAGATACCCCTTAGCACGTAAAGGAATATTATTTGCGGGTCCAGCCTTGGAGAAGAGTTTAGACACTAGGATAAAATAAGGAACACATACATTATAAAGAAATCACATTAGGATTCTCTTTTTAAGCTGTTCCTTAAAACACTAGTGCTTAGGAAATCTATTGGAGGCAGAAGCAGTCAAGGGTAGCCTAGGGTTAGGTTTAGGCTTAGGGTACGGCTTAGGGTTCGGGTACGGCGTAGGGTATGGGTTAGGGTTAGGGTTAGGGTTAGTGTTAGGGTTAGGGCTCGGTTTAGGGTACGGGTTAGGATTAGGGTACGTGTTAGGGTTAGGGTAGGGGTTAGGGTTAGGGTACGCGTTAGGGTTAGGGTAGTTATTAAACCTATCCCACTCTCTAGATACCCCTTAGCACGTAAAGGAATATTATTTGGGGGTCCAGCCATGGAGAAGAGTTTAGACACTAGGATAAGATAAGGAACACATACATTATAAAGAAATCACATTAGGATTCTCTTTTTAAGCTGTTCCTTCAAACACTAGTGCTTAGGAAATCTATTGGAGGCAGAAGCAGTCAAGGGTAGCCTAGGGTTAGGGTTAGGCTTAGGGTTAGGCTTAGGGTACGGCTTAGGGTACGGGTTCGGGGAGGGGTTCGGGTACGGCGTAGGGTATGGGTTAGGGTTAGGGTTAGGGTTAGTGTTAGGGTTAGGGCTCGGTTTAGGGTACGGGTTAGAAATCACATTAGGATTCTGTTTTTAAGCTGTTCCTTAAAACACTAGTTCTTAGGAAATCTATTGGAGACCGAAGCACTCAAGGGTAGCCTAGGGTTAGGGCTAGGCTTAGGGTTAGGCTTAGGGTACGGCTTAGGGTACGGGTTCGGCGTAGGGTATGGGTTTGGGTTAGGGTTAGGGTTAGTGTTAGGGTTAGGGATCGGTTTAGGGTACGGGTTAGGATTAGGGTACGTGTTAGGGTAGGGGTTAGGGTTAGGGTTAGGGTACGCGTTAGGGTTAGGGTAGTTATTAAACCTATCCCACTCTCTAGATACCCCTTAGCACGTAAAGGAATATTATTTGGGGGTCCAGCCATGGAGAAGAGTTTAGACACTAGGATAAAATAAGGAACACATACATTATAAAGAAATCGCATTAGGATTCTCTTTTTAAGCTGTTCCTTCAAACACTAGTGCTTAGGAAATCTATTGGAGGCAGAAGCAGTCAAGGGTAGCCTAGGGTTAGGGTTAGGCTTAGGGTTAGGCTTAGGGTACGGCTTAGGGTTCGGGTACGGCGTAGGGTATGGGTTAGGGTTAGGGTTAGGGTTAGTGTTAGGGTTAGGGCTCGGTTTAGGGTACGGGTTAGGATTAGGGTACGTGTTAGGGTTAGGGTAGGGGTTAGGGTTAGGGTACGCGTTAGGGTTAGGGTAGGTATTAAACCTATCCCACTCTCTAGATACCCCTTAGCACGTAAAGGAATATTATTTGGGGGTCCAGCCATGGAGAAGAGTTTAGACACTAGGATAAAATAAGGAACACATACATTATAAAGAAATCACATTAGGATTCTCTTTTTAAGCTGTTCCTTACAACACTAGTGCTTAGGAAATCTATTGGAGGCAGAAGCAGTCAAGGGTAGCCTAGGGTTAGGGTTAGGCTTAGGGTTAGGCTTAGGGTACGGCTTAGGGTACGGGTTTGGGGAGGGGTTCGGGTACGGCGTAGGGTATGGGTTAGGGTTAGGGTTAGGGTTAGTGTTAGGGTTAGGGCTCGGTTTAGGGTACGGGTTAGGATTAGGGTACGTGTTAGGGTTAGGGTAGGGGTTAGGGTTAGGGTACGCGTTAGGGTTAGGGTAGTTATTAAACCTATCCCACTCTCTAGATACCCCTTAGCACGTAAAGGAATATTATTTGGGGGTCCAGCCATGGAGAAGAGTTTAGACACTAGGATAAAATAAGGAACACATACATTATAAAGAAATCACATTAGGATTCTCTTTTTAAGCTGTTCCTTCAAACACTAGTGCTTAGGAAATCTATTGGAGGCAGAAGCAGTCAAGGGTAGCCTAGGGTTAGGGTTAGGCTTAGGGTTAGGCTTAGGGTACGGCTTAGGGTACGGGTTCGGGGAGGGGTTCGGGTACGGCGTAGGGTATGGGTTAGGGTTAGGGTTAGGGTTAGTGTTAGGGTTAGGGCTCGGTTTAGGGTACGGGTTAGGATTAGGGTACGTGTTAGGGTTAGGGTAGGGGTTAGGGTTAGGGTACGCGTTAGGGTTAGGGTAGTTATTAAACCTATCCCACTCTCTAGATACCCCTTAGCACATAAAGGAATATTATTTGGGGGTCCAGCCATGGAGAAGAGTTTAGACACTAGGATAAAATAAGGAACACATACATTATAAAGAAATCACATTAGGATTCTCTTTTTAAGCTGTTCCTTCAAACACTAGTGCTTAGGAAATCTATTGGAGGCAGAAGCAGTCAAGGGTAGCCTAGGGTTAGGGTTAGGCTTAGGGTTAGGCTTAGGGTACGGCTTAGGGTAGGGGTTCGGGGAGGGGTTCGGGTACGGCGTAGGGTATGGGTTAGGGTTAGGGTTAGGGTTAGTGTTAGGGTTAGGGCTCGGTTTAGGGTACGGGTTAGGATTAGGGTACGTGTTAGGGTTAGGGTAGGGGTTAGGGTTAGGGTACGCGTTAGGGTTAGGGTAGTTATTAAACCTATCCCACTCTCTAGATACCCCTTAGCACGTAAAGGAATATTATTTGGGGGTCCAGCCATGGAGAAGAGTTTAGACACTAGGATAAGATAAGGAACACACCCATTATAAAGAAATCACATTAGGATTCTCTTTTTAAGCTGTTCCTTCAAACACTAGTGCTTAGGAAATCTATTGGAGGCAGAAGCAGTCAAGGGTAGCCTTGGGTTAGGGTTAGGCTTAGGGTTAGGCTTAGGGTACGGCTTAGGGTTCGGGTACGGCGTAGGGTATGGGTTAGGGTTAGGGTTAGGGTTAGTGTTAGGGTTAGGGCTCGGTTTAGGGTACGGGTTAGGATTAGGGTACGTGTTAGGGTTAGGGTAGGTGTTAGGGTTAGGGTATGCATTAGGGTTAGGGTAGTTATTAAACCTATCCCACTCTCTAGATACCCCTTAGCACGTAAAGGAATATTATTTGGGGGTCCAGCCATGGAGAAGAGTTTAGACACTAGGATAAGATAAGGATCACATACATTATAAAGAAATCACATTAGGATTCTCTTTTTAAGCTGTTCCTTCAAACACTAGTGCTTAGGAAATCTATTGGAGGCAGAAGCAGTCAAGGGTAGCCTAGGGTTAGGGTTAGGCTTAGGGTTAGGCTTAGGGTACGGCTTAGGGTACGGGTTCGGGGAGGGGTTCGGGTACGGCATAGGGTATGGGTTAGGGTTAGGGTTAGGGTTAGTGTTAGGGTTAGGGCTCGGTTTAGGGTACGGGTTAGGATTAGGGTACGTGTTAGGGTTAGGGTAGGTGTTAGGGTTAGGGTACGCGTTAGGGTTAGGGTAGTTATTAAACCTATCCCACTCTCTAGATACCCCTTAGCACGTAAAGGAATATTATTTGCGGGTCCAGCCATGGAAAAGAGTTTAGACACTAGGATAAAATAAGGAACACATACATTATAAAGAAATCACATTAGGATTCTCTTTTTAAGCTGTTCCTTAAAACACTAGTGCTTAGGAAATCTATCGGAGGCAGAAGCAGTCAAGGGTACCCTAGGGTTAGGGTTAGGCTTAGGGTTAGGCTTAGGGTACGGCTTAGGGTATGGGTTTGGGGAGGGGTTCGGGTACGGCGTAGGGTATTGGTTAGGGTTAGGGTTAGGGTTAGTGTTAGGGTTAGGGCTCGATTTAGGGTACGGGTTAGGATTAGGGTACGTGTTAGGGTTAGGGTAGGGGTTAGGGTTAGGGTACGCGTTAGGGTTAGGGTAGTTATTAAACCTATCCCACTCTCTAGATACCCCTTAGCACGTAAAGGAATATTATTTGGGGGTCCAGCCATGGAGAAGAGTTTAGACACTAGGATAAGATAAGGAACACACCCATTATAAAGAAATCACATTAGGATTCTCTTTTTAAGCTGTTCCTTCAAACACTAGTGCTTAGGAAATCTATTGGAGGCAGAAGCAGTCAAGGGTAGCCTAGGGTTAGGGTTAGGCTTAGGGTTAGGCTTAGGGTACGGCTTAGGGTACGGGTTCGGGGAGGGGTTCGGGTACGGCGTAGGGTATGGGTTAGGGTTAGGGTTAGGGTTAGTGTTAGGGTTAGGGCTCGGTTTAGGGTACGGGTTAGGATTAGGGTACGTGTTAGGGTTAGGGTAGGTGTTAGGGTTAGGGTACGCGTTAGGGTTAGGGTAGTTATTAAACCTATCCCACTCTCTAGATACCCCTTAGCACGAAAAGGAATATTATTTGGGGGTCCAGCCATGGAGAAGAGTTTAGACACTAGGATAAGATAAGGAACACACCCATTATAAAGAAATCACATTTGGATTCTCTTTTTAAGCTGTTTCTTCAAACACTAGTGCTTAGGAAATCTATTGGAGGCAGAAGCAGTCAAGGGTAGCCTAGGGTTAGGGTTAGGCTTAGGGTTAGGCTTAGGGTACGGCTTAGGGTTCGGGTACGGCGTAGGGTATGGGTTAGGGTTAGGGTTAGGGTTAGTGTTAGGGTTAGGGCTCGGTTTAGGGTACGGGTTAGGATTAGGGTACGTGTTAGGGTTAGGGTAGGTGTTAGGGTTAGGGTACGCGTTAGGGTTAGGGTAGTTATTAAACCTATCCCACTCTCTAGATACCCCTTAGCACGTAAAGGAATATTATTTGGGGGTCCAGCCATGGAGAAGAGTTTAGACACTAGGATAAGATAAGGAACACATACATTATAAAGAAATCACATTAGGATTCTCTTTTTAAGCTGTTCCTTCAAACACTAGTGCTTAGGAAATCTATTGGAGGCAGAAGCAGTCAAGGGTAGCCTAGGGTTAGGGTTAGGCTTAGGGTTAGGCTTAGGGTACGGCTTAGGGTACGGGTTCGGGGAGGGGTTCGGGTACGGCATAGGGTATGGGTTAGGGTTAGGGTTAGGGTTAGTGTTAGGGTTAGGGCTCGGTTTAGGGTACGGGTTAGTTTTAGGGTACGTGTTAGGGTTAGGGTAGGGGTTAGGGTTAGGGTACGCGTTAGGGTTAGGGTAGGTATTAAACCTATCCCACTCTCTAGATACCCCTTAGCACGTAAAGGAATATTATTTGGGGGTCCAGCCATGGAGAAGAGTTTAGACACTAGGATAAAATAAGGAACACATACATTATAAAGAAATCACATTAGGATTCTCTTTTTAAGCTGTTCCTTACAACACTAGTGCTTAGGAAATCTATTGGAGGCAGAAGCAGTCAAGGGTAGCCTAGGGTTAGGGTTAGGCTTAGGGTTAGGCTTAGGGTACGGCTTAGGGTACGGGTTTGGGGAGGGGTTCGGGTACGGCGTAGGGTATGGGTTAGGGTTAGGGTTAGGGTTAGTGTTAGGGTTAGGGCTCGGTTTAGGGTACGGGTTAGGATTAGGGTACGTGTTAGGGTTAGGGTAGGGGTTAGGGTTAGGGTACGCGTTAGGGTTAGGGTAGTTATTAAACCTATCCCACTCTCTAGATACCCCTTAGCACGTAAAGGAATATTATTTGGGGGTCCAGCCATGGAGAAGAGTTTAGACACTAGGATAAAATAAGGAACACATACATTATAAAGAAATCACATTAGGATTCTCTTTTTAAGCTGTTCCTTCAAACACTAGTGCTTAGGAAATCTATTGGAGGCAGAAGCAGTCAAGGGTAGCCTAGGGTTAGGGTTAGGCTTAGGGTTAGGCGTAGGGTACGGCTTAGGGTACGGGTTCGGGGAGGGGTTCGGGTACGGCGTAGGGTATGGGTTAGGGTTAGGGTTAGGGTTAGTGTTAGGGTTAGGGCTCGGTTTAGGGTACGGGTTAGGATTAGGGTACGTGTTAGGGTTAGGGTAGGGGTTAGGGTTAGGGTACGCGTTAGGGTTAGGGTAGTTATTAAACCTATCCCACTCTCTAGATACCCCTTAGCACGTAAAGGAATATTATTTGGGGGTCCAGCCATGGAGAAGAGTTTAGACACTAGGATAAAATAAGGAACACATACATTATAAAGAAATCACATTAGGATTCTCTTTTTAAGCTGTTCCTTCAAACACTAGTGCTTAGGAAATCTATTGGAGGCAGAAGCAGTCAAGGGTAGCCTAGGGTTAGGGTTAGGCTTAGGGTTAGGCTTAGGGTACGGCTTAGGGTAGGGGTTCGGGGAGGGGTTTGGGTACGGCGTAGGGTATGGGTTAGGGTTAGGGTTAGGGTTAGTGTTAGGGTTAGGGCTCGGTTTAGGGTACGGGTTAGGATTAGGGTACGTGTTAGGGTTAGGGTAGGGGTTAGGGTTAGGGTACGCGTTAGGGTTAGGGTAGTTATTAAACCTATCCCACTCTCTAGATACCCCTTAGCACGTAAAGGAATATTATTTGGGGGTCCAGCCATGGAGAAGAGTTTAGACACTAGGATAAGATAAGGAACACACCCATTATAAAGAAATCACATTAGGATTCTCTTTTTAAGCTGTTCCTTCAAACACTAGTGCTTAGGAAATCTATTGGAGGCAGAAGCAGTCAAGGGTAGCCTTGGGTTAGGGTTAGGCTTAGGGTTAGGCTTAGGGTACGGCTTAGGGTTCGGGTACGGCGTAGGGTATGGGTTAGGGTTAGGGTTAGTGTTAGTGTTAGGGTTAGGGCTCGGTTTAGGGTACGGGTTAGGATTAGGGTACGTGTTAGGGTTAGGGTAGGGGTTAGGGTTAGGGTACGCGTTAGGGTTAGGGTAGTTATTAAACCTATCCCACTCTCTAGATACCCCTTAGCACGTAAAGGAATATTATTTGGGGGTCCAGCCATGGAGAAGAGTTTAGACACTAGGATAAGATAAGGAACACATACATTATAAAGAAATCACATTAGGATTCTCTTTTTAAGCTGTTCCTTCAAACACTAGTGCTTAGGAAATCTATTGGAGGCAGAAGCAGTCAAGGGTAGCCTAGGGTTAGGGTTAGGCTTAGGGTTAGGCTTAGGGTACGGCTTAGGGTACGGGTTCGGGGAGGGGTTCGGGTACGGCGTAGGGTATGGGTTAGGGTTAGGGTTAGGGTTAGTGTTAGGGTTAGGGCTCGGTTTAGGGTACGGGTTAGAAATCACATTAGGATTCTGTTTTTAAGCTGTTCCTTAAAACACTAGTTCTTAGGAAATCTATTGGAGACCGAAGCACTCAAGGGTAGCCTAGGGTTAGGGCTAGGCTTAGGGTTAGGCTTAGGGTACGGCTTAGGGTACGGGTTCGGCGTAGGGTATGGGTTTGGGTTAGGGTTAGGGTTAGTGTTAGGGTTAGGGATCGGTTTAGGGTACGGGTTAGGATGATTAGGGTACGTGTTAGGGTTAGGGTAGGGGTTAGGGTTAGGGTACGCGTTAGGGTTAGGGTAGTTATTAAACCTATCCCACTCTCTAGATACCCCTTAGCACGTAAAGGAATATTATTTGGGGGTCCAGCCATGGAGAAGAGTTTAGACACTAGGATAAAATAAGGAACACATACATTATAAAGAAATCGCATTAGGATTCTCTTTTTAAGCTGTTCCTTCAAACACTAGTGCTTAGGAAATCTATTGGAGGCAGAAGCAGTCAAGGGTAGCCTAGGGTTAGGGTTAGGCTTAGGGTTAGGCTTAGGGTACGGCTTAGGGTAGGGGTTCGGGGAGGGGTTCGGGTACGGTGTAGGGTATGGGTTAGGGTTAGGGTTCGTGTTAGGGTTAGGGCTCGGTTTAGGGTACGGGTTAGGATTAGGGTACGTGTTAGGGTTAGGGTAGGGGTTAGGGTTAGGGTACGCATTAGGGTTAGGGTAGTTAGTAAACCTATCCCACTCTCTAGATACCCCTTAGCACGTAAAGGAATATTATTTGGGGGTGCAGCCATGGAGAAGAGTTTAGACACTAGGATAAGATAAGGAACACACCCATTATAAAGAAATCACATTAGGATTCTCTTTTTAAGCTGTTCCTTAAAACACTAGTGCTTAGGAAATCTATTGGAGGCAGAAGCAGTCAAGGGTAGCCTAGGGTTAGGGTTAGGCTTAGGGTTAGGCTTAGGGTACGGCTTAGGGTACGGGTTTGGGGAGGGGTTCGGGTACGGCGTAGGGTATGGGTTAGGGTTAGGGTTAGGGTTAGTGTTAGGGTTAGGGCTCGGTTTAGGGTACGGGTTAGGATTAGGGTACGTGTTAGGGTTAGGGTAGGGGTTAGGGTTAGGGTACGCGTTAGGGTTAGGGTAGTTATTAAACCTATCCCACTCTCTAGATACCCCTTAGCACGTAAAGGAATATTATTTGGGGGTCCAGCCATGGAGAAGAGTTTAGACACTAGGATAAAATAAGGAACACATACATTATAAAGAAATCACATTAGGATTCTCTTTTTAAGTTGTTCCTTCAAACACTAGTGCTTAGGAAATCTATTGGAGGCAGAAGCAGTCAAGGGTAGCCTAGGGTTAGGGTTAGGCTTAGGGTTAGGCTTAGGGTACGGCTTAGGGTACGGGTTCGGGGAGGGGTTCGGGTACGGCGTAGGGTATGGGTTAGGGTTAGGGTTAGGGTTAGTGTTAGGGTTAGGGCTCGGTTTAGGGTACGGGTTAGGATTAGGGTACGTGTTAGGGTTAGGGTAGGTGTTAGGGTTAGGGTACGCGTTAGGGTTAGGGTAGTTATTAAACCTATCCCACTCTCTAGATACCCCTTAGCACGTAAAGGAATATTATTTGCGGGTCCAGCCATGGAAAAGAGTTTAGACACTAGGATAAAATAAGGAACACATACATTATAAAGAAATCACATTAGGATTCTCTTTTTAAGCTGTTCCTTAAAACACTAGTGCTTAGGAAATCTATTGGAGGCAGAAGCAGTCAAGGGTAGCCTAGGGTTAGGGTTAGGCTTAGGGTTAGGCTTAGGGTACGGCTTAGGGTTCGGGTACGGCGTAGGGTATGGGTTAGGGTTAGGGTTAGGGTTAGTGTTAGGGTTAGGGCTCGGTTTAGGGTACGGGTTAGGAGTAGGGTACGTGTTAGGGTTAGGGTAGGGGTTAGGGTTAGGGTACGCGTTAGGGTTAGGGTAGGTATTAAACCTATCCCACTCTCTAGATACCCCTTAGCACGTAAAGGAATATTATTTGGGGGTCCAGCCATGGAGAAGAGTTTAGACACTAGGATAAAATAAGGAACACATACATTATAAAGAAATCACATTAGGATTCTCTTTTTAAGCTGTTCCTTACAACACTAGTGCTTAGGAAATCTATTGGAGGCAGAAGCAGTCAAGGGTAGCCTAGGGTTAGGGTTAGGCTTAGGGTTAGGCTTAGGGTACGGCTTAGGGTAGGGGTTTGGGGAGGGGTTCGGGTACGGCGTAGGGTATGGGTTAGGGTTAGGGTTAGGGTTAGTAGTGTTAGGGTTAGGGCTCGGTTTAGGGTACGGGTTAGGATTAGGGTACGTGTTAGGGTTAGGGTAGGGGTTAGGGTTAGGGTACGCGTTAGGGTTAGGGTAGTTATTAAACCTATCCCACTCTCTAGATACCCCTTAGCACGTAAAGGAATATTATTTGGGGGTCCAGCCATGGAGAAGAGTTTAGACACTAGGATAAAATAAGGAACACATACATTATAAAGAAATCACATTAGGATTCTCTTTTTAAGCTGTTCCTTCAAACACTAGTGCTTAGGAAATCTATTGGAGGCAGAAGCAGTCAAGGGTAGCCTAGGGTTAGGGTTAGGCTTAGGGTTAGGCTTAGGGTACGGCTTAGGGTACGGGTTCGGGGAGGGGTTCGGGTAAGGCGTAGGGTATGGGTTAGGGTTAGGGTTAGGGTTAGTGTTAGGGTTAGGGCTCGGTTTAGGGTACGGGTTAGGATTAGGGTACGTGTTAGGGTTAGGGTAGGGGTTAGGGTTAGGGTACGCGTTAGGGTTAGGGTAGTTATTAAACCTATCCCACTCTCTAGATACCCCTTAGCACGTAAAGGAATATTATTTGGGGGTCCAGCCATGGAGAAGAGTTTAGACACTAGGATAAGATAAGGAACACACCCATTATAAAGAAATCACATTAGGATTCTCTTTTTAAGCTGTTCCTTCAAACACTAGTGCTTAGGAAATCTATTGGAGGCAGAAGCAGTCAAGGGTAGCCTTGGGTTAGGGTTAGGCTTAGGGTTAGGCTTAGGGTACGGCTTAGGGTTCGGGTACGGCGTAGGGTATGGGTTAGGGTTAGGGTTAGGGTTAGTGTTAGGGTTAGGGCTCGGTTTAGGGTACGGGTTAGGATTAGGGTACGTGTTAGGGTTAGGGTAGGTGTTAGGGTTAGGGTATGCGTTAGGGTTAGGGTAGTTATTAAACCTATCCCACTCTCTAGATACCTCTTAGCACGTAAAGGAATATTATTTGGGGGTCCAGCCATGGAGAAGAGTTTAGACACTAGGATAAGATAAGGAACACATACATTATAAAGAAATCATATTAGGATTCTCTTTTTAAGCTGTTCCTTCAAACACTAGTGCTTAGGAAATCTATTGGAGGCAGAAGCAGTCAAGGGTAGCCTAGGGTTAGGGTTAGGCTTAGGGTTAGGCTTAGGGTACGGCTTAGGGTACGGGTTCGGGGAGGGGTTCGGGTACGGCATAGGGTATGGGTTAGGGTTAGGGTTAGGGTTAGTGTTAGGGTTAGGGCTCGGTTTAGGGTTAGGGTTAGGGTTAGGGTTAGGGTTAGGGTTAGGGTTAGGGTTAGGGTTAGGGTTAGTGTTAGGGTTAGGGCTCGGTTTAGGGTACGGGTTAGGATTAGGGTACGTGTTAGGGTTAGGGTAGGTGTTAGGGTTAGGGTACGCGTTAGGGTTAGGGTAGTTATTAAACCTATCCCACTCTCTAGATACCCCTTAGCACGTAAAGGAATATTATTTGCGGGTCCAGCCATGGAAAAGAGTTTAGACACTAGGAAAAAATAAGGAACACATACATTATAAAGAAATCACATTAGGATTCTCTTTTTAAGCTGTTCCTTAAAACACTAGTGCTTAGGAAATCTATTGGAGGCAGAAGCAGTCAAGGGTAGCCTAGGGTTAGGGTTAGGCTTAGGGTCAGGCTTAGGGTACGGCTTAGGGTATGGGTTTGGGGAGGGGTTCGGGTACGGCGTAGGGTATTGGTTAGGGTTAGGGTTAGGGTTAGTGTTAGGGTTAGGGCTCGGTTTAGGGTACGGGTTAGGATTAGGGTACGTGTTAGGGTTAGGGTAGGGGTTAGGGTTAGGGTACGCGTTAGGGTTAGGGTAGTTATTAAACCTATCCCACTCTCTAGATACCCCTTAGCACGTAAAGGAATATTATTTGGGGGTCCAGCCATGGAGAAGAGTTTAGACACTAGGATAAGATAAGGAACACACCCATTATAAAGAAATCACATTAGGATTCTCTTTTTAAGCTGTTCCTTCAAACACTAGTGCTTAGGAAATCTATTGGAGGCAGAAGCAGTCAAGGGTAGCCTAGGGTTAGGGTTAGGCTTAGGGTTAGGCTTAGGGTACGGCTTAGGGTACGGGTTCGGGGAGGGGTTCGGGTACGGCGTAGGGTATGGGTTAGGGTTAGGGTTAGGGTTAGTGTTAGGGTTAGGGCTCGGTTTAGGGTACGGGTTAGGATTAGGGTACGTGTTAGGGTTAGGGTAGGTGTTAGGGTTAGGGTACGCGTTAGGGTTAGGGTAGTTATTAAACCTATCCCACTCTCTAGATACCCCTTAGCACGTAAAGGAATATTATTTGCGGGTCCAGCCATGGAAAAGAGTTTAGACACTAGGATAAAATAAGGAACACATACATTATAAAGAAATCACATTAGGATTCTCTTTTTAAGCTGTTCCTTAAAACACTAGTGCTTAGGAAATCTATTGGAGGCAGAAGCAGTCAAGGGTAGCCTAGGGTTAGGGTTAGGCTTAGGGTTAGGCTTAGGGTACGGCTTAGGGTTCGGGTACGGCGTAGGGTATGGGTTAGGGTTAGGGTTAGGGTTAGTGTTAGGGTTAGGGCTCGGTTTAGGGTACGGGTTAGGAGTAGGGTACGTGTTAGGGTTAGGGTAGGGGTTAGGGTTAGGGTACGCGTTAGGGTTAGGGTAGGTATTAAACCTATCCCACTCTCTAGATACCCCTTAGCACGTAAAGGAATATTATTTGGGGGTCCAGCCATGGAGAAGAGTTTAGACACTAGGATAAAATAAGGAACACATACATTATAAAGAAATCACATTAGGATTCTCTTTTTAAGCTGTTCCTTACAACACTAGTGCTTAGGAAATCTATTGGAGGCAGAAGCAGTCAAGGGTAGCCTAGGGTTAGGGTTAGGCTTAGGGTTAGGCTTAGGGTACGGCTTAGGGTAGGGGTTTGGGGAGGGGTTCGGGTACGGCGTAGGGTATGGGTTAGGGTTAGGGTTAGGGTTAGTGTTAGGGTTAGGGCTCGGTTTAGGGTACGGGTTAGGATTAGGGTACGTGTTAGGGTTAGGGTAGGGGTTAGGGTTAGGGTACGCGTTAGGGTTAGGGTAGTTATTAAACCTATCCCACTCTCTAGATACCCCTTAGCACGTAAAGGAATATTATTTGGGGGTCCAGCCATGGAGAAGAGTTTAGACACTAGGATAAAATAAGGAACACATACATTATAAAGAAATCACATTAGGATTCTCTTTTTAAGCTGTTCCTTCAAACACTAGTGCTTAGGAAATCTATTGGAGGCAGAAGCAGTCAAGGGTAGCCTAGGGTTAGGGTTAGGCTTAGGGTTAGGCTTAGGGTACGGCTTAGGGTACGGGTTCGGGGAGGGGTTCGGGTAAGGCGTAGGGTATGGGTTAGGGTTAGGGTTAGGGTTAGTGTTAGGGTTAGGGCTCGGTTTAGGGTACGGGTTAGGATTAGGGTACGTGTTAGGGTTAGGGTAGGGGTTAGGGTTAGGGTACGCGTTAGGGTTAGGGTAGTTATTAAACCTATCCCACTCTCTAGATACCCCTTAGCACGTAAAGGAATATTATTTGGGGGTCCAGCCATGGAGAAGAGTTTAGACACTAGGATAAGATAAGGAACACACCCATTATAAAGAAATCACATTAGGATTCTCTTTTTAAGCTGTTCCTTCAAACACTAGTGCTTAGGAAATCTATTGGAGGCAGAAGCAGTCAAGGGTAGCCTTGGGTTAGGGTTAGGCTTAGGGTTAGGCTTAGGGTACGGCTTAGGGTTCGGGTACGGCGTAGGGTATGGGTTAGGGTTAGGGTTAGGGTTAGTGTTAGGGTTAGGGCTCGGTTTAGGGTACGGGTTAGGATTAGGGTACGTGTTAGGGTTAGGGTAGGTGTTAGGGTTAGGGTATGCGTTAGGGTTAGGGTAGTTATTAAACCTATCCCACTCTCTAGATACCTCTTAGCACGTAAAGGAATATTATTTGGGGGTCCAGCCATGGAGAAGAGTTTAGACACTAGGATAAGATAAGGAACACATACATTATAAAGAAATCATATTAGGATTCTCTTTTTAAGCTGTTCCTTCAAACACTAGTGCTTAGGAAATCTATTGGAGGCAGAAGCAGTCAAGGGTAGCCTAGGGTTAGGGTTAGGCTTAGGGTTAGGCTTAGGGTACGGCTTAGGGTACGGGTTCGGGGAGGGGTTCGGGTACGGCATAGGGTATGGGTTAGGGTTAGGGTTAGGGTTAGTGTTAGGGTTAGGGCTCGGTTTAGGGTTAGGGTTAGGGTTAGGGTTAGGGTTAGGGTTAGGGTTAGGGTTAGGGTTAGGGTTAGTGTTAGGGTTAGGGCTCGGTTTAGGGTACGGGTTAGGATTAGGGTACGTGTTAGGGTTAGGGTAGGTGTTAGGGTTAGGGTACGCGTTAGGGTTAGGGTAGTTATTAAACCTATCCCACTCTCTAGATACCCCTTAGCACGTAAAGGAATATTATTTGCGGGTCCAGCCATGGAAAAGAGTTTAGACACTAGGAAAAAATAAGGAACACATACATTATAAAGAAATCACATTAGGATTCTCTTTTTAAGCTGTTCCTTAAAACACTAGTGCTTAGGAAATCTATTGGAGGCAGAAGCAGTCAAGGGTAGCCTAGGGTTAGGGTTAGGCTTAGGGTCAGGCTTAGGGTACGGCTTAGGGTATGGGTTTGGGGAGGGGTTCGGGTACGGCGTAGGGTATTGGTTAGGGTTAGGGTTAGGGTTAGTGTTAGGGTTAGGGCTCGGTTTAGGGTACGGGTTAGGATTAGGGTACGTGTTAGGGTTAGGGTAGGGGTTAGGGTTAGGGTACGCGTTAGGGTTAGGGTAGTTATTAAACCTATCCCACTCTCTAGATACCCCTTAGCACGTAAAGGAATATTATTTGGGGGTCCAGCCATGGAGAAGAGTTTAGACACTAGGATAAGATAAGGAACACACCCATTATAAAGAAATCACATTAGGATTCTCTTTTTAAGCTGTTCCTTCAAACACTAGTGCTTAGGAAATCTATTGGAGGCAGAAGCAGTCAAGGGTAGCCTAGGGTTAGGGTTAGGCTTAGGGTTAGGCTTAGGGTACGGCTTAGGGTACGGGTTCGGGGAGGGGTTCGGGTACGGCGTAGGGTATGGGTTAGGGTTAGGGTTAGGGTTAGTGTTAGGGTTAGGGCTCGGTTTAGGGTACGGGTTAGGATTAGGGTACGTGTTAGGGTTAGGGTAGGTGTTAGGGTTAGGGTACGCGTTAGGGTTAGGGTAGTTATTAAACCTATCCCACTCTCTAGATACCCCTTAGCACGAAAAGGAATATTATTTGGGGGTCCAGCCATGGAGAAGAGTTTAGACACTAGGATAAGATAAGGAACACACCCATTATAAAGAAATCACATTTGGATTCTCTTTTTAAGCTGTTTCTTCAAACACTAGTGCTTAGGAAATCTATTGGAGGCAGAAGCAGTCAAGGGTAGCCTAGGGTTAGGGTTAGGCTTAGGGTTAGGCTTAGGGTACGGCTTAGGGTTCGGGTACGGCGTAGGGTATGGGTTAGGGTTAGGGTTAGGGTTAGTGTTAGGGTTAGGGCTCGGTTTAGGGTACGGGTTAGGATTAGGGTACGTGTTAGGGTTAGGGTAGGTGTTAGGGTTAGGGTACGCGTTAGGGTTAGGGTAGTTATTAAACCTATCCCACTCTCTAGATACCCCTTAGCACGTAAAGGAATATTATTTGGGGGTCCAGCCATGGAGAAGAGTTTAGACACTAGGATAAGATAAGGAACACATACATTATAAAGAAATCACATTAGGATTCTCTTTTTAAGCTGTTCCTTCAAACACTAGTGCTTAGGAAATCTATTGGAGGCAGAAGCAGTCAAGGGTAGCCTAGGGTTAGGGTTAGGCTTAGGGTTAGGCTTAGGGTACGGCTTAGGGTACGGGTTCGGGGAGGGGTTCGGGTACGGCATAGGGTATGGGTTAGGGTTAGGGTTAGGGTTAGTGTTAGGGTTAGGGCTCGGTTTAGGGTACGGGTTAGGATTAGGGTACGTGTTAGGGTTAGGGTAGGGGTTAGGGTTAGGGTACGCGTTAGGGTTAGGGTAGGTATTAAACCTATCCCACTCTCTAGATACCCCTTAGCACGTAAAGGAATATTATTTGGGGGTCCAGCCATGGAGAAGAGTTTAGACACTAGGATAAAATAAGGAACACATACATTATAAAGAAATCACATTAGGATTCTCTTTTTAAGCTGTTCCTTACAACACTAGTGCTTAGGAAATCTATTGGAGGCAGAAGCAGTCAAGGGTAGCCTAGGGTTAGGGTTAGGCTTAGGGTTAGGCTTAGGGCACGGCTTAGGGTACGGGTTTGGGGAGGGGTTCGGGTACGGCGTAGGGTATGGGTTAGGGTTAGGGTTAGGGTTAGTGTTAGGGTTAGGGCTCGGTTTAGGGTACGGGTTAGGATTAGGGTACGTGTTAGGGTTAGGGTAGGGGTTAGGGTTAGGGTACGCGTTAGGGTTAGGGTAGTTATTAAACCTATCCCACTCTCTAGATACCCCTTAGCACGTAAAGGAATATTATTTGGGGGTCCAGCCATGGAGAAGAGTTTAGACACTAGGATAAAATAAGGAACACATACATTATAAAGAAATCACATTAGGATTCTCTTTTTAAGCTGTTCCTTCAAACACTAGTGCTTAGGAAATCTATTGGAGGCAGAAGCAGTCAAGGGTAGCCTAGGGTTAGGGTTAGGCTTAGGGTTAGGCGTAGGGTACGGCTTAGGGTACGGGTTCGGGGAGGGGTTCGGGTACGGCGTAGGGTATGGGTTAGGGTTAGGGTTAGGGTTAGTGTTAGGGTTAGGGCTCGGTTTAGGGTACGGGTTAGGATTAGGGTACGTGTTAGGGTTAGGGTAGGGGTTAGGGTTAGGGTACGCGTTAGGGTTAGGGTAGTTATTAAACCTATCCCACTCTCTAGATACCCCTTAGCACGTAAAGGAATATTATTTGGGGGTCCAGCCATGGAGAAGAGTTTAGACACTAGGATAAAATAAGGAACACATACATTATAAAGAAATCACATTAGGATTCTCTTTTTAAGCTGTTCCTTCAAACACTAGTGCTTAAGAAATCTATTGGAGGCAGAAGCAGTCAAGGGTAGCCTAGGGTTAGGGTTAGGCTTAGGGTTAGGCTTAGGGTACGGCTTAGGGTAGGGGTTCGGGGAGGGGTTCGGGTACGGCGTAGGGTATGGGTTAGGGTTAGGGTTAGGGTTAGTGTTAGGGTTAGGGCTCGGTTTAGGGTACGGGTTAGGATTAGGGTACGTGTTAGGGTTAGGGTAGGGGTTAGGGTTAGGGTACGCGTTAGGGTTAGGGTAGTTATTAAACCTATCCCACTCTCTAGATACCCCTTAGCACGTAAAGGAATATTATTTGGGGGTCCAGCCATGGAGAAGAGTTTAGACACTAGGATAAGATAAGGAACACACCCATTATAAAGAAATCACATTAGGATTCTCTTTTTAAGCTGTTCCTTCAAACACTAGTGCTTAGGAAATCTATTGGAGGCAGAAGCAGTCAAGGGTAGCCTTGGGTTAGGGTTAGGCTTAGGGTTAGGCTTAGGGTACGGCTTAGGGTTCGGGTACGGCGTAGGGTATGGGTTAGGGTTAGGGTTAGTGTTAGTGTTAGGGTTAGGGCTCGGTTTAGGGTACGGGTTAGGATTAGGGTACGTGTTAGGGTTAGGGTAGGGGTTAGGGTTAGGGTACGCGTTAGGGTTAGGGTAGTTATTAAACCTATCCCACTCTCTAGATACCCCTTAGCACGTAAAGGAATATTATTTGGGGGTCCAGCCATGGAGAAGAGTTTAGACACTAGGATAAGATAAGGAACACATACATTATAAAGAAATCACATTAGGATTCTCTTTTTAAGCTGTTCCTTCAAACACTAGTGCTTAGGAAATCTATTGGAGGCAGAAGCAGTCAAGGGTAGCCTAGGGTTAGGGTTAGGCTTAGGGTTAGGCTTAGGGTACGGCTTAGGGTACTGGTTCGGGGAGGGGTTCGGGTACGGCGTAGGGTATGGGTTAGGGTTAGGGTTAGGGTTAGTGTTAGGGTTAGGGCTCGGTTTAGGGTACGGGTTAGAAATCACATTAGGATTCTGTTTTTAAGCTGTTCCTTAAAACACTAGTTCTTAGGAAATCTATTGGAGACCGAAGCACTCAAGGGTAGCCTAGGGTTAGGGCTAGGCTTAGGGTTAGGCTTAGGGTACGGCTTAGGGTACGGGTTCGGCGTAGGGTATGGGTTTGGGTTAGGGTTAGGGTTAGTGTTAGGGTTAGGGATCGGTTTAGGGTACGGGTTAGGATTAGGGTACGTGTTAGGGTAGGGGTTAGGGTTAGGGTTAGGGTACGCGTTAGGGTTAGGGTAGTTATTAAACCTATCCCACTCTCTAGATACCCCTTAGCACGTAAAGGAATATTATTTGGGGGTCCAGCCATGGAGAAGAGTTTAGACACTAGGATAAAATAAGGAACACATACATTATAAAGAAATCGCATTAGGATTCTCTTTTTAAGCTGTTCCTTCAAACACTAGTGCTTAGGAAATCTATTGGAGGCAGAAGCAGTCAAGGGTAGCCTAGGGTTAGGGTTAGGCTTAGGGTTAGGCTTAGGGTACGGCTTAGGGTAGGGGTTCGGGGAGGGGTTCGGGTACGGTGTAGGGTATGGGTTAGGGTTAGGGTTCGTGTTAGGGTTAGGGCTCGGTTTAGGGTACGGGTTAGGATTAGGGTACGTGTTAGGGTTAGGGTAGGGGTTAGGGTTAGGGTACGCATTAGGGTTAGGGTAGTTAGTAAACCTATCCCACTCTCTAGATACCCCTTAGCACGTAAAGGAATATTATTTGGGGGTGCAGCCATGGAGAAGAGTTTAGACACTAGGATAAGATAAGGAACACACCCATTATAAAGAAATCACATTAGGATTCTCTTTTTAAGCTGTTCCTTACAACACTAGTGCTTAGGAAATCTATTGGAGGCAGAAGCAGTCAAGGGTAGCCTAGGGTTAGGGTTAGGCTTAGGGTTAGGCTTAGGGTACGGCTTAGGGTACGGGTTTGGGGAGGGGTTCGGGTACGGCGTAGGGTATGGGTTAGGGTTAGGGTTAGGGTTAGTGTTAGGGTTAGGGCTCGGTTTAGGGTACGGGTTAGGATTAGGGTACGTGTTAGGGTTAGGGTAGGGGTTAGGGTTAGGGTACGCGTTAGGGTTAGGGTAGTTATTAAACCTATCCCACTCTCTAGATACCCCTTAGCACGTAAAGGAATATTATTTGGGGGTCCAGCCATGGAGAAGAGTTTAGACACTAGGATAAAATAAGGAACACATACATTATAAAGAAATCACATTAGGATTCTCTTTTTAAGTTGTTCCTTCAAACACTAGTGCTTAGGAAATCTATTGGAGGCAGAAGCAGTCAAGGGTAGCCTAGGGTTAGGGTTAGGCTTAGGGTTAGGCTTAGGGTACGGCTTAGGGTACGGGTTCGGGGAGGGGTTCGGGTACGGCGTAGGGTATGGGTTAGGGTTAGGGTTAGGGTTAGTGTTAGGGTTAGGGCTCGGTTTAGGGTACGGGTTAGGATTAGGGTACGTGTTAGGGTTAGGGTAGGTGTTAGGGTTAGGGTACGCGTTAGGGTTAGGGTAGTTATTAAACCTATCCCACTCTCTAGATACCCCTTAGCACGTAAAGGAATATTATTTGCGGGTCCAGCCATGGAAAAGAGTTTAGACACTAGGATAAAATAAGGAACACATACATTATAAAGAAATCACATTAGGATTCTCTTTTTAAGCTGTTCCTTAAAACACTAGTGCTTAGGAAATCTATTGGAGGCAGAAGCAGTCAAGGGTAGCCTAGGGTTAGGGTTAGGCTTAGGGTTAGGCTTAGGGTACGGCTTAGGGTTCGGGTACGGCGTAGGGTATGGGTTAGGGTTAGGGTTAGGGTTAGTGTTAGGGTTAGGGCTCGGTTTAGGGTACGGGTTAGGAGTAGGGTACGTGTTAGGGTTAGGGTAGGGGTTAGGGTTAGGGTACGCGTTAGGGTTAGGGTAGGTATTAAACCTATCCCACTCTCTAGATACCCCTTAGCACGTAAAGGAATATTATTTGGGGGTCCAGCCATGGAGAAGAGTTTAGACACTAGGATAAAATAAGGAACACATACATTATAAAGAAATCACATTAGGATTCTCTTTTTAAGCTGTTCCTTACAACACTAGTGCTTAGGAAATCTATTGGAGGCAGAAGCAGTCAAGGGTAGCCTAGGGTTAGGGTTAGGCTTAGGGTTAGGCTTAGGGTACGGCTTAGGGTAGGGGTTTGGGGAGGGGTTCGGGTACGGCGTAGGGTATGGGTTAGGGTTAGGGTTAGGGTTAGTGTTAGGGTTAGGGCTCGGTTTAGGGTACGGGTTAGGATTAGGGTACGTGTTAGGGTTAGGGTAGGGGTTAGGGTTAGGGTACGCGTTAGGGTTAGGGTAGTTATTAAACCTATCCCACTCTCTAGATACCCCTTAGCACGTAAAGGAATATTATTTGGGGGTCCAGCCATGGAGAAGAGTTTAGACACTAGGATAAAATAAGGAACACATACATTATAAAGAAATCACATTAGGATTCTCTTTTTAAGCTGTTCCTTCAAACACTAGTGCTTAGGAAATCTATTGGAGGCAGAAGCAGTCAAGGGTAGCCTAGGGTTAGGGTTAGGCTTAGGGTTAGGCTTAGGGTACGGCTTAGGGTACGGGTTTGGGGAGGGGTTCGGGTACGGCGTAGGGTATGGGTTAGGGTTAGGGTTAGGGTTAGTGTTAGGGTTAGGGCTCGGTTTAGGGTACGGGTTAGGATTAGGGTACGTGTTAGGGTTAGGGTAGGGGTTAGGGTTAGGGTACGCGCTAGGGTTAGGGTAGTTATTAAACCTATCCCACTCTCTAGATACCCCTTAGCACGTAAAGGAATATTATTTGGGGGTCCAGCCATGGAGAAGAGTTTAGACACTAGGATAAAATAAGGAACACATACATTATAAAGAAATCACATTAGGATTCTCTTTTTAAGCTGTTCCTTCAAACACTAGTGCTTAGGAAATCTATTGGAGGCAGAAGCAGTCAAGGGTAGCCTAGGGTTAGGGTTAGGCTTAGGGTTAGGCTTAGGGTACGGCTTAGGGTAGGGGTTCGGGGAGGGGTTTGGGTACGGCGTAGGGTATGGGTTAGGGTTAGGGTTAGGGTTAGTGTTAGGGTTAGGGCTCGGTTTAGGGTACGGGTTAGGATTAGGGTACGTGTTAGGGTTAGGGTAGGGGTTAGGGTTAGGGTACGCGTTAGGGTTAGGGTAGTTATTAAACCTATCCCACTCTCTAGATACCCCTTAGCACGTAAAGGAATATTATTTGGGGGTCCAGCCATGGAGAAGAGTTTAGACACTAGGATAAGATAAGGAACACACCCATTATAAAGAAATCACATTAGGATTCTCTTTTTAAGCTGTTCCTTCAAACACTAGTGCTTAGGAAATCTATTGGAGGCAGAAGCAGTCAAGGGTAGCCTTGGGTTAGGGTTAGGCTTAGGGTTAGGCTTAGGGTACGGCTTAGGGTTCGGGTACGGCGTAGGGTATGGGTTAGGGTTAGGGTTAGGGTTAGTGTTAGGGTTAGGGCTCGGTTTAGGGTACGGGTTAGGATTAGGGTACGTGTTAGGGTTAGGGTAGGTGTTAGGGTTAGGGTATGCGTTAGGGTTAGGGTAGTTATTAAACCTATCCCACTCTCTAGATACCTCTTAGCACGTAAAGGAATATTATTTGGGGGTCCAGCCATGGAGAAGAGTTTAGACACTAGGATAAGATAAGGAACACATACATTATAAAGAAATCACATTAGGATTCTCTTTTTAAGCTGTTCCTTCAAACACTAGTGCTTAGGAAATCTATTGGAGGCAGAAGCAGTCAAGGGTAGCCTAGGGTTAGGGTTAGGCTTAGGGTTAGGCTTAGGGTACGGCTTAGGGTACGGGTTCGGGGAGGGGTTCGGGTACGGCATAGGGTATGGGTTAGGGTTAGGGTTAGGGTTAGTGTTAGGGTTAGGGCTCGGTTTAGGGTTAGGGTTAGGGTTAGGGTTAGGGTTAGGGTTAGGGTTAGGGTTAGGGTTAGAGTTAGGGTTAGGGCTCGGTTTAGGGTACGGGTTAGGATTATGGTACGTGTTAGGGTTAGGGTAGGTGTTAGGGTTAGGGTACGCGTTAGGGTTAGGGTAGTTATTAAACCTATCCCACTCTCTAGATACCCCTTAGCACGTAAAGGAATATTATTTGCGGGTCCAGCCATGGAAAAGAGTTTAGACACTAGGATAAAATAAGGAACACATACATTATAAAGAAATCACATTAGGATTCTCTTTTTAAGCTGTTCCTTAAAACACTAGTGCTTAGGAAATCTATTGGAGGCAGAAGCAGTCAAGGGTAGCCTAGGGTTAGGGTTAGGCTTAGGGTTAGGCTTAGGGTACGGCTTAGGGTATGGGTTTGGGGAGGGGTTCGGGTACGGCGTAGGGTATTGGTTAGGGTTAGGGTTAGGGTTAGTGTTAGGGTTAGGGCTCGGTTTAGGGTACGGGTTAGGATTAGGGTACGTGTTAGGGTTAGGGTAGGGGTTAGGGTTAGGGTACGCGTTAGGGTTAGGGTAGTTATTAAACCTATCCCACTCTCTAGATACCCCTTAGCACGTAAAGGAATATTATTTGGGGGTCCAGCCATGGAGAAGAGTTTAGACACTAGGATAAGATAAGGAACACACCCATTATAAAGAAATCACATTAGGATTCTCTTTTTAAGCTGTTCCTTCAAACACTAGTGCTTAGGAAATCTATTGGAGGCAGAAGCAGTCAAGGGTAGCCTAGGGTTAGGGTTAGGCTTAGGGTTAGGCTTAGGGTACGGCTTAGGGTACGGGTTCGGGGAGGGGTTCGGGTACGGCGTAGGGTATGGGTTAGGGTTAGGGTTAGGGTTAGTGTTAGGGTTAGGGCTCGGTTTAGGGTACGGGTTAGGATTAGGGTACGTGTTAGGGTTAGGGTAGGTGTTAGGGTTAGGGTACGCGTTAGGGTTAGGGTAGTTATTAAACCTATCCCACTCTCTAGATACCCCTTAGCACGAAAAGGAATATTATTTGGGGGTCCAGCCATGGAGAAGAGTTTAGACACTAGGATAAGATAAGGAACACACCCATTATAAAGAAATCACATTAGGATTCTCTTTTTAAGCTGTTTCTTCAAACACTAGTGCTTAGGAAATCTATTGGAGGCAGAAGCAGTCAAGGGTAGCCTAGGGTTAGGGTTAGGCTTAGGGTTAGGCTTAGGGTACGGCTTAGGGTTCGGGTACGGCGTAGGGTATGGGTTAGGGTTAGGGTTAGGGTTAGTGTTAGGGTTAGGGCTCGGTTTAGGGTACGGGTTAGGATTAGGGTACGTGTTAGGGTTAGGGTAGGTGTTAGGGTTAGGGTACGCGTTAGGGTTAGGGTAGTTATTAAACCTATCCCACTCTCTAGATACCCCTTAGCACGTAAAGGAATATTATTTGGGGGTCCAGCCATGGAGAAGAGTTTAGACACTAGGATAAAATAAGGAACACATACATTATAAAGAAATCACATTAGGATTCTCTTTTTAAGCTGTTCCTTAAAACACTAGTGCTTAGGAAATCTATTGGAGGCAGAAGCAGTCAAGGGTAGCCTAGGGTTAGGGTTAGGCTTAGGGTTAGGGTTAGGGTACGGCTTAGGGTAGGGGTTCGGGGAGGGGTTCGGGTACGGCGTAGGGTATGGGTTAGGGTTAGGGTTAGGGTTAGTGTTAGGGTTAGGGCTCGGTTTAGGGTACGGGTTAGGATTAGGGTACGTGTTAGGGTTAGGGTAGGGGTTAGGGTTAGGGTACGCGTTAGGGTTAGGGTAGTTATTAAACCTATCCCACTCTCTAGATACCCCTTAGCACGTAAAGGAATATTATTTGGGTGTCCAGCCATGGAGAAGAGTTTAGACACTAGGATAAGATAAGGAACACACCCATTATAAAGAAATCACATTAGGATTCTCTTTTTAAGCTGTTCCTTCAAACACTAGTGCTTAGGAAATCTATTGGAGGCAGAAGCAGTCAAGGGTAGCCTAGGGTTAGGGTTAGGCTTAGGGTTAGGCTTAGGGTACGGCTTAGGGTTCGGGTACGGCGTAGGGTATGGGTTAGGGTTAGGGTTAGTGTTAGGGTTAGGGCTCGGTTTAGGGTACGGGTTAGGATTAGGGTACGTGTTAGGGTTAGGGTAGGTGTTAGGGTTAGGGTACGCGTTAGGGTTAGGGTAGTTATTAAACCTATCCCACTCTCTAGATACCCCTTAGCACGTAAAGGAATATTATTTGGGGGTCCAGCCATGGAGAAGAGTTTAGACACTAGGATAAAATAAGGAACACATACATTATAAAGAAATCACATTAGGATTCTCTTTTTAAGCTGTTCCTTCAAACACTAGTGCTTAGGAAATCTATTGGAGGCAGAAGCAGTCAAGGGTAGCCTAGGGTTAGGGTTAGGCTTAGGGTTAGGCGTAGGGTACGGCTTAGGGTACGGGTTCGGGGAGGGGTTCGGGTACGGCGTAGGGTATGGGTTAGGGTTAGGGTTAGGGTTAGTGTTAGGGTTAGGGCTCGGTTTAGGGTACGGGTTAGGATTAGGGTACGTGTTAGGGTTAGGGTAGGGGTTAGGGTTAGGGTACGCGTTAGGGTTAGGGTAGTTATTAAACCTATCCCACTCTCTAGATACCCCTTAGCACGTAAAGGAATATTATTTGGGGGTCCAGCCATGGAGAAGAGTTTAGACACTAGGATAAAATAAGGAACACATACATTATAAAGAAATCACATTAGGATTCTCTTTTTAAGCTGTTCCTTCAAACACTAGTGCTTAAGAAATCTATTGGAGGCAGAAGCAGTCAAGGGTAGCCTAGGGTTAGGGTTAGGCTTAGGGTTAGGCTTAGGGTACGGCTTAGGGTAGGGGTTCGGGGAGGGGTTCGGGTACGGCGTAGGGTATGGGTTAGGGTTAGGGTTAGGGTTAGTGTTAGGGTTAGGGCTCGGTTTAGGGTACGGGTTAGGATTAGGGTACGTGTTAGGGTTAGGGTAGGGGTTAGGGTTAGGGTACGCGTTAGGGTTAGGGTAGTTATTAAACCTATCCCACTCTCTAGATACCCCTTAGCACGTAAAGGAATATTATTTGGGGGTCCAGCCATGGAGAAGAGTTTAGACACTAGGATAAGATAAGGAACACACCCATTATAAAGAAATCACATTAGGATTCTCTTTTTAAGCTGTTCCTTCAAACACTAGTGCTTAGGAAATCTATTGGAGGCAGAAGCAGTCAAGGGTAGCCTTGGGTTAGGGTTAGGCTTAGGGTTAGGCTTAGGGTACGGCTTAGGGTTCGGGTACGGCGTAGGGTATGGGTTAGGGTTAGGGTTAGTGTTAGTGTTAGGGTTAGGGCTCGGTTTAGGGTACGGGTTAGGATTAGGGTACGTGTTAGGGTTAGGGTAGGGGTTAGGGTTAGGGTACGCGTTAGGGTTAGGGTAGTTATTAAACCTATCCCACTCTCTAGATACCCCTTAGCACGTAAAGGAATATTATTTGGGGGTCCAGCCATGGAGAAGAGTTTAGACACTAGGATAAGATAAGGAACACATACATTATAAAGAAATCACATTAGGATTCTCTTTTTAAGCTGTTCCTTCAAACACTAGTGCTTAGGAAATCTATTGGAGGCAGAAGCAGTCAAGGGTAGCCTAGGGTTAGGGTTAGGCTTAGGGTTAGGCTTAGGGTACGGCTTAGGGTACTGGTTCGGGGAGGGGTTCGGGTACGGCGTAGGGTATGGGTTAGGGTTAGGGTTAGGGTTAGTGTTAGGGTTAGGGCTCGGTTTAGGGTACGGGTTAGAAATCACATTAGGATTCTGTTTTTAAGCTGTTCCTTAAAACACTAGTTCTTAGGAAATCTATTGGAGACCGAAGCACTCAAGGGTAGCCTAGGGTTAGGGCTAGGCTTAGGGTTAGGCTTAGGGTACGGCTTAGGGTACGGGTTCGGCGTAGGGTATGGGTTTGGGTTAGGGTTAGGGTTAGTGTTAGGGTTAGGGATCGGTTTAGGGTACGGGTTAGGATTAGGGTACGTGTTAGGGTAGGGGTTAGGGTTAGGGTTAGGGTACGCGTTAGGGTTAGGGTAGTTATTAAACCTATCCCACTCTCTAGATACCCCTTAGCACGTAAAGGAATATTATTTGGGGGTCCAGCCATGGAGAAGAGTTTAGACACTAGGATAAAATAAGGAACACATACATTATAAAGAAATCGCATTAGGATTCTCTTTTTAAGCTGTTCCTTCAAACACTAGTGCTTAGGAAATCTATTGGAGGCAGAAGCAGTCAAGGGTAGCCTAGGGTTAGGGTTAGGCTTAGGGTTAGGCTTAGGGTACGGCTTAGGGTAGGGGTTCGGGGAGGGGTTCGGGTACGGTGTAGGGTATGGGTTAGGGTTAGGGTTCGTGTTAGGGTTAGGGCTCGGTTTAGGGTACGGGTTAGGATTAGGGTACGTGTTAGGGTTAGGGTAGGGGTTAGGGTTAGGGTACGCATTAGGGTTAGGGTAGTTAGTAAACCTATCCCACTCTCTAGATACCCCTTAGCACGTAAAGGAATATTATTTGGGGGTGCAGCCATGGAGAAGAGTTTAGACACTAGGATAAGATAAGGAACACACCCATTATAAAGAAATCACATTAGGATTCTCTTTTTAAGCTGTTCCTTACAACACTAGTGCTTAGGAAATCTATTGGAGGCAGAAGCAGTCAAGGGTAGCCTAGGGTTAGGGTTAGGCTTAGGGTTAGGCTTAGGGTACGGCTTAGGGTACGGGTTTGGGGAGGGGTTCGGGTACGGCGTAGGGTATGGGTTAGGGTTAGGGTTAGGGTTAGTGTTAGGGTTAGGGCTCGGTTTAGGGTACGGGTTAGGATTAGGGTACGTGTTAGGGTTAGGGTAGGGGTTAGGGTTAGGGTACGCGTTAGGGTTAGGGTAGTTATTAAACCTATCCCACTCTCTAGATACCCCTTAGCACGTAAAGGAATATTATTTGGGGGTCCAGCCATGGAGAAGAGTTTAGACACTAGGATAAAATAAGGAACACATACATTATAAAGAAATCACATTAGGATTCTCTTTTTAAGTTGTTCCTTCAAACACTAGTGCTTAGGAAATCTATTGGAGGCAGAAGCAGTCAAGGGTAGCCTAGGGTTAGGGTTAGGCTTAGGGTTAGGCTTAGGGTACGGCTTAGGGTACGGGTTCGGGGAGGGGTTCGGGTACGGCGTAGGGTATGGGTTAGGGTTAGGGTTAGGGTTAGTGTTAGGGTTAGGGCTCGGTTTAGGGTACGGGTTAGGATTAGGGTACGTGTTAGGGTTAGGGTAGGTGTTAGGGTTAGGGTACGCGTTAGGGTTAGGGTAGTTATTAAACCTATCCCACTCTCTAGATACCCCTTAGCACGTAAAGGAATATTATTTGCGGGTCCAGCCATGGAAAAGAGTTTAGACACTAGGATAAAATAAGGAACACATACATTATAAAGAAATCACATTAGGATTCTCTTTTTAAGCTGTTCCTTAAAACACTAGTGCTTAGGAAATCTATTGGAGGCAGAAGCAGTCAAGGGTAGCCTAGGGTTAGGGTTAGGCTTAGGGTTAGGCTTAGGGTACGGCTTAGGGTTCGGGTACGGCGTAGGGTATGGGTTAGGGTTAGGGTTAGGGTTAGTGTTAGGGTTAGGGCTCGGTTTAGGGTACGGGTTAGGAGTAGGGTACGTGTTAGGGTTAGGGTAGGGGTTAGGGTTAGGGTACGCGTTAGGGTTAGGGTAGGTATTAAACCTATCCCACTCTCTAGATACCCCTTAGCACGTAAAGGAATATTATTTGGGGGTCCAGCCATGGAGAAGAGTTTAGACACTAGGATAAAATAAGGAACACATACATTATAAAGAAATCACATTAGGATTCTCTTTTTAAGCTGTTCCTTACAACACTAGTGCTTAGGAAATCTATTGGAGGCAGAAGCAGTCAAGGGTAGCCTAGGGTTAGGGTTAGGCTTAGGGTTAGGCTTAGGGTACGGCTTAGGGTAGGGGTTTGGGGAGGGGTTCGGGTACGGCGTAGGGTATGGGTTAGGGTTAGGGTTAGGGTTAGTGTTAGGGTTAGGGCTCGGTTTAGGGTACGGGTTAGGATTAGGGTACGTGTTAGGGTTAGGGTAGGGGTTAGGGTTAGGGTACGCGTTAGGGTTAGGGTAGTTATTAAACCTATCCCACTCTCTAGATACCCCTTAGCACGTAAAGGAATATTATTTGGGGGTCCAGCCATGGAGAAGAGTTTAGACACTAGGATAAAATAAGGAACACATACATTATAAAGAAATCACATTAGGATTCTCTTTTTAAGCTGTTCCTTCAAACACTAGTGCTTAGGAAATCTATTGGAGGCAGAAGCAGTCAAGGGTAGCCTAGGGTTAGGGTTAGGCTTAGGGTTAGGCTTAGGGTACGGCTTAGGGTACGGGTTTGGGGAGGGGTTCGGGTACGGCGTAGGGTATGGGTTAGGGTTAGGGTTAGGGTTAGTGTTAGGGTTAGGGCTCGGTTTAGGGTACGGGTTAGGATTAGGGTACGTGTTAGGGTTAGGGTAGGGGTTAGGGTTAGGGTACGCGCTAGGGTTAGGGTAGTTATTAAACCTATCCCACTCTCTAGATACCCCTTAGCACGTAAAGGAATATTATTTGGGGGTCCAGCCATGGAGAAGAGTTTAGACACTAGGATAAAATAAGGAACACATACATTATAAAGAAATCACATTAGGATTCTCTTTTTAAGCTGTTCCTTCAAACACTAGTGCTTAGGAAATCTATTGGAGGCAGAAGCAGTCAAGGGTAGCCTAGGGTTAGGGTTAGGCTTAGGGTTAGGCTTAGGGTACGGCTTAGGGTAGGGGTTCGGGGAGGGGTTTGGGTACGGCGTAGGGTATGGGTTAGGGTTAGGGTTAGGGTTAGTGTTAGGGTTAGGGCTCGGTTTAGGGTACGGGTTAGGATTAGGGTACGTGTTAGGGTTAGGGTAGGGGTTAGGGTTAGGGTACGCGTTAGGGTTAGGGTAGTTATTAAACCTATCCCACTCTCTAGATACCCCTTAGCACGTAAAGGAATATTATTTGGGGGTCCAGCCATGGAGAAGAGTTTAGACACTAGGATAAGATAAGGAACACACCCATTATAAAGAAATCACATTAGGATTCTCTTTTTAAGCTGTTCCTTCAAACACTAGTGCTTAGGAAATCTATTGGAGGCAGAAGCAGTCAAGGGTAGCCTTGGGTTAGGGTTAGGCTTAGGGTTAGGCTTAGGGTACGGCTTAGGGTTCGGGTACGGCGTAGGGTATGGGTTAGGGTTAGGGTTAGGGTTAGTGTTAGGGTTAGGGCTCGGTTTAGGGTACGGGTTAGGATTAGGGTACGTGTTAGGGTTAGGGTAGGTGTTAGGGTTAGGGTATGCGTTAGGGTTAGGGTAGTTATTAAACCTATCCCACTCTCTAGATACCTCTTAGCACGTAAAGGAATATTATTTGGGGGTCCAGCCATGGAGAAGAGTTTAGACACTAGGATAAGATAAGGAACACATACATTATAAAGAAATCACATTAGGATTCTCTTTTTAAGCTGTTCCTTCAAACACTAGTGCTTAGGAAATCTATTGGAGGCAGAAGCAGTCAAGGGTAGCCTAGGGTTAGGGTTAGGCTTAGGGTTAGGCTTAGGGTACGGCTTAGGGTACGGGTTCGGGGAGGGGTTCGGGTACGGCATAGGGTATGGGTTAGGGTTAGGGTTAGGGTTAGTGTTAGGGTTAGGGCTCGGTTTAGGGTTAGGGTTAGGGTTAGGGTTAGGGTTAGGGTTAGGGTTAGGGTTAGGGTTAGAGTTAGGGTTAGGGCTCGGTTTAGGGTACGGGTTAGGATTATGGTACGTGTTAGGGTTAGGGTAGGTGTTAGGGTTAGGGTACGCGTTAGGGTTAGGGTAGTTATTAAACCTATCCCACTCTCTAGATACCCCTTAGCACGTAAAGGAATATTATTTGCGGGTCCAGCCATGGAAAAGAGTTTAGACACTAGGATAAAATAAGGAACACATACATTATAAAGAAATCACATTAGGATTCTCTTTTTAAGCTGTTCCTTAAAACACTAGTGCTTAGGAAATCTATTGGAGGCAGAAGCAGTCAAGGGTAGCCTAGGGTTAGGGTTAGGCTTAGGGTTAGGCTTAGGGTACGGCTTAGGGTATGGGTTTGGGGAGGGGTTCGGGTACGGCGTAGGGTATTGGTTAGGGTTAGGGTTAGGGTTAGTGTTAGGGTTAGGGCTCGGTTTAGGGTACGGGTTAGGATTAGGGTACGTGTTAGGGTTAGGGTAGGGGTTAGGGTTAGGGTACGCGTTAGGGTTAGGGTAGTTATTAAACCTATCCCACTCTCTAGATACCCCTTAGCACGTAAAGGAATATTATTTGGGGGTCCAGCCATGGAGAAGAGTTTAGACACTAGGATAAGATAAGGAACACACCCATTATAAAGAAATCACATTAGGATTCTCTTTTTAAGCTGTTCCTTCAAACACTAGTGCTTAGGAAATCTATTGGAGGCAGAAGCAGTCAAGGGTAGCCTAGGGTTAGGGTTAGGCTTAGGGTTAGGCTTAGGGTACGGCTTAGGGTACGGGTTCGGGGAGGGGTTCGGGTACGGCGTAGGGTATGGGTTAGGGTTAGGGTTAGGGTTAGTGTTAGGGTTAGGGCTCGGTTTAGGGTACGGGTTAGGATTAGGGTACGTGTTAGGGTTAGGGTAGGTGTTAGGGTTAGGGTACGCGTTAGGGTTAGGGTAGTTATTAAACCTATCCCACTCTCTAGATACCCCTTAGCACGAAAAGGAATATTATTTGGGGGTCCAGCCATGGAGAAGAGTTTAGACACTAGGATAAGATAAGGAACACACCCATTATAAAGAAATCACATTAGGATTCTCTTTTTAAGCTGTTTCTTCAAACACTAGTGCTTAGGAAATCTATTGGAGGCAGAAGCAGTCAAGGGTAGCCTAGGGTTAGGGTTAGGCTTAGGGTTAGGCTTAGGGTACGGCTTAGGGTTCGGGTACGGCGTAGGGTATGGGTTAGGGTTAGGGTTAGGGTTAGTGTTAGGGTTAGGGCTCGGTTTAGGGTACGGGTTAGGATTAGGGTACGTGTTAGGGTTAGGGTAGGTGTTAGGGTTAGGGTACGCGTTAGGGTTAGGGTAGTTATTAAACCTATCCCACTCTCTAGATACCCCTTAGCACGTAAAGGAATATTATTTGGGGGTCCAGCCATGGAGAAGAGTTTAGACACTAGGATAAAATAAGGAACACATACATTATAAAGAAATCACATTAGGATTCTCTTTTTAAGCTGTTCCTTAAAACACTAGTGCTTAGGAAATCTATTGGAGGCAGAAGCAGTCAAGGGTAGCCTAGGGTTAGGGTTAGGCTTAGGGTTAGGGTTAGGGTACGGCTTAGGGTAGGGGTTCGGGGAGGGGTTCGGGTACGGCGTAGGGTATGGGTTAGGGTTAGGGTTAGGGTTAGTGTTAGGGTTAGGGCTCGGTTTAGGGTACGGGTTAGGATTAGGGTACGTGTTAGGGTTAGGGTAGGGGTTAGGGTTAGGGTACGCGTTAGGGTTAGGGTAGTTATTAAACCTATCCCACTCTCTAGATACCCCTTAGCACGTAAAGGAATATTATTTGGGTGTCCAGCCATGGAGAAGAGTTTAGACACTAGGATAAGATAAGGAACACACCCATTATAAAGAAATCACATTAGGATTCTCTTTTTAAGCTGTTCCTTCAAACACTAGTGCTTAGGAAATCTATTGGAGGCAGAAGCAGTCAAGGGTAGCCTAGGGTTAGGGTTAGGCTTAGGGTTAGGCTTAGGGTACGGCTTAGGGTTCGGGTACGGCGTAGGGTATGGGTTAGGGTTAGGGTTAGTGTTAGGGTTAGGGCTCGGTTTAGGGTACGGGTTAGGATTAGGGTACGTGTTAGGGTTAGGGTAGGTGTTAGGGTTAGGGTACGCGTTAGGGTTAGGGTAGTTATTAAACCTATCCCACTCTCTAGATACCCCTTAGCACGTAAAGGAATATTATTTGGGGGTCCAGCCATGGAGAAGAGTTTAGACACTAGGATAAAATAAGGAACACATACATTATAAAGAAATCACATTAGGATTCTCTTTTTAAGCTGTTCCTTCAAACACTAGTGCTTAGGAAATCTATTGGAGGCAGAAGCAGTCAAGGGTAGCCTAGGGTTAGGGTTAGGCTTAGGGTTAGGCTTAGGGTATGGCTTAGGGTACGGGTTCGGGGAGGGGTTCGGGTACGGCATAGGGTATGGGTTAGGGTTAGGGTTAGGGTGAGTGTTAGGGTTAGGGCTCGGTTTAGGGTACGGGTTAGGATTAGGGTACGTGTTAGGGTTAGGGTAGGTGTTAGGGTTAGGGTACGCGTTAGGGTTAGGGTAGTTATTAAACCTATCCCACTCTCTAGATACCCCTTAGCACGTAAAGGAATATTATTTGCGGGTCCAGCCTTGGAGAAGAGTTTAGACACTAGGATAAAATAAGGAACACATACATTATAAAGAAATCACATTAGGATTCTCTTTTTAAGCTGTTCCTTAAAACACTAGTGCTTAGGAAATCTATTGGAGGCAGAAGCAGTCAAGGGTAGCCTAGGGTTAGGGTTAGGCTTAGGGTTCGGCTTAGGGTTCGGGTACGGCGTAGGGTATGGGTTAGGGTTAGGGTTAGGGTTAGTGTTAGGGTTAGGGCTCGGTTTAGGGTACGGGTTAGGATTAGGGTACGTGTTAGGGTTAGGGTAGGGGTTAGGGTTAGGGTACGCGTTAGGGTTAGGGTAGTTATTAAACCTATCCCACTCTCTAGATACCCCTTAGCACGTAAAGGAATATTATTTGGGGGTCCAGCCATGGAGAAGAGTTTAGACACTAGGATAAGATAAGGAACACATACATTATAAAGAAATCACATTAGGATTCTCTTTTTAAGCTGTTCCTTCAAACACTAGTGCTTAGGAAATCTATTGGAGGCAGAAGCAGTCAAGGGTAGCCTAGGGTTAGGGTTAGGCTTAGGGTTAGGCTTAGGGTACGGCTTAGGGTACGGGTTCGGGTAGGGGTTCGGGTACGGCGTAGGGTATGGGTTAGGGTTAGGGTTAGGGTTAGTGTTAGGGTTAGGGCTCGGTTTAGGGTACGGGTTAGAAATCACATTAGGATTCTGTTTTTAAGCTGTTCCTTAAAACACTAGTTCTTAGGAAATCTATTGGAGACCGAAGCACTCAAGGGTAGCCTAGGGTTAGGGTTAGGCTTAGGGTACGGCTTAGGGTTCGGGTACGGCGTAGGGTATGGGTTAGGGTTAGGGTTAGGGTTAGTGTTAGGGTTAGGGCTCGGTTTAGGGTACGGGTTAGGATTAGGGTACGTGTTAGGGTTAGGGTAGGGGTTAGGGTTAGGGTACGCGTTAGGGTTAGGGTAGTTATTAAACCTATCCCACTCTCTAGATACCCCTTAGCACGTAAAGGAATATTATTTGGGGGTCCAGCCATGGAGAAGAGTTTAGACACTAGGATAAAATAAGGAACACATACATTATAAAGAAATCACATTAGGATTCTCTTTTTAAGCTGTTCCTTACAACACTAGTGCTTAGGAAATCTATTGGAGGCAGAAGCAGTCAAGGGTAGCCTAGGGTTAGGGTTAGGCTTAGGGTTAGGCTTAGGGTACGGCTTAGGGTACGGGTTTGGGGAGGGGTTCGGGTACGGCGTAGGGTATGGGTTAGGGTTAGGGTTAGGGTTAGTGTTAGGGTTAGGGCTCGGTTTAGGGTACGGGTTAGGATTAGGGTACGTGTTAGGGTTAGGGTAGGGGTTAGGGTTAGGGTACGCGTTAGGGTTAGGGTAGTTATTAAACCTATCCCACTCTCTAGATACCCCTTAGCACGTAAAGGAATATTATTTGGGGGTCCAGCCATGGAGAAGAGTTTAGACACTAGGATAAAATAAGGAACACATACATTATAAAGAAATCACATTAGGATTCTCTTTTTAAGCTGTTCCTTCAAACACTAGTGCTTAGGAAATCTATTGGAGGCAGAAGCAGTCAAGGGTAGCCTAGGGTTAGGGTTAGGCTTAGGGTTAGGCTTAGGGTACGGCTTAGGGTACGGGTTCGGGGAGGGGTTCGGGTACGGCGTAGGGTATGGGTTAGGGTTAGGGTTAGGGTTAGTGTTAGGGTTAGGGCTCGGTTTAGGGTACGGGTTAGGATTAGGGTACGTGTTAGGGTTAGGGTAGGGGTTAGGGTTAGGGTACGCGTTAGGGTTAGGGTAGTTATTAAACCTATCCCACTCTCTAGATACCCCTTAGCACATAAAGGAATATTATTTGGGGGTCCAGCCATGGAGAAGAGTTTAGACACTAGGATAAAATAAGGAACACATACATTATAAAGAAATCACATTAGGATTCTCTTTTTAAGCTGTTCCTTCAAACACTAGTGCTTAGGAAATCTATTGGAGGCAGAAGCAGTCAAGGGTAGCCTAGGGTTAGGGTTAGGCTTAGGGTTAGGCTTAGGGTACGGCTTAGGGTAGGGGTTCGGGGAGGGGTTCGGGTACGGCGTAGGGTATGGGTTAGGGTTAGGGTTAGGGTTAGTGTTAGGGTTAGGGCTCGGTTTAGGGTACGGGTTAGGATTAGGGTACGTGTTAGGGTTAGGGTAGGGGTTAGGGTTAGGGTACGCGTTAGGGTTAGGGTAGTTATTAAACCTATCCCACTCTCTAGATACCCCTTAGCACGTAAAGGAATATTATTTGGGGGTCCAGCCATGGAGAAGAGTTTAGACAATAGGATAAGATAAGGAACACACCCATTATAAAGAAATCACATTAGGATTCTCTTTTTAAGCTGTTCCTTCAAACACTAGTGCTTAGGAAATCTATTGGAGGCAGAAGCAGTCAAGGGTAGCCTTGGGTTAGGGTTAGGCTTAGGGTTAGGCTTAGGGTACGGCTTAGGGTTCGGGTACGGCGTAGGGTATGGGTTAGGGTTAGGGTTAGGGTTAGTGTTAGGGTTAGGGCTCGGTTTAGGGTACGGGTTAGGATTAGGGTACGTGTTAGGGTTAGGGTAGGTGTTAGGGTTAGGGTATGCATTAGGGTTAGGGTAGTTATTAAACCTATCCCACTCTCTAGATACCCCTTAGCACGTAAAGGAATATTATTTGGGGGTCCAGCCATGGAGAAGAGTTTAGACACTAGGATAAGATAAGGAACACATACATTATAAAGAAATCACATTAGGATTCTCTTTTTAAGCTGTTCCTTCAAACACTAGTGCTTAGGAAATCTATTGGAGGCAGAAGCAGTCAAGGGTAGCCTAGGGTTAGGGTTAGGCTTAGGGTTAGGCTTAGGGTACGGCTTAGGGTACGGGTTCGGGGAGGGGTTCGGGTACGGCATAGGGTATGGGTTAGGGTTAGGGTTAGGGTTAGTGTTAGGGTTAGGGCTCGGTTTAGGGTACGGGTTAGGATTAGGGTACGTGTTAGGGTTAGGGTAGGTGTTAGGGTTAGGGTACGCGTTAGGGTTAGGGTAGTTATTAAACCTATCCCACTCTCTAGATACCCCTTAGCACGTAAAGGAATATTATTTGCGGGTCCAGCCATGGAAAAGAGTGTAGACACTAGGATAAAATAAGGAACACATACATTATAAAGAAATCACATTAGGATTCTCTTTTTAAGCTGTTCCTTAAAACACTAGTGCTTAGGAAATCTATTGGAGGCAGAAGCAGTCAAGGGTACCCTAGGGTTAGGGTTAGGCTTAGGGTTAGGCTTAGGGTACGGCTTAGGGTATGGGTTTGGGGAGGGGTTCGGGTACGGCGTAGGGTATTGGTTAGGGTTAGGGTTAGGGTTAGTGTTAGGGTTAGGGCTCGATTTAGGGTACGGGTTAGGATTAGGGTACGTGTTAGGGTTAGGGTAGGGGTTAGGGTTAGGGTACGCGTTAGGGTTAGGGTAGTTATTAAACCTATCCCACTCTCTAGATACCCCTTAGCACGTAAAGGAATATTATTTGGGGGTCCAGCCATGGAGAAGAGTTTAGACACTAGGATAAGATAAGGAACACACCCATTATAAAGAAATCACATTAGGATTCTCTTTTTAAGCTGTTCCTTCAAACACTAGTGCTTAGGAAATCTATTGGAGGCAGAAGCAGTCAAGGGTAGCCTAGGGTTAGGGTTAGGCTTAGGGTTAGGGTTAGGGTACGGCTTAGGGTAGGGGTTCGGGGAGGGGTTTGGGTACGGCGTAGGGTATGGGTTAGGGTTAGGGTTAGGGTTAGTGTTAGGGTTAGGGCTCGGTTTAGGGTACGGGTTAGGATTAGGGTACGTGTTAGGGTTAGGGTAGGGGTTAGGGTTAGGGTACGCGTTAGGGTTAGGGTAGTTATTAAACCTATCCCACTCTCTAGATACCCCTTAGCACGTAAAGGAATATTATTTGGGTGTCCAGCCATGGAGAAGAGTTTAGACACTAGGATAAGATAAGGAACACACCCATTATAAAGAAATCACATTAGGATTCTCTTTTTAAGCTGTTCCTTCAAACACTAGTGCTTAGGAAATCTATTGGAGGCAGAAGCAGTCAAGGGTAGCCTAGGGTTAGGGTTAGGCTTAGGGTTAGGCTTAGGGTACGGCTTAGGGTTCGGGTACGGCGTAGGGTATGGGTTAGGGTTAGGGTTAGTGTTAGGGTTAGGGCTCGGTTTAGGGTACGGGTTAGGATTAGGGTACGTGTTAGGGTTAGGGTAGGTGTTAGGGTTAGGGTACGCGTTAGGGTTAGGGTAGTTATTAAACCTATCCCACTCTCTAGATACCCCTTAGCACGTAAAGGAATATTATTTGGGGGTCCAGCCATGGAGAAGAGTTTAGACACTAGGATAAAATAAGGAACACATACATTATAAAGAAATCACATTAGGATTCTCTTTTTAAGCTGTTCCTTCAAACACTAGTGCTTAGGAAATCTATTGGAGGCAGAAGCAGTCAAGGGTAGCCTAGGGTTAGGGTTAGGCTTAGGGTTAGGCTTAGGGTATGGCTTAGGGTACGGGTTCGGGGAGGGGTTCGGGTACGGCATAGGGTATGGGTTAGGGTTAGGGTTAGGGTGAGTGTTAGGGTTAGGGCTCGGTTTAGGGTACGGGTTAGGATTAGGGTACGTGTTAGGGTTAGGGTAGGTGTTAGGGTTAGGGTACGCGTTAGGGTTAGGGTAGTTATTAAACCTATCCCACTCTCTAGATACCCCTTAGCACGTAAAGGAATATTATTTGCGGGTCCAGCCTTGGAGAAGAGTTTAGACACTAGGATAAAATAAGGAACACATACATTATAAAGAAATCACATTAGGATTCTCTTTTTAAGCTGTTCCTTAAAACACTAGTGCTTAGGAAATCTATTGGAGGCAGAAGCAGTCAAGGGTAGCCTAGGGTTAGGGTTAGGCTTAGGGTACGGCTTAGGGTTCGGGTACGGCGTAGGGTATGGGTTAGGGTTAGGGTTAGGGTTAGTGTTAGGGTTAGGGCTCGGTTTAGGGTACGGGTTAGGATTAGGGTACGTGTTAGGGTTAGGGTAGGGGTTAGGGTTAGGGTACGCGTTAGGGTTAGGGTAGTTATTAAACCTATCCCACTCTCTAGATACCCCTTAGCACGTAAAGGAATATTATTTGGGGGTCCAGCCATGGAGAAGAGTTTAGACACTAGGATAAGATAAGGAACACATACATTATAAAGAAATCACATTAGGATTCTCTTTTTAAGCTGTTCCTTCAAACACTAGTGCTTAGGAAATCTATTGGAGGCAGAAGCAGTCAAGGGTAGCCTAGGGTTAGGGTTAGGCTTAGGGTTAGGCTTAGGGTACGGCTTAGGGTACGGGTTCGGGGAGGGGTTCGGGTACGGCGTAGGGTATGGGTTAGGGTTAGGGTTAGGGTTAGTGTTAGGGTTAGGGCTCGGTTTAGGGTACGGGTTAGAAATCACATTAGGATTCTGTTTTTAAGCTGTTCCTTAAAACACTAGTTCTTAGGAAATCTATTGGAGACCGAAGCACTCAAGGGTAGCCTAGGGTTAGGGTTAGGCTTAGGGTACGGCTTAGGGTTCGGGTACGGCGTAGGGTATGGGTTAGGGTTAGGGTTAGGGTTAGTGTTAGGGTTAGGGCTCGGTTTAGGGTACGGGTTAGGATTAGGGTACGTGTTAGGGTTAGGGTAGGGGTTAGGGTTAGGGTACGCGTTAGGGTTAGGGTAGTTATTAAACCTATCCCACTCTCTAGATACCCCTTAGCACGTAAAGGAATATTATTTGGGGGTCCAGCCATGGAGAAGAGTTTAGACACTAGGATAAAATAAGGAACACATACATTATAAAGAAATCACATTAGGATTCTCTTTTTAAGCTGTTCCTTACAACACTAGTGCTTAGGAAATCTATTGGAGGCAGAAGCAGTCAAGGGTAGCCTAGGGTTAGGGTTAGGCTTAGGGTTAGGCTTAGGGTACGGCTTAGGGTACGGGTTTGGGGAGGGGTTCGGGTACGGCGTAGGGTATGGGTTAGGGTTAGGGTTAGGGTTAGTGTTAGGGTTAGGGCTCGGTTTAGGGTACGGGTTAGGATTAGGGTACGTGTTAGGGTTAGGGTAGGGGTTAGGGTTAGGGTACGCGTTAGGGTTAGGGTAGTTATTAAACCTATCCCACTCTCTAGATACCCCTTAGCACATAAAGGAATATTATTTGGGGGTCCAGCCATGGAGAAGAGTTTAGACACTAGGATAAAATAAGGAACACATACATTATAAAGAAATCACATTAGGATTCTCTTTTTAAGCTGTTCCTTCAAACACTAGTGCTTAGGAAATCTATTGGAGGCAGAAGCAGTCAAGGGTAGCCTAGGGTTAGGGTTAGGCTTAGGGTTAGGCTTAGGGTACGGCTTAGGGTAGGGGTTCGGGGAGGGGTTCGGGTACGGCGTAGGGTATGGGTTAGGGTTAGGGTTAGGGTTAGTGTTAGGGTTAGGGCTCGGTTTAGGGTACGGGTTAGGATTAGGGTACGTGTTAGGGTTAGGGTAGGGGTTAGGGTTAGGGTACGCGTTAGGGTTAGGGTAGTTATTAAACCTATCCCACTCTCTAGATACCCCTTAGCACGTAAAGGAATATTATTTGGGGGTCCAGCCATGGAGAAGAGTTTAGACACTAGGATAAGATAAGGAACACACCCATTATAAAGAAATCACATTAGGATTCTCTTTTTAAGCTGTTCCTTCAAACACTAGTGCTTAGGAAATCTATTGGAGGCAGAAGCAGTCAAGGGTAGCCTTGGGTTAGGGTTAGGCTTAGGGTTAGGCTTAGGGTACGGCTTAGGGTTCGGGTACGGCGTAGGGTATGGGTTAGGGTTAGGGTTAGGGTTAGTGTTAGGGTTAGGGCTCGGTTTAGGGTACGGGTTAGGATTAGGGTACGTGTTAGGGTTAGGGTAGGTGTTAGGGTTAGGGTATGCATTAGGGTTAGGGTAGTTATTAAACCTATCCCACTCTCTAGATACCCCTTAGCACGTAAAGGAATATTATTTGGGGGTCCAGCCATGGAGAAGAGTTTAGACACTAGGATAAGATAAGGAACACATACATTATAAAGAAATCACATTAGGATTCTCTTTTTAAGCTGTTCCTTCAAACACTAGTGCTTAGGAAATCTATTGGAGGCAGAAGCAGTCAAGGGTAGCCTAGGGTTAGGGTTAGGCTTAGGGTTAGGCTTAGGGTACGGCTTAGGGTACGGGTTCGGGGAGGGGTTCGGGTACGGCATAGGGTATGGGTTAGGGTTAGGGTTAGGGTTAGTGTTAGGGTTAGGGCTCGGTTTAGGGTACGGGTTAGGATTAGGGTACATGTTAGGGTTAGGGTAGGTGTTAGGGTTAGGGTACGCGTTAGGGTTAGGGTAGTTATTAAACCTATCCCACTCTCTAGATACCCCTTAGCACGTAAAGGAATATTATTTGCGGGTCCAGCCATGGAAAAGAGTTTAGACACTAGGATAAAATAAGGAACACATACATTATAAAGAAATCACATTAGGATTCTCTTTTTAAGCTGTTCCTTAAAACACTAGTGCTTAGGAAATCTATTGGAGGCAGAAGCAGTCAAGGGTACCCTAGGGTTAGGGTTAGGCTTAGGGTTAGGCTTAGGGTACGGCTTAGGGTATGGGTTTGGGGAGGGGTTCGGGTACGGCGTAGGGTATTGGTTAGGGTTAGGGTTAGGGTTAGTGTTAGGGTTAGGGCTCGATTTAGGGTACGGGTTAGGATTAGGGTACGTGTTAGGGTTAGGGTAGGGGTTAGGGTTAGGGTACGCGTTAGGGTTAGGGTAGTTATTAAACCTATCCCACTCTCTAGATACCCCTTAGCACGTAAAGGAATATTATTTGGGGGTCCAGCCATGGAGAAGAGTTTAGACACTAGGATAAGATAAGGAACACACCCATTATAAAGAAATCACATTAGGATTCTCTTTTTAAGCTGTTCCTTCAAACACTAGTGCTTAGGAAATCTATTGGAGGCATTAGCCTAGGGTTAGGGTTAGGCTTAGGGTTAGGCTTAGGGTACGGCTTAGGGTACGGGTTCGGGGAGGGGTTCGGGTACGGCGTAGGGTATGGGTTAGGGTTAGGGTTAGGGTTAGTGTTAGGGTTAGGGCTCGGTTTAGGGTACGGGTTAGGATTAGGGTACGTGTTAGGGTTAGGGGTAGTTGTTAGGGTTAGGGTACGCGTTAGGGGTTAGGTAGTTATTAAACCTATCCCACTCTCTAGATACCCCTTAGCACGAAAAGGAATATTATTTGGGGTCCAGCCATGGAGAAGAGTTTAGACACTAGGATAAGATAAGGAACACACCCATTATAAAGAAATCACATTTGGATTCTCTTTTTAAGCTGTTTCTTCAAACACTAGTGCTTAGGAAATCTATTGGAGGCAGAAGCAGTCAAGGGTTAGCCTAGGGTTAGGGTTACGCTTAGGGTTAGGCTTAGGGTACGGCTTAGGGGGTTCGGTACGGCGTAGGGTATGGGTTAGGGTTAGGGTTAGGGTTAGTGTTAGGGTTAGGGCTCGGTTTAGGGTACGGGTTAGGATTAGGGTACGTGTTTAGGTTAGGGTAGGTGTTAGGGTTAGGGTACGCGTTAGGGTTAGGGTAGTTATTAAACCTATCCCACTCTCTAGATACCCCTTAGCACGTAAAGGAATATTATTTGGGGGTCCAGCCATGGAGAAGAGTTTAGACACTAGGATAAGATAAGGAACACATACATTATAAAGAAATCACATTAGGATTCTCTTTTTAAGCTGTTCCTTCAAACACTAGTGCTTAGGAAATCTATTGGAGGCAGAAGCAGTCAAGGGTAGCCTAGGGTTAGGGGTTAGGCTTAGGGTTAGGCTTAGGGTACGGCTTAGGGTACGGGTTCGGGGAGGGGTTCGGGTACGGCATAGGGTATGGGTTAGGGTTAGGGTTAGGGTTAGTGTTAGGGTTAGGGCTCGGTTTAGGGTACGGGTTAGGATTAGGGTACGTGTTAGGGTTAGGGTAGGGGTTAGGGTTAGGGTACGCGTTAGGGTTAGGGTAGGGTATTAAACCTATCCCACTCTCTAGATACCCCTTAGCACGTAAAGGAATATTATTTGGGGGTCCAGCCATGGAGAAGAGTTTAGACACTAGGATAAGATAAGGAACACAGCCATTATAAAGAAATCACATTAGGATTCTCTTTTAAGCTGTTCCTTCAAACACTAGTGCTTAGGAAATCTATTTGGAGGCAGAAGCAGTTCAGGGTAGCCTAGGGTTAGGTTAGGGCTTAGGTTAGGCTTAGGGTACGGCTTAGGGGTACGGGTTCGGGGGGGTGGGGGAGGGGTTCGGGTACGGCATAGGGTATGGGTTAGGGTTAGGGTTAGGGTTAGTGTTAGGGTTAGGGCTCGGTTTAGGGTACGGGTTAGGATTAGGGTACGTGTTAGGGTTAGGGTAGGGGTTAGGGTTAGGGTACGCGTTAGGGTTAGGGTAGGTATTAAACCTATCCCACTCTCTAGATACCCCTTAGCACGTAAAGGAATATTATTTGGGGGTCCAGCCATGGAGAAGAGTTTAGACACTAGGATAAAATAAGGAACACATACATTATAAAGAAATCACATTAGGATTCTCTTTTTAAGCTGTTCCTTACAACACTAGTGCTTAGGAAATCTATTGGAGGCAGAAGCAGTCAAGGGTAGCCTAGGGTTAGGGTTAGGCTTAGGGTTAGGCTTAGGGTACGGCTTAGGGTACGGGTTTGGGGAGGGGTTCGGGTACGGCGTAGGGTATGGGTTAGGGTTAGGGTTAGGGTTAGTGTTAGGGTTAGGGCTCGGTTTAGGGTACGGGTTAGGATTAGGGTACGTGTTAGGGTTAGGGTAGGGGTTAGGGTTAGGGTACGCGTTAGGGTTAGGGTAGTTATTAAACCTATCCCACTCTCTAGATACCCCTTAGCACGTAAAGGAATATTATTTGGGGGTCCAGCCATGGAGAAGAGTTTAGACACTAGGATAAAATAAGGAACACATACATTATAAAGAAATCACATTAGGATTCTCTTTTTAAGCTGTTCCTTCAAACACTAGTGCTTAGGAAATCTATTGGAGGCAGAAGCAGTCAAGGGTAGCCTAGGGTTAGGGTTAGGCTTAGGGTTAGGCGTAGGGTACGGCTTAGGGTACGGGTTCGGGGAGGGGTTCGGGTACGGCGTAGGGTATGGGTTAGGGTTAGGGTTAGGGTTAGTGTTAGGGTTAGGGCTCGGTTTAGGGTACGGGTTAGGATTAGGGTACGTGTTAGGGTTAGGGTAGGGGTTAGGGTTAGGGTACGCGTTAGGGTTAGGGTAGTTATTAAACCTATCCCACTCTCTAGATACCCCTTAGCACGTAAAGGAATATTATTTGGGGGTCCAGCCATGGAGAAGAGTTTAGACACTAGGATAAAATAAGGAACACATACATTATAAAGAAATCACATTAGGATTCTCTTTTTAAGCTGTTCCTTCAAACACTAGTGCTTAGGAAATCTATTGGAGGCAGAAGCAGTCAAGGGTAGCCTAGGGTTAGGGTTAGGCTTAGGGTTAGGCTTAGGGTACGGCTTAGGGTAGGGGTTCGGGGAGGGGTTCGGGTACGGCGTAGGGTATGGGTTAGGGTTAGGGTTAGGGTTAGTGTTAGGGTTAGGGCTCGGTTTAGGGTACGGGTTAGGATTAGGGTACGTGTTAGGGTTAGGGTAGGGGTTAGGGTTAGGGTACGCGTTAGGGTTAGGGTAGTTATTAAACCTATCCCACTCTCTAGATACCCCTTAGCACGTAAAGGAATATTATTTGGGGGTCCAGCCATGGAGAAGAGTTTAGACACTAGGATAAGATAAGGAACACACCCATTATAAAGAAATCACATTAGGATTCTCTTTTTAAGCTGTTCCTTCAAACACTAGTGCTTAGGAAATCTATTGGAGGCAGAAGCAGTCAAGGGTAGCCTTGGGTTAGGGTTAGGCTTAGGGTTAGGCTTAGGGTACGGCTTAGGGTTCGGGTACGGCGTAGGGTATGGGTTAGGGTTAGGGTTAGGGTTAGTGTTAGGGTTAGGGCTCGGTTTAGGGTACGGGTTAGGATTAGGGTACGTGTTAGGGTTAGGGTAGGGGTTAGGGTTAGGGTACGCGTTAGGGTTAGGGTAGTTATTAAACCTATCCCACTCTCTAGATACCCCTTAGCACGTAAAGGAATATTATTTGGGGGTCCAGCCATGGAGAAGAGTTTAGACACTAGGATAAGATAAGGAACACATACATTATAAAGAAATCACATTAGGATTCTCTTTTTAAGCTGTTCCTTCAAACACTAGTGCTTAGGAAATCTATTGGAGGCAGAAGCAGTCAAGGGTAGCCTAGGGTTAGGGTTAGGCTTAGGGTTAGGCTTAGGGTACGGCTTAGGGTACGGGTTCGGGGAGGGGTTCGGGTACGGCGTAGGGTATGGGTTAGGGTTAGGGTTAGGGTTAGTGTTAGGGTTAGGGCTCGGTTTAGGGTACGGGTTAGAAATCACATTAGGATTCTGTTTTTAAGCTGTTCCTTAAAACACTAGTTCTTAGGAAATCTATTGGAGACCGAAGCACTCAAGGGTAGCCTAGGGTTAGGGCTAGGCTTAGGGTTAGGCTTAGGGTACGGCTTAGGGTACGGGTTCGGCGTAGGGTATGGGTTTGGGTTAGGGTTAGGGTTAGTGTTAGGGTTAGGGATCGGTTTAGGGTACGGGTTAGGATTAGGGTACGTGTTAGGGTTAGGGTAGGGGTTAGGGTTAGGGTACGCGTTAGGGTTAGGGTAGTTATTAAACCTATCCCACTCTCTAGATACCCCTTAGCACGTAAAGGAATATTATTTGGGGGTCCAGCCATGGAGAAGAGTTTAGACACTAGGATAAAATAAGGAACACATACATTATAAAGAAATCGCATTAGGATTCTCTTTTTAAGCTGTTCCTTCAAACACTAGTGCTTAGGAAATCTATTGGAGGCAGAAGCAGTCAAGGGTAGCCTAGGGTTAGGGTTAGGCTTAGGGTTAGGCTTAGGGTACGGCTTAGGGTAGGGGTTCGGGGAGGGGTTCGGGTACGGTGTAGGGTATGGGTTAGGGTTAGGGTTCGTGTTAGGGTTAGGGCTCGGTTTAGGGTACGGGTTAGGATTAGGGTACGTGTTAGGGTTAGGGTAGGGGTTAGGGTTAGGGTACGCATTAGGGTTAGGGTAGTTAGTAAACCTATCCCACTCTCTAGATACCCCTTAGCACGTAAAGGAATATTATTTGGGGGTGCAGCCATGGAGAAGAGTTTAGACACTAGGATAAGATAAGGAACACACCCATTATAAAGAAATCACATTAGGATTCTCTTTTTAAGCTGTTCCTTACAACACTAGTGCTTAGGAAATCTATTGGAGGCAGAAGCAGTCAAGGGTAGCCTAGGGTTAGGGTTAGGCTTAGGGTTAGGCTTAGGGTACGGCTTAGGGTACGGGTTTGGGGAGGGGTTCGGGTACGGCGTAGGGTATGGGTTAGGGTTAGGGTTAGGGTTAGTGTTAGGGTTAGGGCTCGGTTTAGGGTACGGGTTAGGATTAGGGTACGTGTTAGGGTTAGGGTAGGGGTTAGGGTTAGGGTACGCGTTAGGGTTAGGGTAGTTATTAAACCTATCCCACTCTCTAGATACCCCTTAGCACGTAAAGGAATATTATTTGGGGGTCCAGCCATGGAGAAGAGTTTAGACACTAGGATAAAATAAGGAACACATACATTATAAAGAAATCACATTAGGATTCTCTTTTAAGTTGTTCCTTCAAACACTAGTGCTTAGGAAATCTATTGGAGGCAGAAGCAGTCAAGGGTAGCCTAGGGTTAGGGTTAGGCTTAGGGTTAGGCTTAGGGTACGGCTTAGGGTACGGGTTCGGGGAGGGGTTCGGGTACGGCGTAGGGTATGGGTTAGGGTTAGGGTTAGGGTTAGTGTTAGGGTTAGGGCTCGGTTTAGGGTACGGGTTAGGATTAGGGTACGTGTTAGGGTTAGGGTAGGTGTTAGGGTTAGGGTACGCGTTAGGGTTAGGGTAGTTATTAAACCTATCCCACTCTCTAGATACCCCTTAGCACGTAAAGGAATATTATTTGCGGGTCCAGCCATGGAAAAGAGTTTAGACACTAGGATAAAATAAGGAACACATACATTATAAAGAAATCACATTAGGATTCCCTTTTTAAGCTGTTCCTTAAAACACTAGTGCTTAGGAAATCTATTGGAGGCAGAAGCAGTCAAGGGTAGCCTAGGGTTAGGGTTAGGCTTAGGGTTAGGCTTAGGGTACGGCTTAGGGTTCGGGTACGGCGTAGGGTATGGGTTAGGGTTAGGGTTAGGGTTAGTGTTAGGGTTAGGGCTCGGTTTAGGGTACGGGTTAGGAGTAGGGTACGTGTTAGGGTTAGGGTAGGGGTTAGGGTTAGGGTACGCGTTAGGGTTAGGGTAGGTATTAAACCTATCCCACTCTCTAGATACCCCTTAGCACGTAAAGGAATATTATTTGGGGGTCCAGCCATGGAGAAGAGTTTAGACACTAGGATAAAATAAGGAACACATACATTATAAAGAAATCACATTAGGATTCTCTTTTTAAGCTGTTCCTTACAACACTAGTGCTTAGGAAATCTATTGGAGGCAGAAGCAGTCAAGGGTAGCCTAGGGTTAGGGTTAGGCTTAGGGTTAGGCTTAGGGTATGGCTTAGGGTAGGGGTTTGGGGAGGGGTTCGGGTACGGCGTAGGGTATGGGTTAGGGTTAGGGTTAGGGTTAGTGTTAGGGTTAGGGCTCGGTTTAGGGTACGGGTTAGGATTAGGGTACGTGTTAGGGTTAGGGTAGGGGTTAGGGTTAGGGTACGCGTTAGGGTTAGGGTAGTTATTAAACCTATCCCACTCTCTAGATACCCCTTAGCACGTAAAGGAATATTATTTGGGGGTCCAGCCATGGAGAAGAGTTTAGACACTAGGATAAGATAAGGAACACACCCATTATAAAGAAATCACATTAGGATTCTCTTTTTAAGCTGTTCCTTCAAACACTAGTGCTTAGGAAATCTATTGGAGGCAGAAGCAGTCAAGGGTAGCCTTGGGTTAGGGTTAGGCTTAGGGTTAGGCTTAGGGTACGGCTTAGGGTTCGGGTACGGCGTAGGGTATGGGTTAGGGTTAGGGTTAGGGTTAGTGTTAGGGTTAGGGCTCGGTTTAGGGTACGGGTTAGGATTAGGGTACGTGTTAGGGTTAGGGTAGGTGTTAGGGTTAGGGTATGCATTAGGGTTAGGGTAGTTATTAAACCTATCCCACTCTCTAGATACCCCTTAGCACGTAAAGGAATATTATTTGGGGGTCCAGCCATGGAGAAGAGTTTAGACACTAGGATAAGATAAGGAACACATACATTATAAAGAAATCACATTAGGATTCTCTTTTTAAGCTGTTCCTTCAAACACTAGTGCTTAGGAAATCTATTGGAGGCAGAAGCAGTCAAGGGTAGCCTAGGGTTAGGGTTAGGCTTAGGGTTAGGCTTAGGGTACGGCTTAGGGTACGGGTTCGGGGAGGGGTTCTGGTACGGCATAGGGTATGGGTTAGGGTTAGGGTTAGGGTTAGTGTTAGGGTTAGGGCTCGGTTTAGGGTACGGGTTAGGATTAGGGTACGTGTTAGGGTTAGGGTAGGTGTTAGGGTTAGGGTACGCGTTAGGGTTAGGGTAGTTATTAAACCTATCCCACTCTCTAGATACCCCTTAGCACGTAAAGGAATATTATTTGCGGGTCCAGCCATGGAAAAGAGTTTAGACACTAGGATAAAATAAGGAACACATACATTATAAAGAAATCACATTAGGATTCTCTTTTTAAGCTGTTCCTTAAAACACTAGTGCTTAGGAAATCTATTGGAGGCAGAAGCAGTCAAGGGTACCCTAGGGTTAGGGTTAGGCTTAGGGTTAGGCTTAGGGTACGGCTTAGGGTATGGGTTTGGGGAGGGGTTCGGGTACGGCGTAGGGTATTGGTTAGGGTTAGGGTTAGGGTTAGTGTTAGGGTTAGGGCTCGATTTAGGGTACGGGTTAGGATTAGGGTACGTGTTAGGGTTAGGGTAGGGGTTAGGGTTAGGGTACGCGTTAGGGTTAGGGTAGTTATTAAACCTATCCCACTCTCTAGATACCCCTTAGCACGTAAAGGAATATTATTTGGGGGTCCAGCCATGGAGAAGAGTTTAGACACTAGGATAAGATAAGGAACACACCCATTATAAAGAAATCACATTAGGATTCTCTTTTTAAGCTGTTCCTTCAAACACTAGTGCTTAGGAAATCTATTGGAGGCAGAAGCAGTCAAGGGTAGCCTAGGGTTAGGGTTAGGCTTAGGGTTAGGGTTAGGGTACGGCTTAGGGTAGGGGTTCGGGGAGGGGTTCGGGTACGGCGTAGGGTATGGGTTAGGGTTAGGGTTAGGGTTAGTGTTAGGGTTAGGGCTCGGTTTAGGGTACGGGTTAGGATTAGGGTACGTGTTAGGGTTAGGGTAGGGGTTAGGGTTAGGGTACGCGTTAGGGTTAGGGTAGTTATTAAACCTATCCCACTCTCTAGATACCCCTTAGCACGTAAAGGAATATTATTTGGGTGTCCAGCCATGGAGAAGAGTTTAGACACTAGGATAAGATAAGGAACACACCCATTATAAAGAAATCACATTAGGATTCTCTTTTTAAGCTGTTCCTTCAAACACTAGTGCTTAGGAAATCTATTGGAGGCAGAAGCAGTCAAGGGTAGCCTAGGGTTAGGGTTAGGCTTAGGGTTAGGCTTAGGGTACGGCTTAGGGTTCGGGTACGGCGTAGGGTATGGGTTAGGGTTAGGGTTAGTGTTAGGGTTAGGGCTCGGTTTAGGGTACGGGTTAGGATTAGGGTACGTGTTAGGGTTAGGGTAGGTGTTAGGGTTAGGGTACGCGTTAGGGTTAGGGTAGTTATTAAACCTATCCCACTCTCTAGATACCCCTTAGCACGTAAAGGAATATTATTTGGGGGTCCAGCCATGGAGAAGAGTTTAGACACTAGGATAAAATAAGGAACACATACATTATAAAGAAATCACATTAGGATTCTCTTTTTAAGCTGTTCCTTCAAACACTAGTGCTTAGGAAATCTATTGGAGGCAGAAGCAGTCAAGGGTAGCCTAGGGTTAGGGTTAGGCTTAGGGTTAGGCTTAGGGTATGGCTTAGGGTACGGGTTCGGGGAGGGGTTCGGGTACGGCATAGGGTATGGGTTAGGGTTAGGGTTAGGGTGAGTGTTAGGGTTAGGGCTCGCTTTAGGGTACGGGTTAGGATTAGGGTACGTGTTAGGGTTAGGGTAGGTGTTAGGGTTAGGGTACGCGTTAGGGTTAGGGTAGTTATTAAACCTATCCCACTCTCTAGATACCCCTTAGCACGTAAAGGAATATTATTTGCGGGTCCAGCCTTGGAGAAGAGTTTAGACACTAGGATAAAATAAGGAACACATACATTATAAAGAAATCACATTAGGATTCTCTTTTTAAGCTGTTCCTTAAAACACTAGTGCTTAGGAAATCTATTGGAGGCAGAAGCAGTCAAGGGTAGCCTAGGGTTAGGGTTAGGCTTAGGGTACGGCTTAGGGTTCGGGTACGGCGTAGGGTATGGGTTAGGGTTAGGGTTAGGGTTAGTGTTAGGGTTAGGGCTCGGTTTAGGGTACGGGTTAGGATTAGGGTACGTGTTAGGGTTAGGGTAGGGGTTAGGGTTAGGGTACGCGTTAGGGTTAGGGTAGTTATTAAACCTATCCCACTCTCTAGATACCCCTTAGCACGTAAAGGAATATTATTTGGGGGTCCAGCCATGGAGAAGAGTTTAGACACTAGGATAAGATAAGGAACACATACATTATAAAGAAATCACATTAGGATTCTCTTTTTAAGCTGTTCCTTCAAACACTAGTGCTTAGGAAATCTATTGGAGGCAGAAGCAGTCAAGGGTAGCCTAGGGTTAGGGTTAGGCTTAGGGTTAGGCTTAGGGTACGGCTTAGGGTACGGGTTCGGGGAGGGGTTCGGGTACGGCGTAGGGTATGGGTTAGGGTTAGGGTTAGGGTTAGTGTTAGGGTTAGGGCTCGGTTTAGGGTACGGGTTAGGATTAGGGTACGTGTTAGGGTTAGGGTAGGGGTTAGGGTTAGGGTACGCGTTAGGGTTAGGGTAGTTATTAAACCTATCCCACTCTCTAGATACCCCTTAGCACGTAAAGGAATATTATTTGGGGGTCCAGCCATGGAGAAGAGTTTAGACACTAGGATAAGATAAGGAACACACCCATTATAAAGAAATCACATTAGGATTCTCTTTTTAAGCTGTTCCTTCAAACACTAGTGCTTAGGAAATCTATTGGAGGCAGAAGCAGTCAAGGGTAGCCTTGGGTTAGGGTTAGGCTTAGGGTTAGGCTTAGGGTACGGCTTAGGGTTCGGGTACGGCGTAGGGTATGGGTTAGGGTTAGGGTTAGGGTTAGTGTTAGGGTTAGGGCTCGGTTTAGGGTACGGGTTAGGATTAGGGTACGTGTTAGGGTTAGGGTAGGTGTTAGGGTTAGGGTATGCATTAGGGTTAGGGTAGTTATTAAACCTATCCCACTCTCTAGATACCCCTTAGCACGTAAAGGAATATTATTTGGGGGTCCAGCCATGGAGAAGAGTTTAGACACTAGGATAAGATAAGGAACACATACATTATAAAGAAATCACATTAGGATTCTCTTTTTAAGCTGTTCCTTCAAACACTAGTGCTTAGGAAATCTATTGGAGGCAGAAGCAGTCAAGGGTAGCCTAGGGTTAGGGTTAGGCTTAGGGTTAGGCTTAGGGTACGGCTTAGGGTACGGGTTCGGGGAGGGGTTCGGGTACGGCATAGGGTATGGGTTAGGGTTAGGGTTAGGGTTAGTGTTAGGGTTAGGGCTCGGTTTAGGGTACGGGTTAGGATTAGGGTACGTGTTAGGGTTAGGGTAGGTGTTAGGGTTAGGGTACGCGTTAGGGTTAGGGTAGTTATTAAACCTATCCCACTCTCTAGATACCCCTTAGCACGTAAAGGAATATTATTTGCGGGTCCAGCCATGGAAAAGAGTTTAGACACTAGGATAAAATAAGGAACACATACATTATAAAGAAATCACATTAGGATTCTCTTTTTAAGCTGTTCCTTAAAACACTAGTGCTTAGGAAATCTATTGGAGGCAGAAGCAGTCAAGGGTACCCTAGGGTTAGGGTTAGGCTTAGGGTTAGGCTTAGGGTACGGCTTAGGGTATGGGTTTGGGGAGGGGTTCGGGTACGGCGTAGGGTATTGGTTAGGGTTAGGGTTAGGGTTAGTGTTAGGGTTAGGGCTCGATTTAGGGTACGGGTTAGGATTAGGGTACGTGTTAGGGTTAGGGTAGGGGTTAGGGTTAGGGTACGCGTTAGGGTTAGGGTAGTTATTAAACCTATCCCACTCTCTAGATACCCCTTAGCACGTAAAGGAATATTATTTGGGGGTCCAGCCATGGAGAAGAGTTTAGACACTAGGATAAGATAAGGAACACACCCATTATAAAGAAATCACATTAGGATTCTCTTTTTAAGCTGTTCCTTCAAACACTAGTGCTTAGGAAATCTATTGGAGGCAGAAGCAGTCAAGGGTAGCCTAGGGTTAGGGTTAGGCTTAGGGTTAGGCTTAGGGTACGGCTTAGGGTACGGGTTCGGGGAGGGGTTCGGGTACGGCGTAGGGTATGGGTTAGGGTTAGGGTTAGGGTTAGTGTTAGGGTTAGGGCTCGGTTTAGGGTACGGGTTAGGATTAGGGTACGTGTTAGGGTTAGGGTAGGTGTTAGGGTTAGGGTACGCGTTAGGGTTAGGGTAGTTATTAAACCTATCCCACTCTCTAGATACCCCTTAGCACGAAAAGGAATATTATTTGGGGGTCCAGCCATGGAGAAGAGTTTAGACACTAGGATAAGATAAGGAACACACCCATTATAAAGAAATCACATTTGGATTCTCTTTTTAAGCTGTTTCTTCAAACACTAGTGCTTAGGAAATCTATTGGAGGCAGAAGCAGTCAAGGGTAGCCTAGGGTTAGGGTTAGGCTTAGGGTTAGGCTTAGGGTACGGCTTAGGGTTCGGGTACGGCGTAGGGTATGGGTTAGGGTTAGGGTTAGGGTTAGTGTTAGGGTTAGGGCTCGGTTTAGGGTACGGGTTAGGATTAGGGTACGTGTTAGGGTTAGGGTAGGTGTTAGGGTTAGGGTACGCGTTAGGGTTAGGGTAGTTATTAAACCTATCCCACTCTCTAGATACCCCTTAGCACGTAAAGGAATATTATTTGGGGGTCCAGCCATGGAGAAGAGTTTAGACACTAGGATAAGATAAGGAACACATACATTATAAAGAAATCACATTAGGATTCTCTTTTTAAGCTGTTCCTTCAAACACTAGTGCTTAGGAAATCTATTGGAGGCAGAAGCAGTCAAGGGTAGCCTAGGGTTAGGGTTAGGCTTAGGGTTAGGCTTAGGGTACGGCTTAGGGTACGGGTTCGGGGAGGGGTTCGGGTACGGCATAGGGTATGGGTTAGGGTTAGGGTTAGGGTTAGTGTTAGGGTTAGGGCTCGGTTTAGGGTACGGGTTAGGATTAGGGTACGTGTTAGGGTTAGGGTAGGGGTTAGGGTTAGGGTACGCGTTAGGGTTAGGGTAGGTATTAAACCTATCCCACTCTCTAGATACCCCTTAGCACGTAAAGGAATATTATTTGGGGGTCCAGCCATGGAGAAGAGTTTAGACACTAGGATAAAATAAGGAACACATACATTATAAAGAAATCACATTAGGATTCTCTTTTTAAGCTGTTCCTTACAACACTAGTGCTTAGGAAATCTATTGGAGGCAGAAGCAGTCAAGGGTAGCCTAGGGTTAGGGTTAGGCTTAGGGTTAGGCTTAGGGTACGGCTTAGGGTACGGGTTTGGGGAGGGGTTCGGGTACGGCGTAGGGTATGGGTTAGGGTTAGGGTTAGGGTTAGTGTTAGGGTTAGGGCTCGGTTTAGGGTACGGGTTAGGATTAGGGTACGTGTTAGGGTTAGGGTAGGGGTTAGGGTTAGGGTACGCGTTAGGGTTAGGGTAGTTATTAAACCTATCCCACTCTCTAGATACCCCTTAGCACGTAAAGGAATATTATTTGGGGGTCCAGCCATGGAGAAGAGTTTAGACACTAGGATAAAATAAGGAACACATACATTATAAAGAAATCACATTAGGATTCTCTTTTTAAGCTGTTCCTTCAAACACTAGTGCTTAGGAAATCTATTGGAGGCAGAAGCAGTCAAGGGTAGCCTAGGGTTAGGGTTAGGCTTAGGGTTAGGCGTAGGGTACGGCTTAGGGTACGGGTTCGGGGAGGGGTTCGGGTACGGCGTAGGGTATGGGTTAGGGTTAGGGTTAGGGTTAGTGTTAGGGTTAGGGCTCGGTTTAGGGTACGGGTTAGGATTAGGGTACGTGTTAGGGTTAGGGTAGGGGTTAGGGTTAGGGTACGCGTTAGGGTTAGGGTAGTTATTAAACCTATCCCACTCTCTAGATACCCCTTAGCACGTAAAGGAATATTATTTGGGGGTCCAGCCATGGAGAAGAGTTTAGACACTAGGATAAAATAAGGAACACATACATTATAAAGAAATCACATTAGGATTCTCTTTTTAAGCTGTTCCTTCAAACACTAGTGCTTAGGAAATCTATTGGAGGCAGAAGCAGTCAAGGGTAGCCTAGGGTTAGGGTTAGGCTTAGGGTTAGGCTTAGGGTACGGCTTAGGGTAGGGGTTCGGGGAGGGGTTCGGGTACGGCGTAGGGTATGGGTTAGGGTTAGGGTTAGGGTTAGTGTTAGGGTTAGGGCTCGGTTTAGGGTACGGGTTAGGATTAGGGTACGTGTTAGGGTTAGGGTAGGGGTTAGGGTTAGGGTACGCGTTAGGGTTAGGGTAGTTATTAAACCTATCCCACTCTCTAGATACCCCTTAGCACGTAAAGGAATATTATTTGGGGGTCCAGCCATGGAGAAGAGTTTAGACACTAGGATAAGATAAGGAACACACCCATTATAAAGAAATCACATTAGGATTCTCTTTTTAAGCTGTTCCTTCAAACACTAGTGCTTAGGAAATCTATTGGAGGCAGAAGCAGTCAAGGGTAGCCTTGGGTTAGGGTTAGGCTTAGGGTTAGGCTTAGGGTACGGCTTAGGGTTCGGGTACGGCGTAGGGTATGTGTTAGGGTTACGGTTAGGGTTAGTGTTAGGGTTAGGGCTCGGTTTAGGGTACGGGTTAGGATTAGGGTACGTGTTAGGGTTAGGGTAGGGGTTAGGGTTAGGGTACGCGTTAGGGTTAGGGTAGTTATTAAACCTATCCCACTCTCTAGATACCCCTTAGCACGTAAAGGAATATTATTTGGGGGTCCAGCCATGGAGAAGAGTTTAGACACTAGGATAAGATAAGGAACACATACATTATAAAGAAATCACATTAGGATTCTCTTTTTAAGCTGTTCCTTCAAACACTAGTGCTTAGGAAATCTATTGGAGGCAGAAGCAGTCAAGGGTAGCCTAGGGTTAGGGTTAGGCTTAGGGTTAGGCTTAGGGTACGGCTTAGGGTACGGGTTCGGGGAGGGGTTCGGGTACGGCGTAGGGTATGGGTTAGGGTTAGGGTTAGGGTTAGTGTTAGGGTTAGGGCTCGGTTTAGGGTACGGGTTAGAAATCACATTAGGATTCTGTTTTTAAGCTGTTCCTTAAAACACTAGTTCTTAGGAAATCTATTGGAGACCGAAGCACTCAAGGGTAGCCTAGGGTTAGGGCTAGGCTTAGGGTTAGGCTTAGGGTACGGCTTAGGGTACGGGTTCGGCGTAGGGTATGGGTTTGGGTTAGGGTTAGGGTTAGTGTTAGGGTTAGGGATCGGTTTAGGGTACGGGTTAGGATTAGGGTACGTGTTAGGGTTAGGGTAGGGGTTAGGGTTAGGGTACGCGTTAGGGTTAGGGTAGTTATTAAACCTATCCCACTCTCTAGATACCCCTTAGCACGTAAAGGAATATTATTTGGGGGTCCAGCCATGGAGAAGAGTTTAGACACTAGGATAAAATAAGGAACACATACATTATAAAGAAATCGCATTAGGATTCTCTTTTTAAGCTGTTCCTTCAAACACTAGTGCTTAGGAAATCTATTGGAGGCAGAAGCAGTCAAGGGTAGCCTAGGGTTAGGGTTAGGCTTAGGGTTAGGCTTAGGGTACGGCTTAGGGTAGGGGTTCGGGGAGGGGTTCGGGTACGGTGTAGGGTATGGGTTAGGGTTAGGGTTCGTGTTAGGGTTAGGGCTCGGTTTAGGGTACGGGTTAGGATTAGGGTACGTGTTAGGGTTAGGGTAGGGGTTAGGGTTAGGGTACGCATTAGGGTTAGGGTAGTTAGTAAACCTATCCCACTCTCTAGATACCCCTTAGCACGTAAAGGAATATTATTTGGGGGTGCAGCCATGGAGAAGAGTTTAGACACTAGGATAAGATAAGGAACACACCCATTATAAAGAAATCACATTAGGATTCTCTTTTTAAGCTGTTCCTTACAACACTAGTGCTTAGGAAATCTATTGGAGGCAGAAGCAGTCAAGGGTAGCCTAGGGTTAGGGTTAGGCTTAGGGTTAGGCTTAGGGTACGGCTTAGGGTACGGGTTTGGGGAGGGGTTCGGGTACGGCGTAGGGTATGGGTTAGGGTTAGGGTTAGGGTTAGTGTTAGGGTTAGGGCTCGGTTTAGGGTACGGGTTAGGATTAGGGTACGTGTTAGGGTTAGGGTAGGGGTTAGGGTTAGGGTACGCGTTAGGGTTAGGGTAGTTATTAAACCTATCCCACTCTCTAGATACCCCTTAGCACGTAAAGGAATATTATTTGGGGGTCCAGCCATGGAGAAGAGTTTAGACACTAGGATAAAATAAGGAACACATACATTATAAAGAAATCACATTAGGATTCTCTTTTTAAGTTGTTCCTTCAAACACTAGTGCTTAGGAAATCTATTGGAGGCAGAAGCAGTCAAGGGTAGCCTAGGGTTAGGGTTAGGCTTAGGGTTAGGCTTAGGGTACGGCTTAGGGTACGGGTTCGGGGAGGGGTTCGGGTACGGCGTAGGGTATGGGTTAGGGTTAGGGTTAGGGTTAGTGTTAGGGTTAGGGCTCGGTTTAGGGTACGGGTTAGGATTAGGGTACGTGTTAGGGTTAGGGTAGGTGTTAGGGTTAGGGTACGCGTTAGGGTTAGGGTAGTTATTAAACCTATCCCACTCTCTAGATACCCCTTAGCACGTAAAGGAATATTAATTGCGGGTCCAGCCATGGAAAAGAGTTTAGACACTAGGATAAAATAAGGAACACATACATTATAAAGAAATCACATTAGGATTCCCTTTTTAAGCTGTTCCTTAAAACACTAGTGCTTAGGAAATCTATTGGAGGCAGAAGCAGTCAAGGGTAGCCTAGGGTTAGGGTTAGGCTTAGGGTTAGGCTTAGGGTACGGCTTAGGGTTCGGGTACGGCGTAGGGTATGGGTTAGGGTTAGGGTTAGGGTTAGTGTTAGGGTTAGGGCTCGGTTTAGGGTACGGGTTAGGAGTAGGGTACGTGTTAGGGTTAGGGTAGGGGTTAGGGTTAGGGTACGCGTTAGGGTTAGGGTAGGTATTAAACCTATCCCACTCTCTAGATACCCCTTAGCACGTAAAGGAATATTATTTGGGGGTCCAGCCATGGAGAAGAGTTTAGACACTAGGATAAAATAAGGAACACATACATTATAAAGAAATCACATTAGGATTCTCTTTTTAAGCTGTTCCTTACAACACTAGTGCTTAGGAAATCTATTGGAGGCAGAAGCAGTCAAGGGTAGCCTAGGGTTAGGGTTAGGCTTAGGGTTAGGCTTAGAGTACGGCTTAGGGTAGGGGTTTGGGGAGGGGTTCGGGTACGGCGTAGGGTATGGGTTAGGGTTAGGGTTAGGGTTAGTGTTAGGGTTAGGGCTCGGTTTAGGGTACGGGTTAGGATTAGGGTACGTGTTAGGGTTAGGGTAGGGGTTAGGGTTAGGGTACGCGTTAGGGTTAGGGTAGTTATTAAACCTATCCCACTCTCTAGATACCCCTTAGCACGTAAAGGAATATTATTTGGGGGTCCAGCCATGGAGAAGAGTTTAGACACTAGGATAAAATAAGGAACACATACATTATAAAGAAATCACATTAGGATTCTCTTTTTAAGCTGTTCCTTCAAACACTAGTGCTTAGGAAATCTATTGGAGGCAGAAGCAGTCAAGGGTAGCCTAGGGTTAGGGTTAGGCTTAGGGTTAGGCTTAGGGTACGGCTTAGGGTACGGGTTCGGGGAGGGGTTCGGGTACGGCGTAGGGTATGGGTTAGGGTTAGGGTTAGGGTTAGTGTTAGGGTTAGGGCTCGGTTTAGGGTACGGGTTAGGATTAGGGTACGTGTTAGGGTTAGGGTAGGGGTTAGGGTTAGGGTACGCGTTAGGGTTAGGGTAGTTATTAAACCTATCCCACTCTCTAGATACCCCTTAGCACGTAAAGGAATATTATTTGGGGGTCCAGCCATGGAGAAGAGTTTAGACACTAGGATAAAATAAGGAACACATACATTATAAAGAAATCACATTAGGATTCTCTTTTTAAGCTGTTCCTTCAAACACTAGTGCTTAGGAAATCTATTGGAGGCAGAAGCAGTCAAGGGTAGCCTAGGGTTAGGGTTAGGCTTAGGGTTAGGCTTAGGGTACGGCTTAGGGTAGGGGTTCGGGGAGGGGTTTGGGTACGGCGTAGGGTATGGGTTAGGGTTAGGGTTAGGGTTAGTGTTAGGGTTAGGGCTCGGTTTAGGGTACGGGTTAGGATTAGGGTACGTGTTAGGGTTAGGGTAGGGGTTAGGGTTAGGGTACGCGTTAGGGTTAGGGTAGTTATTAAACCTATCCCACTCTCTAGATACCCCTTAGCACGTAAAGGAATATTATTTGGGGGTCCAGCCATGGAGAAGAGTTTAGACACTAGGATAAGATAAGGAACACACCCATTATAAAGAAATCACATTAGGATTCTCTTTTTAAGCTGTTCCTTCAAACACTAGTGCTTAGGAAATCTATTGGAGGCAGAAGCAGTCAAGGGTAGCCTTGGGTTAGGGTTAGGCTTAGGGTTAGGCTTAGGGTACGGCTTAGGGTTCGGGTACGGCGTAGGGTATGGGTTAGGGTTAGGGTTAGGGTTAGTGTTAGGGTTAGGGCTCGGTTTAGGGTACGGGTTAGGATTAGGGTACGTGTTAGGGTTAGGGTAGGTGTTAGGGTTAGGGTATGCATTAGGGTTAGGGTAGTTATTAAACCTATCCCACTCTCTAGATACCTCTTAGCACGTAAAGGAATATTATTTGGGGGTCCAGCCATGGAGAAGAGTTTAGACACTAGGATAAGATAAGGAACACATACATTATAAACAAATCACATTAGGATTCTCTTTTTAAGCTGTTCCTTCAAACACTAGTGCTTAGGAAATCTATTGGAGGCAGAAGCAGTCAAGGGTAGCCTAGGGTTAGGGTTAGGCTTAGGGTTAGGCTTAGGGTACGGCTTAGGGTACGGGTTCGGGGAGGGGTTCGGGTACGGCATAGGGTATGGGTTAGGGTTAGGGTTAGGGTTAGTGTTAGGGTTAGGGCTCGGTTTAGGGTTAGGGTTAGGGTTAGGGTTAGGGTTAGGGTTAGGGTTAGGGTTAGGGTTAGGGTTAGGGCTCGGTTTAGATTACGGGTTAGGATTAGGGTACGTGTTAGGGTTAGGGTAGGTGTTAGGGTTAGGGTACGCGTTAGGGTTAGGGTAGTTATTAAACCTATCCCACTCTCTAGATACCCCTTAGCACGTAAAGGAATATTATTTGCGGGTCCAGCCATGGAAAAGAGTTTAGACACTAGGATAAAATAAGGAACACATACATTATAAAGAAATCACATTAGGATTCTCTTTTTAAGCTGTTCCTTCAAACACTAGTGCTTAGGAAATCTATTGGAGGCAGAAGCAGTCAAGGGTAGCCTAGGGTTAGGGTTAGGCTTAGGGTTAGGCTTAGGGTACGGCTTAGGGTACGGGTTCGGGGAGGGGTTCGGGTACGGCGTAGGGTATGGGTTAGGGTTAGGGTTAGGGTTAGTGTTAGGGTTAGGGCTCGGTTTAGGGTACGGGTTAGGATTAGGGTACGTGTTAGGGTTAGGGTAGGTGTTAGGGTTAGGGTACGCGTTAGGGTTAGGGTAGTTATTAAACCTATCCCACTCTCTAGATACCCCTTAGCACGAAAAGGAATATTATTTGGGGGTCCAGCCATGGAGAAGAGTTTAGACACTAGGATAAGATAAGGAACACACCCATTATAAAGAAATCACATTAGGATTCTCTTTTTAAGCTGTTCCTTCAAACACTAGTGCTTAGGAAATCTATTGGAGGCAGAAGCAGTCAAGGGTAGCCTAGGGTTAGGGTTAGGCTTAGGGTTAGGCTTAGGGTACGGCTTAGGGTACGGGTTCGGGGAGGGGTTCGGGTACGGCGTAGGGTATGGGTTAGGGTTAGGGTTAGGGTTAGTGTTAGGGTTAGGGCTCGGTTTAGGGTACGGGTTAGAAATCACATTAGGATTCTGTTTTTAAGCTGTTCCTTAAAACACTAGTTCTTAGGAAATCTATTGGAGACCGAAGCACTCAAGGGTAGCCTAGGGTTAGGGCTAGGCTTAGGGTTAGGCTTAGGGTACGGCTTAGGGTACGGGTTCGGCGTAGGGTATGGGTTTGGGTTAGGGTTAGGGTTAGTGTTAGGGTTAGGGATCGGTTTAGGGTACGGGTTAGGATTAGGGTACGTGTTAGGGTTAGGGTAGGGGTTAGGGTTAGGGTACGCGTTAGGGTTAGGGTAGTTATTAAACCTATCCCACTCTCTAGATACCCCTTAGCACGTAAAGGAATATTATTTGGGGGTCCAGCCATGGAGAAGAGTTTAGACACTAGGATAAAATAAGGAACACATACATTATAAAGAAATCGCATTAGGATTCTCTTTTTAAGCTGTTCCTTCAAACACTAGTGCTTAGGAAATCTATTGGAGGCAGAAGCAGTCAAGGGTAGCCTAGGGTTAGGGTTAGGCTTAGGGTTAGGCTTAGGGTACGGCTTAGGGTAGGGGTTCGGGGAGGGGTTCGGGTACGGTGTAGGGTATGGGTTAGGGTTAGGGTTCGTGTTAGGGTTAGGGCTCGGTTTAGGGTACGGGTTAGGATTAGGGTACGTGTTAGGGTTAGGGTAGGGGTTAGGGTTAGGGTACGCATTAGGGTTAGGGTAGTTAGTAAACCTATCCCACTCTCTAGATACCCCTTAGCACGTAAAGGAATATTATTTGGGGGTGCAGCCATGGAGAAGAGTTTAGACACTAGGATAAGATAAGGAACACACCCATTATAAAGAAATCACATTAGGATTCTCTTTTTAAGCTGTTCCTTACAACACTAGTGCTTAGGAAATCTATTGGAGGCAGAAGCAGTCAAGGGTAGCCTAGGGTTAGGGTTAGGCTTAGGGTTAGGCTTAGGGTACGGCTTAGGGTACGGGTTTGGGGAGGGGTTCGGGTACGGCGTAGGGTATGGGTTAGGGTTAGGGTTAGGGTTAGTGTTAGGGTTAGGGCTCGGTTTAGGGTACGGGTTAGGATTAGGGTACGTGTTAGGGTTAGGGTAGGGGTTAGGGTTAGGGTACGCGTTAGGGTTAGGGTAGTTATTAAACCTATCCCACTCTCTAGATACCCCTTAGCACGTAAAGGAATATTATTTGGGGGTCCAGCCATGGAGAAGAGTTTAGACACTAGGATAAAATAAGGAACACATACATTATAAAGAAATCACATTAGGATTCTCTTTTTAAGTTGTTCCTTCAAACACTAGTGCTTAGGAAATCTATTGGAGGCAGAAGCAGTCAAGGGTAGCCTAGGGTTAGGGTTAGGCTTAGGGTTAGGCTTAGGGTACGGCTTAGGGTACGGGTTCGGGGAGGGGTTCGGGTACGGCGTAGGGTATGGGTTAGGGTTAGGGTTAGGGTTAGTGTTAGGGTTAGGGCTCGGTTTAGGGTACGGGTTAGGATTAGGGTACGTGTTAGGGTTAGGGTAGGTGTTAGGGTTAGGGTACGCGTTAGGGTTAGGGTAGTTATTAAACCTATCCCACTCTCTAGATACCCCTTAGCACGTAAAGGAATATTAATTGCGGGTCCAGCCATGGAAAAGAGTTTAGACACTAGGATAAAATAAGGAACACATACATTATAAAGAAATCACATTAGGATTCCCTTTTTAAGCTGTTCCTTAAAACACTAGTGCTTAGGAAATCTATTGGAGGCAGAAGCAGTCAAGGGTAGCCTAGGGTTAGGGTTAGGCTTAGGGTTAGGCTTAGGGTACGGCTTAGGGTTCGGGTACGGCGTAGGGTATGGGTTAGGGTTAGGGTTAGGGTTAGTGTTAGGGTTAGGGCTCGGTTTAGGGTACGGGTTAGGAGTAGGGTACGTGTTAGGGTTAGGGTAGGGGTTAGGGTTAGGGTACGCGTTAGGGTTAGGGTAGGTATTAAACCTATCCCACTCTCTAGATACCCCTTAGCACGTAAAGGAATATTATTTGGGGGTCCAGCCATGGAGAAGAGTTTAGACACTAGGATAAAATAAGGAACACATACATTATAAAGAAATCACATTAGGATTCTCTTTTTAAGCTGTTCCTTACAACACTAGTGCTTAGGAAATCTATTGGAGGCAGAAGCAGTCAAGGGTAGCCTAGGGTTAGGGTTAGGCTTAGGGTTAGGCTTAGAGTACGGCTTAGGGTAGGGGTTTGGGGAGGGGTTCGGGTACGGCGTAGGGTATGGGTTAGGGTTAGGGTTAGGGTTAGTGTTAGGGTTAGGGCTCGGTTTAGGGTACGGGTTAGGATTAGGGTACGTGTTAGGGTTAGGGTAGGGGTTAGGGTTAGGGTACGCGTTAGGGTTAGGGTAGTTATTAAACCTATCCCACTCTCTAGATACCCCTTAGCACGTAAAGGAATATTATTTGGGGGTCCAGCCATGGAGAAGAGTTTAGACACTAGGATAAAATAAGGAACACATACATTATAAAGAAATCACATTAGGATTCTCTTTTTAAGCTGTTCCTTCAAACACTAGTGCTTAGGAAATCTATTGGAGGCAGAAGCAGTCAAGGGTAGCCTAGGGTTAGGGTTAGGCTTAGGGTTAGGCTTAGGGTACGGCTTAGGGTACGGGTTCGGGGAGGGGTTCGGGTACGGCGTAGGGTATGGGTTAGGGTTAGGGTTAGGGTTAGTGTTAGGGTTAGGGCTCGGTTTAGGGTACGGGTTAGGATTAGGGTACGTGTTAGGGTTAGGGTAGGGGTTAGGGTTAGGGTACGCGTTAGGGTTAGGGTAGTTATTAAACCTATCCCACTCTCTAGATACCCCTTAGCACGTAAAGGAATATTATTTGGGGGTCCAGCCATGGAGAAGAGTTTAGACACTAGGATAAAATAAGGAACACATACATTATAAAGAAATCACATTAGGATTCTCTTTTTAAGCTGTTCCTTCAAACACTAGTGCTTAGGAAATCTATTGGAGGCAGAAGCAGTCAAGGGTAGCCTAGGGTTAGGGTTAGGCTTAGGGTTAGGCTTAGGGTACGGCTTAGGGTAGGGGTTCGGGGAGGGGTTTGGGTACGGCGTAGGGTATGGGTTAGGGTTAGGGTTAGGGTTAGTGTTAGGGTTAGGGCTCGGTTTAGGGTACGGGTTAGGATTAGGGTACGTGTTAGGGTTAGGGTAGGGGTTAGGGTTAGGGTACGCGTTAGGGTTAGGGTAGTTATTAAACCTATCCCACTCTCTAGATACCCCTTAGCACGTAAAGGAATATTATTTGGGGGTCCAGCCATGGAGAAGAGTTTAGACACTAGGATAAGATAAGGAACACACCCATTATAAAGAAATCACATTAGGATTCTCTTTTTAAGCTGTTCCTTCAAACACTAGTGCTTAGGAAATCTATTGGAGGCAGAAGCAGTCAAGGGTAGCCTTGGGTTAGGGTTAGGCTTAGGGTTAGGCTTAGGGTACGGCTTAGGGTTCGGGTACGGCGTAGGGTATGGGTTAGGGTTAGGGTTAGGGTTAGTGTTAGGGTTAGGGCTCGGTTTAGGGTACGGGTTAGGATTAGGGTACGTGTTAGGGTTAGGGTAGGTGTTAGGGTTAGGGTATGCATTAGGGTTAGGGTAGTTATTAAACCTATCCCACTCTCTAGATACCTCTTAGCACGTAAAGGAATATTATTTGGGGGTCCAGCCATGGAGAAGAGTTTAGACACTAGGATAAGATAAGGAACACATACATTATAAACAAATCACATTAGGATTCTCTTTTTAAGCTGTTCCTTCAAACACTAGTGCTTAGGAAATCTATTGGAGGCAGAAGCAGTCAAGGGTAGCCTAGGGTTAGGGTTAGGCTTAGGGTTAGGCTTAGGGTACGGCTTAGGGTACGGGTTCGGGGAGGGGTTCGGGTACGGCATAGGGTATGGGTTAGGGTTAGGGTTAGGGTTAGTGTTAGGGTTAGGGCTCGGTTTAGGGTTAGGGTTAGGGTTAGGGTTAGGGTTAGGGTTAGGGTTAGGGTTAGGGTTAGGGTTAGGGCTCGGTTTAGATTACGGGTTAGGATTAGGGTACGTGTTAGGGTTAGGGTAGGTGTTAGGGTTAGGGTACGCGTTAGGGTTAGGGTAGTTATTAAACCTATCCCACTCTCTAGATACCCCTTAGCACGTAAAGGAATATTATTTGCGGGTCCAGCCATGGAAAAGAGTTTAGACACTAGGATAAAATAAGGAACACATACATTATAAAGAAATCACATTAGGATTCTCTTTTTAAGCTGTTCCTTCAAACACTAGTGCTTAGGAAATCTATTGGAGGCAGAAGCAGTCAAGGGTAGCCTAGGGTTAGGGTTAGGCTTAGGGTTAGGCTTAGGGTACGGCTTAGGGTACGGGTTCGGGGAGGGGTTCGGGTACGGCGTAGGGTATGGGTTAGGGTTAGGGTTAGGGTTAGTGTTAGGGTTAGGGCTCGGTTTAGGGTACGGGTTAGGATTAGGGTACGTGTTAGGGTTAGGGTAGGTGTTAGGGTTAGGGTACGCGTTAGGGTTAGGGTAGTTATTAAACCTATCCCACTCTCTAGATACCCCTTAGCACGAAAAGGAATATTATTTGGGGGTCCAGCCATGGAGAAGAGTTTAGACACTAGGATAAGATAAGGAACACACCCATTATAAAGAAATCACATTAGGATTCTCTTTTTAAGCTGTTTCTTCAAACACTAGTGCTTAGGAAATCTATTGGAGGCAGAAGCAGTCAAGGGTAGCCTAGGGTTAGGGTTAGGCTTAGGGTTAGGCTTAGGGTACGGCTTAGGGTTCGGGTACGGCGTAGGGTATGGGTTAGGGTTAGGGTTAGGGTTAGTGTTAGGGTTAGGGCTCGGTTTAGGGTACGGGTTAGGATTAGGGTACGTGTTAGGGTTAGGGTAGGTGTTAGGGTTAGGGTATGCGTTAGGGTTAGGGTAGTTATTAAACCTATCCCACTCTCTAGATACCCCTTAGCACGTAAAGGAATATTATTTGGGGGTCCAGCCATGGAGAAGAGTTTAGACACTAGGATAAGATAAGGAACACATACATTATAAAGAAATCACATTAGGATTCTCTTTTTAAGCTGTTCCTTCAAACACTAGTGCTTAGGAAATCTATTGGAGGCAGAAGCAGTCAAGGGTAGCCTAGGGTTAGGGTTAGGCTTAGGGTTAGGCTTAGGGTACGGCTTAGGGTACGGGTTCGGGGAGGGGTTCGGGTACGGCGTAGGGTATTGGTTAGGGTTAGGGTTAGGGTTAGTGTTAGGGTTAGGGCTCGGTTTAGGGTACGGGTTAGGATTAGGGTACGTGTTAGGGTTAGGGTAGGGGTTAGGGTTAGGGTACGCGTTAGGGTTAGGGTAGGTATTAAACCTATCCCACTCTCTAGATACCCCTTAGCACGTAAAGGAATATTATTTGGGGGTCCAGCCATGGAGAAGAGTTTAGACACTAGGATAAAATAAGGAACACATACATTATAAAGAAATCACATTAGGATTCTCTTTTTAAGCTGTTCCTTCAAACACTAGTGCTTAGGAAATCTATTGGAGGCAGAAGCAGTCAAGGGTAGCCTAGGGTTAGGGTTAGGCTTAGGGTTAGGCTTAGGGTACGGCTTAGGGTACGGGTTCGGGGAGGGGTTCGGGTACGGCGTAGGGTATGGGTTAGGGTTAGGGTTAGGGTTAGTGTTAGGGTTAGGGCTCGGTTTAGGGTACGGGTTAGGATTAGGGTACGTGTTAGGGTTAGGGTAGGGGTTAGGGTTAGGGTACGCGTTAGGGTTAGGGTAGTTATTAAACCTATCCCACTCTCTAGATACCCCTTAGCACGTAAAGGTATATTATTTGGGGGTCCAGCCATGGAGAAGAGTTTAGACACTAGGATAAGATAAGGAACACATACATTATAAAGAAATCACATTAGGATTCTCTTTTTAAGCTGTTCCTTCAAACACTAGTGCTTAGGAAATCTATTGGAGGCAGAAGCAGTCAAGGGTAGCCTAGGGTTAGGGTTAGGCTTAGGGTTAGGCTTAGGGTACGGCTTAGGGTACGGGTTCGGGGAGGGGTTCGGGTACGGCATAGGGTATGGGTTAGGGTTAGGGTTAGGGTTAGTGTTAGGGTTAGGGCTCGGTTTAGGGTACGGGTTAGGATTAGGGTACGTGTTAGGGTTAGGGTAGGTGTTAGGGTTAGGGTACGCGTTAGGGTTAGGGTAGTTATTAAACCTATCCCACTCTCTAGATACCCCTTAGCACGTAAAGGAATATTATTTGCGGGTCCAGCCATGGAAAAGAGTTTAGACACTAGGATAAAATAAGGAACACATACATTATAAAGAAATCACATTAGGATTCTCTTTTTAAGCTGTTCCTTAAAACACTAGTGCTTAGGAAATCTATTGGAGGCAGAAGCAGTCAAGGGTAGCCTAGGGTTAGGGTTAGGCTTAGGGTTAGGGTTAGGGTACGGCTTAGGGTAGGGGTTCGGGGAGGGGTTCGGGTACGGCGTAGGGTATGGGTTAGGGTTAGGGTTAGGGTTAGTGTTAGGGTTAGGGCTCGGTTTAGGGTACGGGTTAGAATTAGGGTACGTGTTAGGGTTAGGGTAGGTGTTAGGGTTAGGGTACGCGTTAGGGTTAGGGTAGTTATTAAACCTATCCCACTCTCTAGATACCCCTTAGCACGTTAAGGAATATTATTTGGGGGTCCAGCCATGGAGAAGAGTTTAGACACTAGGATAAGATAAGGAACACATACATTATAAAGAAATCACATTAGGATTCTCTTTTTAAGCTGTTCCTTCAAACACTAGTGCTTAGGAAATCTATTGGAGGCAGAAGCAGTCAAGGGTAGCCTAGGGTTAGGGTTAGGCTTAGGGTTAGGCTTAGGGTACGGCTTAGGGTACGGGTTCGGGGAGGGGTTCGGGTACGGCATAGGGTATGGGTTAGGGTTAGGGTTAGGGTTAGTGTTAGGGTTAGGGCTCGGTTTAGGGTACGGGTTAGGATTAGGGTACGTGTTAGGGTTAGGGTAGGGGTTAGGGTTAGGGTACGCGTTAGGGTTAGGGTAGGTATTAAACCTATCCCACTCTCTAGATACCCCTTAGCACGTAAAGGAATATTATTTGGGGGTCCAGCCATGGAGAAGAGTTTAGACACTAGGATAAAATAAGGAACACATACATTATAAAGAAATCACATTAGGATTCTCTTTTTAAGCTGTTCCTTACAACACTAGTGCTTAGGAAATCTATTGGAGGCAGAAGCAGTCAAGGGTAGCCTAGGGTTAGGGTTAGGCTTAGGGTTAGGCTTAGGGTAGGGCTTAGGGTACGGGTTTGGGGAGGGGTTCGGGTACGGCGTAGGGTATGGGTTAGGGTTAGGGTTAGGGTTAGTGTTAGGGTTAGGGCTCGGTTTAGGGTACGGGTTAGGATTAGGGTACGTGTTAGGGTTAGGGTAGGGGTTAGGGTTAGGGTACGCGTTAGGGTTAGGGTAGTTATTAAACCTATCCCACTCTCTAGATACCCCTTAGCACGTAAAGGAATATTATTTGGGGGTCCAGCCATGGAGAAGAGTTTAGACACTAGGATAAAATAAGGAACACATACATTATAAAGAAATCACATTAGGATTCTCTTTTTAAGCTGTTCCTTCAAACACTAGTGCTTAGGAAATCTATTGGAGGCAGAAGCAGTCAAGGGTAGCCTAGGGTTAGGGTTAGGCTTAGGGTTAGGCTTAGGGTACGGCTTAGGGTACGGGTTCGGGGAGGGGTTCGGGTACGGCGTAGGGTATGGGTTAGGGTTAGGGTTAGGGTTAGTGTTAGGGTTAGGGCTCGGTTTAGGGTACGGGTTAGGATTAGGGTACGTGCTAGGGTTAGGGTAGGGGTTAGGGTTAGGGTACGCGTTAGGGTTAGGGTAGTTATTAAACCTATCCCACTCTCTAGATACCCCTTAGCACATAAAGGAATATTATTTGGGGGTCCAGCCATGGAGAAGAGTTTAGACACTAGGATAAAATAAGGAACACATACATTATAAAGAAATCACATTAGGATTCTCTTTTTAAGCTGTTCCTTCAAACACTAGTGCTTAGGAAATCTATTGGAGGCAGAAGCAGTCAAGGGTAGCCTAGGGTTAGGGTTAGGCTTAGGGTTAGGCTTAGGGTACGGCTTAGGGTAGGGGTTCGGGGAGGGGTTCGGGTACGGCGTAGGGTATGGGTTAGGGTTAGGGTTAGGGTTAGTGTTAGGGTTAGGGCTCGGTTTAGGGTACGGGTTAGGATTAGGGTACGTGTTAGGGTTAGGGTAGGGGTTAGGGTTAGGGTACGCGTTAGGGTTAGGGTAGTTATTAAACCTATCCCACTCTCTAGATACCCCTTAGCACGTAAAGGAATATTATTTGGGGGTCCAGCCATGGAGAAGAGTTTAGACACTAGGATAAGATAAGGAACACACCCATTATAAAGAAATCACATTAGGATTCTCTTTTTAAGCTGTTCCTTCAAACACTAGTGCTTAGGAAATCTATTGGAGGCAGAAGCAGTCAAGGGTAGCCTTGGGTTAGGGTTAGGCTTAGGGTTAGGCTTAGGGTACGGCTTAGGGTTCGGGTACGGCGTAGGGTATGGGTTAGGGTTAGGGTTAGGGTTAGTGTTAGGGTTAGGGCTCGGTTTAGGGTACGGGTTAGGATTAGGGTACGTGTTAGGGTTAGGGTAGGTGTTAGGGTTAGGGTATGCGTTAGGGTTAGGGTAGTTATTAAACCTATCCCACTCTCTAGATACCCCTTAGCACGTAAAGGAATATTATTTGGGGGTCCAGCCATGGAGAAGAGTTTAGACACTAGGATAAGATAAGGAACACATACATTATAAAGAAATCACATTAGGATTCTCTTTTTAAGCTGTTCCTTCAAACACTAGTGCTTAGGAAATCTATTGGAGGCAGAAGCAGTCAAGGGTAGCCTAGGGTTAGGGTTAGGCTTAGGGTTAGGCTTAGGGTACGGCTTAGGGTACGGGTTCGGGGAGGGGTTCGGGTACGGCATAGGGTATGGGTTAGGGTTAGGGTTAGGGTTAGTGTTAGGGTTAGGGCTCGGTTTAGGGTACGGGTTAGGATTAGGGTACGTGTTAGGGTTAGGGTAGGTGTTAGGGTTAGGGTACGCGTTAGGGTTAGGGTAGTTATTAAACCTATCCCACTCTCTAGATACCCCTTAGCACGTAAAGGAATATTATTTGCGGGTCCAGCCATGGAAAAGAGTTTAGACACTAGGATAAAATAAGGAACACATACATTATAAAGAAATCACATTAGGATTCTCTTTTTAAGCTGTTCCTTAAAACACTAGTGCTTAGGAAATCTATTGGAGGCAGAAGCAGTCAAGGGTAGCCTAGGGTTAGGGTTAGGCTTAGGGTTAGGCTTAGGGTACGGCTTAGGGTATGGGTTTGGGGAGGGGTTCGGGTATGGCGTAGGGTATTGGTTAGGGTTAGGGTTAGGGTTAGTGTTAGGGTTAGGGCTCGGTTTAGTGTACGGGTTAGGATTAGGGTACGTGTTAGGGTTAGGGTAGGGGTTAGGGTTAGGGTACGCGTTAGGGTTAGGGTAGTTATTAAACCTATCCCACTCTCTAGATACCCCTTAGCACGTAAAGGAATATTATTTGGGGGTCCAGCCATGGAGAAGAGTTTAGACACTAGGATAAGATAAGGAACACACCCATTATAAAGAAATCACATTAGGATTCTCTTTTTAAGCTGTTCCTTCAAACACTAGTGCTTAGGAAATCTATTGGAGGCAGAAGCAGTCAAGGGTAGCCTAGGGTTAGGGTTAGGCTTAGGGTTAGGCTTAGGGTACGGCTTAGGGTACGGGTTCGGGGAGGGGTTCGGGTACGGCGTAGGGTATGGGTTAGGGTTAGGGTTAGGGTTAGTGTTAGGGTTAGGGCTCGGTTTAGGGTACGGGTTAGGATTAGGGTACGTGTTAGGGTTAGGGTAGGGGTTAGGGTTAGGGTACGCGTTAGGGTTAGGGTAGTTATTAAACCTATCCCGCTCTCTAGATACCCCTTAGCACGTAAAGGTATATTATTTGGGGGTCCAGCCATGGAGAAGAGTTTAGACACTAGGATAAGATAAGGAACACATACATTATAAAGAAATCACATTAGGATTCTCTTTTTAAGCTGTTCCTTCAAACACTAGTGCTTAGGAAATCTATTGGAGGCAGAAGCAGTCAAGGGTAGCCTAGGGTTAGGGTTAGGCTTAGGGTTAGGCTTAGGGTACGGCTTAGGGTACGGGTTCGGGGAGGGGTTCGGGTACGGCATAGGGTATGGGTTAGGGTTAGGGTTAGGGTTAGTGTTAGGGTTAGGGCTCGGTTTAGGGTACGGGTTAGGATTAGGGTACGTGTTAGGGTTAGGGTAGGTGTTAGGGTTAGGGTACGCGTTAGGGTTAGGGTAGTTATTAAACCTATCCCACTCTCTAGATACCCCTTAGCACGTAAAGGAATATTATTTGCGGGTCCAGCCATGGAAAAGAGTTTAGACACTAGGATAAAATAAGGAACACATACATTATAAAGAAATCACATTAGGATTCTCTTTTTAAGCTGTTCCTTAAAACACTAGTGCTTAGGAAATCTATTGGAGGCAGAAGCAGTCAAGGGTAGCCTAGGGTTAGGGTTAGGCTTAGGGTTAGGGTTAGGGTACGGCTTAGGGTAGGGGTTCGGGGAGGGGTTCGGGTACGGCGTAGGGTATGGGTTAGGGTTAGGGTTAGGGTTAGTGTTAGGGTTAGGGCTCGGTTTAGGGTACGGGTTAGGATTAGGGTACGTGTTAGGGTTAGGGTAGGTGTTAGGGTTAGGGTACGCGTTAGGGTTAGGGTAGTTATTAAACCTATCCCACTCTCTAGATACCCCTTAGCACGTAAAGGAATATTATTTGGGGGTCCAGCCATGGAGAAGAGTTTAGACACTAGGATAAGATAAGGAACACACCCATTATAAAGAAATCACATTAGGATTCTCTTTTTAAGCTGTTCCTTCAAACACTAGTGCTTAGGAAATCTATTGGAGGCAGAAGCAGTCAAGGGTAGCCTAGGGTTAGGGTTAGGCTTAGGGTTAGGCTTAGGGTACGGCTTAGGGTTCGGGTACGGCATAGGGTATGGGTTAGGGTTAGGGTTAGGGTTAGTGTTAGGGTTAGGGCTCGGTTTAGGGTACGGGTTAGAATTAGGGTACGTGTTAGGGTTAGGGTAGGTGTTAGGGTTAGGGTACGCGTTAGGGTTAGGGTAGTTATTAAACCTATCCCACTCTCTAGATACCCCTTAGCACGTAAAGGAATATTATTTGGGGGTCCAGCCATGGAGAAGAGTTTAGACACTAGGATAAGATAAGGAACACATACATTATAAAGAAATCACATTAGGATTCTCTTTTTAAGCTGTTCCTTCAAACACTAGTGCTTAGGAAATCTATTGGAGGCAGAAGCAGTCAAGGGTAGCCTAGGGTTAGGGTTAGGCTTAGGGTTAGGCTTAGGGTATGGCTTAGGGTACGGGTTCGGGGAGGGGTTCGGGTACGGCATAGGGTATGGGTTAGGGTTAGGGTTAGGGTTAGTGTTAGGGTTAGGGCTCGGTTTAGGGTACGGGTTAGGATAAGGGTACGTGTTAGGGTTAGGGTAGGTGTTAGGGTTAGGGTACGCGTTAGGGTTAGGGTAGTTATTAAACCTATCCCACTCTCTAGATACCCCTTAGCACGTAAAGGAATATTATTTGCGCGTCCAGCCATGGAGAAGAGTTTAGACACTAGGATAAAATAAGGAACACATACATTATAAAGAAATCACATTAGGATTCTCTTTTTAAGCTGTTCCTTCAAACACTAGTGCTTAGGAAATCTATTGGAGGCAGAAGCAGTCAAGGGTAGCCTAGGGTTAGGGTTAGGCTTAGGGTTAGGCTTAGGGTATGGCTTAGGGTACGGGTTCGGGGAGGGGTTCGGGTACGGCATAGGGTATGGGTTAGGGTTAGGGTTAGGGTTAGTGTTAGGGTTAGGGCTCGGTTTAGGGTACGGGTTAGGATAAGGGTACGTGTTAGGGTTAGGGTAGGTGTTAGGGTTAGGGTACGCGTTAGGGTTAGGGTAGTTATTAAACCTATCCCACTCTCTAGATACCCCTTAGCACGTAAAGGAATATTATTTGCGCGTCCAGCCATGGAGAAGAGTTTAGACACTAGGATAAAATAAGGAACACATACATTATAAAGAAATCACATTAGGATTCTCTTTTTAAGCTGTTCCTTAAAACACTAGTGCTTAGGAAATCTATTGGAGGCAGAAGCAGTCAAGGGTAGCCTAGGGTTAGGGTTAGGCTTAGGGTTAGGCTTAGGGTACGGCTTAGGGTATGGGTTTGGGGAGGGGTTCGGGTACGGCGTAGGGTATTGGTTAGGGTTAGGGTTAGGGTTAGTGTTAGGGTTAGGGCTCGGTTTAGGGTACGGGTTAGGATTAGGGTACGTGTTAGGGTTAGGGTAGGTGTTAGGGTTAGGGTACGCGTTAGGGTTAGGGTAGTTATTAAACCTATCCCACTCTCTAGATACCCCTTAGCACGTTAAGGAATATTATTTGGGGGTCCAGCCATGGAGAAGAGTTTAGACACTAGGATAAGATAAGGAACACATACATTATAAAGAAATCACATTAGGATTCTCTTTTTAAGCTGTTCCTTCAAACACTAGTGCTTAGGAAATCTATTGGAGGCAGAAGCAGTCAAGGGTAGCCTAGGGTTAGGGTTAGGCTTAGGGTTAGGCTTAGGGTACGGCTTAGGGTACGGGTTCGGGGAGGGGTTCGGGTACGGCATAGGGTATGGGTTAGGGTTAGGGTTAGGGTTAGTGTTAGGGTTAGGGCTCGGTTTAGGTACGGGTTAGGATTAGGGTACGTGTTAGGGTTAGGGTAGGGGTTAGGGTTAGGGTACGCGTTAGGGTTAGGGTAGGTATTAAACCTATCCCACTCTCTAGATACCCCTTAGCACGTAAAGGAATATTATTTGGGGGTCCAGCCATGGAGAAGAGTTTAGACACTAGGATAAAATAAGGAACACATACATTATAAAGAAATCACATTAGGATTCTCTTTTTAAGCTGTTCCTTACAACACTAGTGCTTAGGAAATCTATTGGAGGCAGAAGCAGTCAAGGGTAGCCTAGGGTTAGGGTTAGGCTTAGGGTTAGGCTTAGGGTTAGGCTTAGGGTACGGCTTAGGGTAGGGGTTCGGGGAGGGGTTCGGGTACGGCGTAGGGTATGGGTTAGGGTTAGGGTTAGGGTTAGTGTTAGGGTTAGGGCTCGGTTTAGGGTACGGGTTAGGATTAGGGTACGTGTTAGGGTTAGGGTAGGGGTTAGGGTTAGGGTACGCGTTAGGGTTAGGGTAGTTATTAAACCTATCCCACTCTCTAGATACCCCTTAGCACGTAAAGGAATATTATTTGGGGGTCCAGCCATGGAGAAGAGTTTAGACACTAGGATAAGATAAGGAACACACCCATTATAAAGAAATCACATTAGGATTCTCTTTTTAAGCTGTTCCTTCAAACACTAGTGCTTAGGAAATCTATTGGAGGCAGAAGCAGTCAAGGGTAGCCTTGGGTTAGGGTTAGGCTTAGGGTTAGGCTTAGGGTACGGCTTAGGGTTCGGGTACGGCGTAGGGTATGGGTTAGGGTTAGGGTTAGGGGTAGTGTTAGGGTTAGGGCTCGGTTTAGGGTACGGGTTAGGATTAGGGTACGTGTTAGGGTTAGGGTAGGTGTTAGGGTTAGGGTATGCGTTAGGGTTAGGGTAGTTATTAAACCTATCCCACTCTCTAGATACCCCTTAGCACGTAAAGGAATATTATTTGGGGGTCCAGCCATGGAGAAGAGTTTAGACACTAGGATAAGATAAAGAACACATACATTATAAAGAAATCACATTAGGATTCTCTTTTTAAGCTGTTCCTTCAAACACTAGTGCTTAGGAAATCTATTGGAGGCAGAAGCAGTCAAGGGTAGCCTAGGGTTAGGGTTAGGCTTAGGGTTAGGCTTAGGGTACGGCTTAGGGTACGGGTTCGGGGAGGGGTTCGGGTATGGCATAGGGTATGGGTTAGGGTTAGGGTTAGGGTTAGTGTTAGGGTTAGGGCTCGGTTTAGGGTACGGGTTAGGATTAGGGTACGTGTTAGGGTTAGGGTAGGTGTTAGGGTTAGGGTACGCGTTAGGGTTAGGGTAGTTATTAAACCTATCCCACTCTCTAGATACCCCTTAGCACGTAAAGGAATATTATTTGCGGGTCCAGCCATGGAAAAGAGTTTAGACACTAGGATAAAATAAGGAACACATACATTATAAAGAAATCACATTAGGATTCTCTTTTTAAGCTGTTCCTTAAAACACTAGTGCTTAGGAAATCTATTGGAGGCAGAAGCAGTCAAGGGTAGCCTAGGGTTAGGGTTAGGCTTAGGGTTAGGCTTAGGGTACGGCTTAGGGTATGGGTTTGGGGAGGGGTTCGGGTACGGCGTAGGGTATTGGTTAGGGTTAGGGTTAGGGTTAGTGTTAGGGTTAGGGCTCGGTTTAGGGTACGGGTTAGGATTAGGGTACGTGTTAGGGTTAGGGTAGGGGTTAGGGTTAGGGTACGCGTTAGGGTTAGGGTAGTTATTACACCTATCCCACTCTCTAGATACCCCTTAGCACGTAAAGGAATATTATTTGGGGGTCCAGCCATGGAGAAGAGTTTAGACACTAGGATAAGATAAGGAACACACCCATTATAAAGAAATCACATTAGGATTCTCTTTTTAAGCTGTTCCTTCAAACACTAGTGCTTAGGAAATCTATTGGAGGCAGAAGCAGTCAAGGGTAGCCTAGGGTTAGGGTTAGGCTTAGGGTTAGGCTTAGGGTACGGCTTAGGGTACGGGTTCGGGGAGGGGTTCGGGTACGGCGTAGGGTATGGGTTAGGGTTAGGGTTAGGGTTAGTGTTAGGGTTAGGGCTCGGTTTAGGGTACGGGTTAGGATTAGGGTACGTGTTAGGGTTAGGGTAGGGGTTAGGGTTAGGGTACGCGTTAGGGTTAGGGTAGTTATTAAACCTATCCCGCTCTCTAGATACCCCTTAGCACGTAAAGGTATATTATTTGGGGGTCCAGCCATGGAGAAGAGTTTAGACACTAGGATAAGATAAGGAACACATACATTATAAAGAAATCACATTAGGATTCTCTTTTTAAGCTGTTCCTTCAAACACTAGTGCTTAGGAAATCTATTGGAGGCAGAAGCAGTCAAGGGTAGCCTAGGGTTAGGGTTAGGCTTAGGGTTAGGCTTAGGGTACGGCTTAGGGTACGGGTTCGGGGAGGGGTTCGGGTACGGCATAGGGTATGGGTTAGGGTTAGGGTTAGGGTTAGTGTTAGGGTTAGGGCTCGGTTTAGGGTACGGGTTAGGATTAGGGTACGTGTTAGGGTTAGGGTAGGTGTTAGGGTTAGGGTACGCGTTAGGGTTAGGGTAGTTATTAAACCTATCCCACTCTCTAGATACCCCTTAGCACGTAAAGGAATATTATTTGCGGGTCCAGCCATGGAAAAGAGTTTAGACACTAGGATAAAATAAGGAACACATACATTATAAAGAAATCACATTAGGATTCTCTTTTTAAGCTGTTCCTTAAAACACTAGTGCTTAGGAAATCTATTGGAGGCAGAAGCAGTCAAGGGTAGCCTAGGGTTAGGGTTAGGCTTAGGGTTAGGGTTAGGGTACGGCTTAGGGTAGGGGTTCGGGGAGGGGTTCGGGTACGGCGTAGGGTATGGGTTAGGGTTAGGGTTAGGGTTAGTGTTAGGGTTAGGGCTCGGTTTAGGGTACGGGTTAGGATTAGGGTACGTGTTAGGGTTAGGGTAGGTGTTAGGGTTAGGGTACGCGTTAGGGTTAGGGTAGTTATTAAACCTATCCCACTCTCTAGATACCCCTTAGCACGTAAAGGAATATTATTTGGGGGTCCAGCCATGGAGAAGAGTTTAGACACTAGGATAAGATAAGGAACACACCCATTATAAAGAAATCACATTAGGATTCTCTTTTTAAGCTGTTCCTTCAAACACTAGTGCTTAGGAAATCTATTGGAGGCAGAAGCAGTCAAGGGTAGCCTAGGGTTAGGGTTAGGCTTAGGGTTAGGCTTAGGGTACGGCTTAGGGTTCGGGTACGGCATAGGGTATGGGTTAGGGTTAGGGTTAGGGTTAGTGTTAGGGTTAGGGCTCGGTTTAGGGTACGGGTTAGAATTAGGGTACGTGTTAGGGTTAGGGTAGGTGTTAGGGTTAGGGTACGCGTTAGGGTTAGGGTAGTTATTAAACCTATCCCACTCTCTAGATACCCCTTAGCACGTAAAGGAATATTATTTGGGGGTCCAGCCATGGAGAAGAGTTTAGACACTAGGATAAGATAAGGAACACATACATTATAAAGAAATCACATTAGGATTCTCTTTTTAAGCTGTTCCTTCAAACACTAGTGCTTAGGAAATCTATTGGAGGCAGAAGCAGTCAAGGGTAGCCTAGGGTTAGGGTTAGGCTTAGGGTTAGGCTTAGGGTATGGCTTAGGGTACGGGTTCGGGGAGGGGTTCGGGTACGGCATAGGGTATGGGTTAGGGTTAGGGTTAGGGTTAGTGTTAGGGTTAGGGCTCGGTTTAGGGTACGGGTTAGGATAAGGGTACGTGTTAGGGTTAGGGTAGGTGTTAGGGTTAGGGTACGCGTTAGGGTTAGGGTAGTTATTAAACCTATCCCACTCTCTAGATACCCCTTAGCACGTAAAGGAATATTATTTGCGCGTCCAGCCATGGAGAAGAGTTTAGACACTAGGATAAAATAAGGAACACATACATTATAAAGAAATCACATTAGGATTCTCTTTTTAAGCTGTTCCTTCAAACACTAGTGCTTAGGAAATCTATTGGAGGCAGAAGCAGTCAAGGGTAGCCTAGGGTTAGGGTTAGGCTTAGGGTTAGGCTTAGGGTATGGCTTAGGGTACGGGTTCGGGGAGGGGTTCGGGTACGGCATAGGGTATGGGTTAGGGTTAGGGTTAGGGTTAGTGTTAGGGTTAGGGCTCGGTTTAGGGTACGGGTTAGGATAAGGGTACGTGTTAGGGTTAGGGTAGGTGTTAGGGTTAGGGTACGCGTTAGGGTTAGGGTAGTTATTAAACCTATCCCACTCTCTAGATACCCCTTAGCACGTAAAGGAATATTATTTGCGCGTCCAGCCATGGAGAAGAGTTTAGACACTAGGATAAAATAAGGAACACATACATTATAAAGAAATCACATTAGGATTCTCTTTTTAAGCTGTTCCTTAAAACACTAGTGCTTAGGAAATCTATTGGAGGCAGAAGCAGTCAAGGGTAGCCTAGGGTTAGGGTTAGGCTTAGGGTTAGGCTTAGGGTACGGCTTAGGGTATGGGTTTGGGGAGGGGTTCGGGTACGGCGTAGGGTATTGGTTAGGGTTAGGGTTAGGATTAGTGTTAGGGTTAGGGCTCGGTTTAGGGTACGGGTTAGGATTAGGGTACGTGTTAGGGTTAGGGTAGGGGTTAGGGTTAGGGTACGCGTTAGGGTTAGGGTAGTTATTAAACCTATCCCACTCTCTAGATACCCCTTAGCACGTAAAGGAATATTATTTGGGGGTCCAGCCATGGAGAAGAGTTTAGACACTAGGATAAGATAAGGAACACACCCATTATAAAGAAATCACATTAGGATTCTCTTTTTAAGCTGTTCCTTCAAACACTAGTGCTTAGGAAATCTATTGGAGGCAGAAGCAGTCAAGGGTAGCCTAGGGTTAGGGTTAGGCTTAGGGTTAGGCTTAGGGTACGGCTTAGGGTACGGGTTCGGGGAGGGGTTCGGGTACGGCGTAGGGTATGGGTTAGGGTTAGGGTTAGGGTTAGTGTTAGGGTTAGGGCTCGGTTTAGGGTACGGGTTAGGATTAGGGTACGTGTTAGGGTTAGGGTAGGGGTTAGGGTTAGGGTACGCGTTAGGGTTAGGGTAGTTATTAAACCTATCCCACTCTCTAGATACCCCTTAGCACGTAAAGGTATATTATTTGGGGGTCCAGCCATGGAGAAGAGTTTAGACACTAGGATAAGATAAGGAACACATACATTATAAAGAAATCACATTAGGATTCTCTTTTTAAGCTGTTCCTTCAAACACTAGTGCTTAGGAAATCTATTGGAGGCAGAAGCAGTCAAGGGTAGCCTAGGGTTAGGGTTAGGCTTAGGGTTAGGCTTAGGGTACGGCTTAGGGTACGGGTTCGGGGAGGGGTTCGGGTACGGCATAGGGTATGGGTTAGTGTTAGGGTTAGGGTTAGTGTTAGGGTTAGGGCTCGGTTTAGGGTACGGGTTAGGATTAGGGTACGTGTTAGGGTTAGGGTAGGTGTTAGGGTTAGGGTACGCGTTAGGGTTAGGGTAGTTATTAAACCTATCCCACTCTCTAGATACCCCTTAGCACGTAAAGGAATATTATTTGCGGGTCCAGCCATGGAAAAGAGTTTAGACACTAGGATAAAATAAGGAACACATACATTATAAAGAAATCACATTAGGATTCTCTTTTTAAGCTGTTCCTTAAAACACTAGTGCTTAGGAAATCTATTGGAGGCAGAAGCAGTCAAGGGTAGCCTAGGGTTAGGGTTAGGCTTAGGGTTAGGGTTAGGGTACGGCTTAGGGTAGGGGTTCGGGGAGGGGTTCGGGTACGGCGTAGGGTATGGGTTAGGGTTAGGGTTAGGGTTAGTGTTAGGGTTAGGGCTCGGTTTAGGGTACGGGTTAGGATTAGGGTACGTGTTAGGGTTAGGGTAGGTGTTAGGGTTAGGGTACGCGTTAGGGTTAGGGTAGTTATTAAACCTATCCCACTCTCTAGATACCCCTTAGCACGTAAAGGAATATTATTTGGGGGTCCAGCCATGGAGAAGAGTTTAGACACTAGGATAAGATAAGGAACACACCCATTATAAAGAAATCACATTAGGATTCTCTTTTTAAGCTGTTCCTTCAAACACTAGTGCTTAGGAAATCTATTGGAGGCAGAAGCAGTCAAGGGTAGCCTAGGGTTAGGGTTAGGCTTAGGGTTAGGCTTAGGGTACGGCTTAGGGTTCGGGTACGGGATAGGGTATGGGTTAGGGTTAGGGTTAGGGTTAGTGTTAGGGTTAGGGCTCGGTTTAGGGTACGGGTTAGAATTAGGGTACGTGTTAGGGTTAGGGTAGGTGTTAGGGTTAGGGTACGCGTTAGGGTTAGGGTAGTTATTAAACCTATCCCACTCTCTAGATACCCCTTAGCACGTAAAGGAATATTATTTGGGGGTCCAGCCATGGAGAAGAGTTTAGACACTAGGATAAGATAAGGAACACATACATTATAAAGAAATCACATTAGGATTCTCTTTTTAAGCTGTTCCTTCAAACACTAGTGCTTAGGAAATCTATTGGAGGCAGAAGCAGTCAAGGGTAGCCTAGGGTTAGGGTTAGGCTTAGGGTTAGGCTTAGGGTACGGCTTAGGGTAGGGGTTCGGGGAGGGGTTCGGGTACGGCGTAGGGTATGGGTTAGGGTTAGGGTTAGGGTTAGTGTTAGGGTTAGGGCTCGGTTTAGGGTACGGGTTAGGATTAGGGTACGTGTTAGGGTTAGGGTAGGGGTTAGGGTTAGGGTACGCGTTAGGGTTAGGGTAGTTATTAAACCTATCCCACTCTCTAGATACCCCTTAGCACGTAAAGGAATATTATTTGGGGGTCCAGCCATGGAGAAGAGTTTAGACACTAGGATAAGATAAGGAACACACCCATTATAAAGAAATCACATTAGGATTCTCTTTTTAAGCTGTTCCTTCAAACACTAGTGCTTAGGAAATCTATTGGAGGCAGAAGCAGTCAAGGGTAGCCTTGGGTTAGGGTTAGGCTTAGGGTTAGGCTTAGGGTACGGCTTAGGGTTCGGGTACGGCGTAGGGTATGGGTTAGGGTTAGGGTTAGGGTTAGTGTTAGGGTTAGGGCTCGGTTTAGGGTACGGGTTAGGATTAGGGTACGTGTTAGGGTTAGGGTAGGTGTTAGGGTTAGGGTATGCGTTAGGGTTAGGGTAGTTATTAAACCTATCCCACTCTCTAGATACCCCTTAGCACGTAAAGGAATATTATTTGGGGGTCCAGCCATGGAGAAGAGTTTAGACACTAGGATAAGATAAGGAACACATACATTATAAAGAAATCACATTAGGATTCTCTTTTTAAGCTGTTCCTTCAAACACTAGTGCTTAGGAAATCTATTGGAGGCAGAAGCAGTCAAGGGTAGCCTAGGGTTAGGGTTAGGCTTAGGGTTAGGCTTAGGGTACGGCTTAGGGTACGGGTTCGGGGAGGGGTTCGGGTACGGCGTAGGGTATGGGTTAGGGTTAGGGTTAGGGTTAGTGTTAGGGTTAGGGCTCGGTTTAGGGTACGGGTTAGGATTAGGGTACGTGTTAGGGTTAGGGTAGGGGTTAGGGTTAGGGTACGCGTTAGGGTTAGGGTAGTTATTAAACCTATCCCGCTCTCTAGATACCCCTTAGCACGTAAAGGTATATTATTTGGGGGTCCAGCCATGGAGAAGAGTTTAGACACTAGGATAAGATAAGGAACACATACATTATAAAGAAATCACATTAGGATTCTCTTTTTAAGCTGTTCCTTCAAACACTAGTGCTTAGGAAATCTATTGGAGGCAGAAGCAGTCAAGGGTAGCCTAGGGTTAGGGTTAGGCTTAGGGTTAGGCTTAGGGTACGGCTTAGGGTACGGGTTCGGGGAGGGGTTCGGGTACGGCATAGGGTATGGGTTAGGGTTAGGGTTAGGGTTAGTGTTAGGGTTAGGGCTCGGTTTAGGGTACGGGTTAGGATTAGGGTACGTGTTAGGGTTAGGGTAGGTGTTAGGGTTAGGGTACGCGTTAGGGTTAGGGTAGTTATTAAACCTATCCCACTCTCTAGATACCCCTTAGCACGTAAAGGAATATTATTTGCGGGTCCAGCCATGGAAAAGAGTTTAGACACTAGGATAAAATAAGGAACACATACATTATAAAGAAATCACATTAGGATTCTCTTTTTAAGCTGTTCCTTAAAACACTAGTGCTTAGGAAATCTATTGGAGGCAGAAGCAGTCAAGGGTAGCCTAGGGTTAGGGTTAGGCTTAGGGTTAGGGTTAGGGTACGGCTTAGGGTAGGGGTTCGGGGAGGGGTTCGGGTACGGCGTAGGGTATGGGTTAGGGTTAGGGTTAGGGTTAGTGTTAGGGTTAGGGCTCGGTTTAGGGTACGGGTTAGGATTAGGGTACGTGTTAGGGTTAGGGTAGGTGTTAGGGTTAGGGTACGCGTTAGGGTTAGGGTAGTTATTAAACCTATCCCACTCTCTAGATACCCCTTAGCACGTAAAGGAATATTATTTGCGGGTCCAGCCATGGAGAAGAGTTTAGACACTAGGATAAAATAAGGAACACATACATTATAAAGAAATCACATTAGGATTCTCTTTTTAAGCTGTTCCTTAAAACACTAGTGCTTAGGAAATCTATTGGAGGCAGAAGCAGTCAAGGGTAGCCTAGGGTTAGGGTTAGGCTTAGGGTTAGGCTTAGGGTACGGCTTAGGGTTCGGGTACGGCGTAGGGTATGGGTTAGGGTTAGGGTTAGGGTTAGTGTTAGGGTTAGGGCTCGGTTTAGGGTACGGGTTAGGATTAGGGTACGTGTTAGGGTTAGGGTAGGGGTTAGGGTTAGGGTACGCGTTAGGGTTAGGGTAGTTATTAAACCTATCCCACTCTCTAGATACCCCTTAGCACGTAAAGGAATATTATTTGGGGGTCCAGCCATGGAGAAGAGTTTAGACACTAGGATAAAATAAGGAACACATACATTATAAAGAAATCACATTAGGATTCTCTTTTTAAGCTGTTCCTTCAAACACTAGTGCTTAGGAAATCTATTGGAGGCAGAAGCAGTCAAGGGTAGCTTAGGGTTAGGGTTAGGCTTAGGGTTAGGCTTAGGGTACGGCTTAGGGTACGGGTTCGGGGAGGGGTTCGGGTACGGCGTAGGGTATGGGTTAGGGTTAGGGTTAGGGTTAGTGTTACGGTTAGGGCTCGGTTTAGGGTACGGGTTAGGATTAGGGTACGTGTTAGGGTTAGGGTAGGTGTTAGGGTTAGGGTACGCGTTAGGGTTAGGGTAGTTATTAAACCTATCCCACTCTCTAGATACCCCTTAGCACGTAAAGGAATATTATTTGGGGGTCCAGCCATGGAGAAGAGTTTAGACACTAGGATAAAATAAGGAACACATACATTATAAAGAAATCACATTAGGATTCTCTTTTTAAGCTGTTCCTTACAACACTAGTGCTTAGGAAATCTATTGGAGGCAGAAGCAGTCAAGGGTAGCCTAGGGTTAGGGTTAGGCTTAGGGTTAGGCTTAGGGTAGGGCTTAGGGTACGGGTTTGGGGAGGGGTTCGGGTACGGCGTAGGGTATGGGTTAGGGTTAGGGTTAGGGTTAGTGTTAGGGTTAGGGCTCGGTTTAGGGTACGGGTTAGGATTAGGGTACGTGTTAGGGTTAGGGTAGGGGTTAGGGTTAGGGTACGCGTTAGGGTTAGGGTAGTTATTAAACCTATCCCACTCTCTAGATACCCCTTAGCACGTAAAGGAATATTATTTGGGGGTCCAGCCATGGAGAAGAGTTTAGACACTAGGATAAAATAAGGAACACATACATTATAAAGAAATCACATTAGGATTCTCTTTTTAAGCTGTTCCTTCAAACACTAGTGCTTAGGAAATCTATTGGAGGCAGAAGCAGTCAAGGGTAGCCTAGGGTTAGGGTTAGGCTTAGGGTTAGGCTTAGGGTACGGCTTAGGGTACGGGTTCGGGGAGGGGTTCGGGTACGGCGTAGGGTATGGGTTAGGGTTAGGGTTAGGGTTAGTGTTAGGGTTAGGGCTCGGTTTAGGGTACGGGTTAGGATTAGGGTACGTGTTAGGGTTAGGGTAGGGGTTAGGGTTAGGGTACGCGTTAGGGTTAGGGTAGTTATTAAACCTATCCCACTCTCTAGATACCCCTTAGCACATAAAGGAATATTATTTGGGGGTCCAGCCATGGAGAAGAGTTTAGACACTAGGATAAAATAAGGAACACATACATTATAAAGAAATCACATTAGGATTCTCTTTTTAAGCTGTTCCTTCAAACACTAGTGCTTAGGAAATCTATTGGAGGCAGAAGCAGTCAAGGGTAGCCTAGGGTTAGGGTTAGGCTTAGGGTTAGGCTTAGGGTACGGCTTAGGGTAGGGGTTCGGGGAGGGGTTCGGGTACGGCGTAGGGTATGGGTTAGGGTTAGGGTTAGGGTTAGTGTTAGGGTTAGGGCTCGGTTTAGGGTACGGGTTAGGATTAGGGTACGTGTTAGGGTTAGGGTAGGGGTTAGGGTTAGGGTACGCGTTAGGGTTAGGGTAGTTATTAAACCTATCCCACTCTCTAGATACCCCTTAGCACGTAAAGGAATATTATTTGGGGGTCCAGCCATGGAGAAGAGTTTAGACACTAGGATAAGATAAGGAACACACCCATTATAAAGAAATCACATTAGGATTCTCTTTTTAAGCTGTTCCTTCAAACACTAGTGCTTAGGAAATCTATTGGAGGCAGAAGCAGTCAAGGGTAGCCTTGGGTTAGGGTTAGGCTTAGGGTTAGGCTTAGGGTACGGCTTAGGGTTCGGGTACGGCGTAGGGTATGGGTTAGGGTTAGGGTTAGGGTTAGTGTTAGGGTTAGGGCTCGGTTTAGGGTACGGGTTAGGATTAGGGTACGTGTTAGGGTTAGGGTAGGTGTTAGGGTTAGGGTATGCGTTAGGGTTAGGGTAGTTATTAAACCTATCCCACTCTCTAGATACCCCTTAGCACGTAAAGGAATATTATTTGGGGGTCCAGCCATGGAGAAGAGTTTAGACACTAGGATAAGATAAGGAACACATACATTATAAAGAAATCACATTAGGATTCTCTTTTTAAGCTGTTCCTTCAAACACTAGTGCTTAGGAAATCTATTGGAGGCAGAAGCAGTCAAGGGTAGCCTAGGGTTAGGGTTAGGCTTAGGGTTAGGCTTAGGGTACGGCTTAGGGTACGGGTTCGGGGAGGGGTTCGGGTACGGCGTAGGGTATGGGTTAGGGTTAGGGTTAGGGTTAGTGTTAGGGTTAGGGCTCGGTTTAGGGTACGGGTTAGGATTAGGGTACGTGTTAGGGTTAGGGTAGGGGTTAGGGTTAGGGTACGCGTTAGGGTTAGGGTAGTTATTAAACCTATCCCGCTCTCTAGATACCCCTTAGCACGTAAAGGAATATTATTTGCGGGTCCAGCCATGGAAAAGAGTTTAGACACTAGGATAAAATAAGGAACACATACATTATAAAGAAATCACATTAGGATTCTCTTTTTAAGCTGTTCCTTAAAACACTAGTGCTTAGGAAATCTATTGGAGGCAGAAGCAGTCAAGGGTAGCCTAGGGTTAGGGTTAGGCTTAGGGTTAGGCTTAGGGTACGGCTTAGGGTATGGGTTTGGGGAGGGGTTCGGGTACGGCGTAGTGTATTGGTTAGGGTTAGGGTTAGGGTTAGTGTTAGGGTTAGGGCTCGGTTTAGGGTACGGGTTAGGATTAGGGTACGTGTTAGGGTTAGGGTAGGGGTTAGGGTTAGGGTACGCGTTAGGGTTAGGGTAGTTATTAAACCTATCCCACTCTCTAGATACCCCTTAGCACGTAAAGGAATATTATTTGGGGGTCCAGCCATGGAGAAGAGTTTAGACACTAGGATAAGATAAGGAACACACCCATTATAAAGAAATCACATTAGGATTCTCTTTTTAAGCTGTTCCTTCAAACACTAGTGCTTAGGAAATCTATTGGAGGCAGAAGCAGTCAAGGGTAGCCTAGGGTTAGGGTTAGGCTTAGGGTTAGGCTTAGGGTACGGCTTAGGGTACGGGTTCGGGGAGGGGTTCGGGTACGGCGTAGGGTATGGGTTAGGGTTAGGGTTAGGGTTAGTGTTAGGGTTAGGGCTCGGTTTAGGGTACGGGTTAGGATTAGGGTACGTGTTAGGGTTAGGGTAGGGGTTAGGGTTAGGGTACGCGTTAGGGTTAGGGTAGTTATTAAACCTATCCCGCTCTCTAGATACCCCTTAGCACGTAAAGGTATATTATTTGGGGGTCCAGCCATGGAGAAGAGTTTAGACACTAGGATAAGATAAGGAACACATACATTATAAAGAAATCACATTAGGATTCTCTTTTTAAGCTGTTCCTTCAAACACTAGTGCTTAGGAAATCTATTGGAGGCAGAAGCAGTCAAGGGTAGCCTAGGGTTAGGGTTAGGCTTAGGGTTAGGCTTAGGGTACGGCTTAGGGTACGGGTTCGGGGAGGGGTTCGGGTACGGCATAGGGTATGGGTTAGGGTTAGGGTTAGGGTTAGTGTTAGGGTTAGGGCTCGGTTTAGGGTACGGGTTAGGATTAGGGTACGTGTTAGGGTTAGGGTAGGTGTTAGGGTTAGGGTACGCGTTAGGGTTAGGGTAGTTATTAAACCTATCCCACTCTCTAGATACCCCTTAGCACGTAAAGGAATATTATTTGCGGGTCCAGCCATGGAAAAGAGTTTAGACACTAGGATAAAATAAGGAACACATACATTATAAAGAAATCACATTAGGATTCTCTTTTTAAGCTGTTCCTTAAAACACTAGTGCTTAGGAAATCTATTGGAGGCAGAAGCAGTCAAGGGTAGCCTAGGGTTAGGGTTAGGCTTAGGGTTAGGGTTAGGGTACGGCTTAGGGTAGGGGTTCGGGGAGGGGTTCGGGTACGGCGTAGGGTATGGGTTAGGGTTAGGGTTAGGGTTAGTGTTAGGGTTAGGGCTCGGTTTAGGGTACGGGTTAGGATTAGGGTACGTGTTAGGGTTAGGGTAGGTGTTAGGGTTAGGGTACGCGTTAGGGTTAGGGTAGTTATTAAACCTATCCCACTCTCTAGATACCCCTTAGCACGTAAAGGAATATTATTTGGGGGTCCAGCCATGGAGAAGAGTTTAGACACTAGGATAAGATAAGGAACACACCCATTATAAAGAAATCACATTAGGATTCTCTTTTTAAGCTGTTCCTTCAAACACTAGTGCTTAGGAAATCTATTGGAGGCAGAAGCAGTCAAGGGTAGCCTAGGGTTAGGGTTAGGCTTAGGGTTAGGCTTAGGGTACGGCTTAGGGTTCGGGTACGGCATAGGGTATGGGTTAGGGTTAGGGTTAGGGTTAGTGTTAGGGTTAGGGCTCGGTTTAGGGTACGGGTTAGAATTAGGGTACGTGTTAGGGTTAGGGTAGGTGTTAGGGTTAGGGTACGCGTTAGGGTTAGGGTAGTTATTAAACCTATCCCACTCTCTAGATACCCCTTAGCACGTAAAGGAATATTATTTGGGGGTCCAGCCATGGAGAAGAGTTTAGACACTAGGATAAGATAAGGAACACATACATTATAAAGAAATCACATTAGGATTCTCTTTTTAAGCTGTTCCTTCAAACACTAGTGCTTAGGAAATCTATTGGAGGCAGAAGCAGTCAAGGGTAGCCTAGGGTTAGGGTTAGGCTTAGGGTTAGGCTTAGGGTATGGCTTAGGGTACGGGTTCGGGGAGGGGTTCGGGTACGGCATAGGGTATGGGTTAGGGTTAGGGTTAGGGTTAGTGTTAGGGTTAGGGCTCGGTTTAGGGTACGGGTTAGGATAAGGGTACGTGTTAGGGTTAGGGTAGGTGTTAGGGTTAGGGTACGCGTTAGGGTTAGGGTAGTTATTAAACCTATCCCACTCTCTAGATACCCCTTAGCACGTAAAGGAATATTATTTGCGCGTCCAGCCATGGAGAAGAGTTTAGACACTAGGATAAAATAAGGAACACATACATTATAAAGAAATCACATTAGGATTCTCTTTTTAAGCTGTTCCTTCAAACACTAGTGCTTAGGAAATCTATTGGAGGCAGAAGCAGTCAAGGGTAGCCTAGGGTTAGGGTTAGGCTTAGGGTTAGGCTTAGGGTATGGCTTAGGGTACGGGTTCGGGGAGGGGTTCGGGTACGGCATAGGGTATGGGTTAGGGTTAGGGTTAGGGTTAGTGTTAGGGTTAGGGCTCGGTTTAGGGTACGGGTTAGGATAAGGGTACGTGTTAGGGTTAGGGTAGGTGTTAGGGTTAGGGTACGCGTTAGGGTTAGGGTAGTTATTAAACCTATCCCACTCTCTAGATACCCCTTAGCACGTAAAGGAATATTATTTGCGCGTCCAGCCATGGAGAAGAGTTTAGACACTAGGATAAAATAAGGAACACATACATTATAAAGAAATCACATTAGGATTCTCTTTTTAAGCTGTTCCTTAAAACACTAGTGCTTAGGAAATCTATTGGAGGCAGAAGCAGTCAAGGGTAGCCTAGGGTTAGGGTTAGGCTTAGGGTTAGGCTTAGGGTACGGCTTAGGGTATGGGTTTGGGGAGGGGTTCGGGTACGGCGTAGGGTATTGGTTAGGGTTAGGGTTAGGGTTAGTGTTAGGGTTAGGGCTCGGTTTAGGGTACGGGTTAGGATTAGGGTACGTGTTAGGGTTAGGGTAGGTGTTAGGGTTAGGGTACGCGTTAGGGTTAGGGTAGTTATTAAACCTATCCCACTCTCTAGATACCCCTTAGCACGTTAAGGAATATTATTTGGGGGTCCAGCCATGGAGAAGAGTTTAGACACTAGGATAAGATAAGGAACACATACATTATAAAGAAATCACATTAGGATTCTCTTTTTAAGCTGTTCCTTCAAACACTAGTGCTTAGGAAATCTATTGGAGGCAGAAGCAGTCAAGGGTAGCCTAGGGTTAGGGTTAGGCTTAGGGTTAGGCTTAGGGTACGGCTTAGGGTACGGGTTCGGGGAGGGGTTCGGGTACGGCATAGGGTATGGGTTAGGGTTAGGGTTAGGGTTAGTGTTAGGGTTAGGGCTCGGTTTAGGTACGGGTTAGGATTAGGGTACGTGTTAGGGTTAGGGTAGGGGTTAGGGTTAGGGTACGCGTTAGGGTTAGGGTAGGTATTAAACCTATCCCACTCTCTAGATACCCCTTAGCACGTAAAGGAATATTATTTGGGGGTCCAGCCATGGAGAAGAGTTTAGACACTAGGATAAAATAAGGAACACATACATTATAAAGAAATCACATTAGGATTCTCTTTTTAAGCTGTTCCTTACAACACTAGTGCTTAGGAAATCTATTGGAGGCAGAAGCAGTCAAGGGTAGCCTAGGGTTAGGGTTAGGCTTAGGGTTAGGCTTAGGGTTAGGCTTAGGGTACGGCTTAGGGTAGGGGTTCGGGGAGGGGTTCGGGTACGGCGTAGGGTATGGGTTAGGGTTAGGGTTAGGGTTAGTGTTAGGGTTAGGGCTCGGTTTAGGGTACGGGTTAGGATTAGGGTACGTGTTAGGGTTAGGGTAGGGGTTAGGGTTAGGGTACGCGTTAGGGTTAGGGTAGTTATTAAACCTATCCCACTCTCTAGATACCCCTTAGCACGTAAAGGAATATTATTTGGGGGTCCAGCCATGGAGAAGAGTTTAGACACTAGGATAAGATAAGGAACACACCCATTATAAAGAAATCACATTAGGATTCTCTTTTTAAGCTGTTCCTTCAAACACTAGTGCTTAGGAAATCTATTGGAGGCAGAAGCAGTCAAGGGTAGCCTTGGGTTAGGGTTAGGCTTAGGGTTAGGCTTAGGGTACGGCTTAGGGTTCGGGTACGGCGTAGGGTATGGGTTAGGGTTAGGGTTAGGGGTAGTGTTAGGGTTAGGGCTCGGTTTAGGGTACGGGTTAGGATTAGGGTACGTGTTAGGGTTAGGGTAGGTGTTAGGGTTAGGGTATGCGTTAGGGTTAGGGTAGTTATTAAACCTATCCCACTCTCTAGATACCCCTTAGCACGTAAAGGAATATTATTTGGGGGTCCAGCCATGGAGAAGAGTTTAGACACTAGGATAAGATAAAGAACACATACATTATAAAGAAATCACATTAGGATTCTCTTTTTAAGCTGTTCCTTCAAACACTAGTGCTTAGGAAATCTATTGGAGGCAGAAGCAGTCAAGGGTAGCCTAGGGTTAGGGTTAGGCTTAGGGTTAGGCTTAGGGTACGGCTTAGGGTACGGGTTCGGGGAGGGGTTCGGGTATGGCATAGGGTATGGGTTAGGGTTAGGGTTAGGGTTAGTGTTAGGGTTAGGGCTCGGTTTAGGGTACGGGTTAGGATTAGGGTACGTGTTAGGGTTAGGGTAGGTGTTAGGGTTAGGGTACGCGTTAGGGTTAGGGTAGTTATTAAACCTATCCCACTCTCTAGATACCCCTTAGCACGTAAAGGAATATTATTTGCGGGTCCAGCCATGGAAAAGAGTTTAGACACTAGGATAAAATAAGGAACACATACATTATAAAGAAATCACATTAGGATTCTCTTTTTAAGCTGTTCCTTAAAACACTAGTGCTTAGGAAATCTATTGGAGGCAGAAGCAGTCAAGGGTAGCCTAGGGTTAGGGTTAGGCTTAGGGTTAGGCTTAGGGTACGGCTTAGGGTATGGGTTTGGGGAGGGGTTCGGGTACGGCGTAGGGTATTGGTTAGGGTTAGGGTTAGGGTTAGTGTTAGGGTTAGGGCTCGGTTTAGGGTACGGGTTAGGATTAGGGTACGTGTTAGGGTTAGGGTAGGGGTTAGGGTTAGGGTACGCGTTAGGGTTAGGGTAGTTATTACACCTATCCCACTCTCTAGATACCCCTTAGCACGTAAAGGAATATTATTTGGGGGTCCAGCCATGGAGAAGAGTTTAGACACTAGGATAAGATAAGGAACACACCCATTATAAAGAAATCACATTAGGATTCTCTTTTTAAGCTGTTCCTTCAAACACTAGTGCTTAGGAAATCTATTGGAGGCAGAAGCAGTCAAGGGTAGCCTAGGGTTAGGGTTAGGCTTAGGGTTAGGCTTAGGGTACGGCTTAGGGTACGGGTTCGGGGAGGGGTTCGGGTACGGCGTAGGGTATGGGTTAGGGTTAGGGTTAGGGTTAGTGTTAGGGTTAGGGCTCGGTTTAGGGTACGGGTTAGGATTAGGGTACGTGTTAGGGTTAGGGTAGGGGTTAGGGTTAGGGTACGCGTTAGGGTTAGGGTAGTTATTAAACCTATCCCGCTCTCTAGATACCCCTTAGCACGTAAAGGTATATTATTTGGGGGTCCAGCCATGGAGAAGAGTTTAGACACTAGGATAAGATAAGGAACACATACATTATAAAGAAATCACATTAGGATTCTCTTTTTAAGCTGTTCCTTCAAACACTAGTGCTTAGGAAATCTATTGGAGGCAGAAGCAGTCAAGGGTAGCCTAGGGTTAGGGTTAGGCTTAGGGTTAGGCTTAGGGTACGGCTTAGGGTACGGGTTCGGGGAGGGGTTCGGGTACGGCATAGGGTATGGGTTAGGGTTAGGGTTAGGGTTAGTGTTAGGGTTAGGGCTCGGTTTAGGGTACGGGTTAGGATTAGGGTACGTGTTAGGGTTAGGGTAGGTGTTAGGGTTAGGGTACGCGTTAGGGTTAGGGTAGTTATTAAACCTATCCCACTCTCTAGATACCCCTTAGCACGTAAAGGAATATTATTTGCGGGTCCAGCCATGGAAAAGAGTTTAGACACTAGGATAAAATAAGGAACACATACATTATAAAGAAATCACATTAGGATTCTCTTTTTAAGCTGTTCCTTAAAACACTAGTGCTTAGGAAATCTATTGGAGGCAGAAGCAGTCAAGGGTAGCCTAGGGTTAGGGTTAGGCTTAGGGTTAGGGTTAGGGTACGGCTTAGGGTAGGGGTTCGGGGAGGGGTTCGGGTACGGCGTAGGGTATGGGTTAGGGTTAGGGTTAGGGTTAGTGTTAGGGTTAGGGCTCGGTTTAGGGTACGGGTTAGGATTAGGGTACGTGTTAGGGTTAGGGTAGGTGTTAGGGTTAGGGTACGCGTTAGGGTTAGGGTAGTTATTAAACCTATCCCACTCTCTAGATACCCCTTAGCACGTAAAGGAATATTATTTGGGGGTCCAGCCATGGAGAAGAGTTTAGACACTAGGATAAGATAAGGAACACACCCATTATAAAGAAATCACATTAGGATTCTCTTTTTAAGCTGTTCCTTCAAACACTAGTGCTTAGGAAATCTATTGGAGGCAGAAGCAGTCAAGGGTAGCCTAGGGTTAGGGTTAGGCTTAGGGTTAGGCTTAGGGTACGGCTTAGGGTTCGGGTACGGCATAGGGTATGGGTTAGGGTTAGGGTTAGGGTTAGTGTTAGGGTTAGGGCTCGGTTTAGGGTACGGGTTAGAATTAGGGTACGTGTTAGGGTTAGGGTAGGTGTTAGGGTTAGGGTACGCGTTAGGGTTAGGGTAGTTATTAAACCTATCCCACTCTCTAGATACCCCTTAGCACGTAAAGGAATATTATTTGGGGGTCCAGCCATGGAGAAGAGTTTAGACACTAGGATAAGATAAGGAACACATACATTATAAAGAAATCACATTAGGATTCTCTTTTTAAGCTGTTCCTTCAAACACTAGTGCTTAGGAAATCTATTGGAGGCAGAAGCAGTCAAGGGTAGCCTAGGGTTAGGGTTAGGCTTAGGGTTAGGCTTAGGGTATGGCTTAGGGTACGGGTTCGGGGAGGGGTTCGGGTACGGCATAGGGTATGGGTTAGGGTTAGGGTTAGGGTTAGTGTTAGGGTTAGGGCTCGGTTTAGGGTACGGGTTAGGATAAGGGTACGTGTTAGGGTTAGGGTAGGTGTTAGGGTTAGGGTACGCGTTAGGGTTAGGGTAGTTATTAAACCTATCCCACTCTCTAGATACCCCTTAGCACGTAAAGGAATATTATTTGCGCGTCCAGCCATGGAGAAGAGTTTAGACACTAGGATAAAATAAGGAACACATACATTATAAAGAAATCACATTAGGATTCTCTTTTTAAGCTGTTCCTTCAAACACTAGTGCTTAGGAAATCTATTGGAGGCAGAAGCAGTCAAGGGTAGCCTAGGGTTAGGGTTAGGCTTAGGGTTAGGCTTAGGGTATGGCTTAGGGTACGGGTTCGGGGAGGGGTTCGGGTACGGCATAGGGTATGGGTTAGGGTTAGGGTTAGGGTTAGTGTTAGGGTTAGGGCTCGGTTTAGGGTACGGGTTAGGATAAGGGTACGTGTTAGGGTTAGGGTAGGTGTTAGGGTTAGGGTACGCGTTAGGGTTAGGGTAGTTATTAAACCTATCCCACTCTCTAGATACCCCTTAGCACGTAAAGGAATATTATTTGCGCGTCCAGCCATGGAGAAGAGTTTAGACACTAGGATAAAATAAGGAACACATACATTATAAAGAAATCACATTAGGATTCTCTTTTTAAGCTGTTCCTTAAAACACTAGTGCTTAGGAAATCTATTGGAGGCAGAAGCAGTCAAGGGTAGCCTAGGGTTAGGGTTAGGCTTAGGGTTAGGCTTAGGGTACGGCTTAGGGTATGGGTTTGGGGAGGGGTTCGGGTACGGCGTAGGGTATTGGTTAGGGTTAGGGTTAGGATTAGTGTTAGGGTTAGGGCTCGGTTTAGGGTACGGGTTAGGATTAGGGTACGTGTTAGGGTTAGGGTAGGGGTTAGGGTTAGGGTACGCGTTAGGGTTAGGGTAGTTATTAAACCTATCCCACTCTCTAGATACCCCTTAGCACGTAAAGGAATATTATTTGGGGGTCCAGCCATGGAGAAGAGTTTAGACACTAGGATAAGATAAGGAACACACCCATTATAAAGAAATCACATTAGGATTCTCTTTTTAAGCTGTTCCTTCAAACACTAGTGCTTAGGAAATCTATTGGAGGCAGAAGCAGTCAAGGGTAGCCTAGGGTTAGGGTTAGGCTTAGGGTTAGGCTTAGGGTACGGCTTAGGGTACGGGTTCGGGGAGGGGTTCGGGTACGGCGTAGGGTATGGGTTAGGGTTAGGGTTAGGGTTAGTGTTAGGGTTAGGGCTCGGTTTAGGGTACGGGTTAGGATTAGGGTACGTGTTAGGGTTAGGGTAGGGGTTAGGGTTAGGGTACGCGTTAGGGTTAGGGTAGTTATTAAACCTATCCCACTCTCTAGATACCCCTTAGCACGTAAAGGTATATTATTTGGGGGTCCAGCCATGGAGAAGAGTTTAGACACTAGGATAAGATAAGGAACACATACATTATAAAGAAATCACATTAGGATTCTCTTTTTAAGCTGTTCCTTCAAACACTAGTGCTTAGGAAATCTATTGGAGGCAGAAGCAGTCAAGGGTAGCCTAGGGTTAGGGTTAGGCTTAGGGTTAGGCTTAGGGTACGGCTTAGGGTACGGGTTCGGGGAGGGGTTCGGGTACGGCATAGGGTATGGGTTAGTGTTAGGGTTAGGGTTAGTGTTAGGGTTAGGGCTCGGTTTAGGGTACGGGTTAGGATTAGGGTACGTGTTAGGGTTAGGGTAGGTGTTAGGGTTAGGGTACGCGTTAGGGTTAGGGTAGTTATTAAACCTATCCCACTCTCTAGATACCCCTTAGCACGTAAAGGAATATTATTTGCGGGTCCAGCCATGGAAAAGAGTTTAGACACTAGGATAAAATAAGGAACACATACATTATAAAGAAATCACATTAGGATTCTCTTTTTAAGCTGTTCCTTAAAACACTAGTGCTTAGGAAATCTATTGGAGGCAGAAGCAGTCAAGGGTAGCCTAGGGTTAGGGTTAGGCTTAGGGTTAGGGTTAGGGTACGGCTTAGGGTAGGGGTTCGGGGAGGGGTTCGGGTACGGCGTAGGGTATGGGTTAGGGTTAGGGTTAGGGTTAGTGTTAGGGTTAGGGCTCGGTTTAGGGTACGGGTTAGGATTAGGGTACGTGTTAGGGTTAGGGTAGGTGTTAGGGTTAGGGTACGCGTTAGGGTTAGGGTAGTTATTAAACCTATCCCACTCTCTAGATACCCCTTAGCACGTAAAGGAATATTATTTGGGGGTCCAGCCATGGAGAAGAGTTTAGACACTAGGATAAGATAAGGAACACACCCATTATAAAGAAATCACATTAGGATTCTCTTTTTAAGCTGTTCCTTCAAACACTAGTGCTTAGGAAATCTATTGGAGGCAGAAGCAGTCAAGGGTAGCCTAGGGTTAGGGTTAGGCTTAGGGTTAGGCTTAGGGTACGGCTTAGGGTTCGGGTACGGGATAGGGTATGGGTTAGGGTTAGGGTTAGGGTTAGTGTTAGGGTTAGGGCTCGGTTTAGGGTACGGGTTAGAATTAGGGTACGTGTTAGGGTTAGGGTAGGTGTTAGGGTTAGGGTACGCGTTAGGGTTAGGGTAGTTATTAAACCTATCCCACTCTCTAGATACCCCTTAGCACGTAAAGGAATATTATTTGGGGGTCCAGCCATGGAGAAGAGTTTAGACACTAGGATAAGATAAGGAACACATACATTATAAAGAAATCACATTAGGATTCTCTTTTTAAGCTGTTCCTTCAAACACTAGTGCTTAGGAAATCTATTGGAGGCAGAAGCAGTCAAGGGTAGCCTAGGGTTAGGGTTAGGCTTAGGGTTAGGCTTAGGGTACGGCTTAGGGTAGGGGTTCGGGGAGGGGTTCGGGTACGGCGTAGGGTATGGGTTAGGGTTAGGGTTAGGGTTAGTGTTAGGGTTAGGGCTCGGTTTAGGGTACGGGTTAGGATTAGGGTACGTGTTAGGGTTAGGGTAGGGGTTAGGGTTAGGGTACGCGTTAGGGTTAGGGTAGTTATTAAACCTATCCCACTCTCTAGATACCCCTTAGCACGTAAAGGAATATTATTTGGGGGTCCAGCCATGGAGAAGAGTTTAGACACTAGGATAAGATAAGGAACACACCCATTATAAAGAAATCACATTAGGATTCTCTTTTTAAGCTGTTCCTTCAAACACTAGTGCTTAGGAAATCTATTGGAGGCAGAAGCAGTCAAGGGTAGCCTTGGGTTAGGGTTAGGCTTAGGGTTAGGCTTAGGGTACGGCTTAGGGTTCGGGTACGGCGTAGGGTATGGGTTAGGGTTAGGGTTAGGGTTAGTGTTAGGGTTAGGGCTCGGTTTAGGGTACGGGTTAGGATTAGGGTACGTGTTAGGGTTAGGGTAGGTGTTAGGGTTAGGGTATGCGTTAGGGTTAGGGTAGTTATTAAACCTATCCCACTCTCTAGATACCCCTTAGCACGTAAAGGAATATTATTTGGGGGTCCAGCCATGGAGAAGAGTTTAGACACTAGGATAAGATAAGGAACACATACATTATAAAGAAATCACATTAGGATTCTCTTTTTAAGCTGTTCCTTCAAACACTAGTGCTTAGGAAATCTATTGGAGGCAGAAGCAGTCAAGGGTAGCCTAGGGTTAGGGTTAGGCTTAGGGTTAGGCTTAGGGTACGGCTTAGGGTACGGGTTCGGGGAGGGGTTCGGGTACGGCATAGGGTATGGGTTAGGGTTAGGGTTAGGGTTAGTGTTAGGGTTAGGGCTCGGTTTAGGGTACGGGTTAGGATTAGGGTACGTGTTAGGGTTAGGGTAGGGGTTAGGGTTAGGGTACGCGTTAGGGTTAGGGTAGTTATTAAACCTATCCCGCTCTCTAGATACCCCTTAGCACGTAAAGGTATATTATTTGGGGGTCCAGCCATGGAGAAGAGTTTAGACACTAGGATAAGATAAGGAACACATACATTATAAAGAAATCACATTAGGATTCTCTTTTTAAGCTGTTCCTTCAAACACTAGTGCTTAGGAAATCTATTGGAGGCAGAAGCAGTCAAGGGTAGCCTAGGGTTAGGGTTAGGCTTAGGGTTAGGCTTAGGGTACGGCTTAGGGTACGGGTTCGGGGAGGGGTTCGGGTACGGCATAGGGTATGGGTTAGGGTTAGGGTTAGGGTTAGTGTTAGGGTTAGGGCTCGGTTTAGGGTACGGGTTAGGATTAGGGTACGTGTTAGGGTTAGGGTAGGTGTTAGGGTTAGGGTACGCGTTAGGGTTAGGGTAGTTATTAAACCTATCCCACTCTCTAGATACCCCTTAGCACGTAAAGGAATATTATTTGCGGGTCCAGCCATGGAAAAGAGTTTAGACACTAGGATAAAATAAGGAACACATACATTATAAAGAAATCACATTAGGATTCTCTTTTTAAGCTGTTCCTTAAAACACTAGTGCTTAGGAAATCTATTGGAGGCAGAAGCAGTCAAGGGTAGCCTAGGGTTAGGGTTAGGCTTAGGGTTAGGGTTAGGGTACGGCTTAGGGTAGGGGTTCGGGGAGGGGTTCGGGTACGGCGTAGGGTATGGGTTAGGGTTAGGGTTAGGGTTAGTGTTAGGGTTAGGGCTCGGTTTAGGGTACGGGTTAGGATTAGGGTACGTGTTAGGGTTAGGGTAGGTGTTAGGGTTAGGGTACGCGTTAGGGTTAGGGTAGTTATTAAACCTATCCCACTCTCTAGATACCCCTTAGCACGTAAAGGAATATTATTTGCGGGTCCAGCCATGGAGAAGAGTTTAGACACTAGGATAAAATAAGGAACACATACATTATAAAGAAATCACATTAGGATTCTCTTTTTAAGCTGTTCCTTAAAACACTAGTGCTTAGGAAATCTATTGGAGGCAGAAGCAGTCAAGGGTAGCCTAGGGTTAGGGTTAGGCTTAGGGTTAGGCTTAGGGTACGGCTTAGGGTTCGGGTACGGCGTAGGGTATGGGTTAGGGTTAGGGTTAGGGTTAGTGTTAGGGTTAGGGCTCGGTTTAGGGTACGGGTTAGGATTAGGGTACGTGTTAGGGTTAGGGTAGGGGTTAGGGTTAGGGTACGCGTTAGGGTTAGGGTAGTTATTAAACCTATCCCACTCTCTAGATACCCCTTAGCACGTAAAGGAATATTATTTGGGGGTCCAGCCATGGAGAAGAGTTTAGACACTAGGATAAAATAAGGAACACATACATTATAAAGAAATCACATTAGGATTCTCTTTTTAAGCTGTTCCTTCAAACACTAGTGCTTAGGAAATCTATTGGAGGCAGAAGCAGTCAAGGGTAGCTTAGGGTTAGGGTTAGGCTTAGGGTTAGGCTTAGTGTACGGCTTAGGGTACGGGTTCGGGGAGGGGTTCGGGTACGGCGTAGGGTATGGGTTAGGGTTAGGGTTAGGGTTAGTGTTACGGTTAGGGCTCGGTTTAGGGTACGGGTTAGGATTAGGGTACGTGTTAGGGTTAGGGTAGGTGTTAGGGTTAGGGTACGCGTTAGGGTTAGGGTAGTTATTAAACCTATCCCACTCTCTAGATACCCCTTAGCACGTAAAGGAATATTATTTGGGGGTCCAGCCATGGAGAAGAGTTTAGACACTAGGATAAAATAAGGAACACATACATTATAAAGAAATCACATTAGGATTCTCTTTTTAAGCTGTTCCTTACAACACTAGTGCTTAGGAAATCTATTGGAGGCAGAAGCAGTCAAGGGTAGCCTAGGGTTAGGGTTAGGCTTAGGGTTAGGCTTAGGGTAGGGCTTAGGGTACGGGTTTGGGGAGGGGTTCGGGTACGGCGTAGGGTATGGGTTAGGGTTAGGGTTAGGGTTAGTGTTAGGGTTAGGGCTCGGTTTAGGGTACGGGTTAGGATTAGGGTACGTGTTAGGGTTAGGGTAGGGGTTAGGGTTAGGGTACGCGTTAGGGTTAGGGTAGTTATTAAACCTATCCCACTCTCTAGATACCCCTTAGCACGTAAAGGAATATTATTTGGGGGTCCAGCCATGGAGAAGAGTTTAGACACTAGGATAAAATAAGGAACACATACATTATAAAGAAATCACATTAGGATTCTCTTTTTAAGCTGTTCCTTCAAACACTAGTGCTTAGGAAATCTATTGGAGGCAGAAGCAGTCAAGGGTAGCCTAGGGTTAGGGTTAGGCTTAGGGTTAGGCTTAGGGTACGGCTTAGGGTACGGGTTCGGGGAGGGGTTCGGGTACGGCGTAGGGTATGGGTTAGGGTTAGGGTTAGGGTTAGTGTTAGGGTTAGGGCTCGGTTTAGGGTACGGGTTAGGATTAGGGTACGTGTTAGGGTTAGGGTAGGGGTTAGGGTTAGGGTACGCGTTAGGGTTAGGGTAGTTATTAAACCTATCCCACTCTCTAGATACCCCTTAGCACATAAAGGAATATTATTTGGGGGTCCAGCCATGGAGAAGAGTTTAGACACTAGGATAAAATAAGGAACACATACATTATAAAGAAATCACATTAGGATTCTCTTTTTAAGCTGTTCCTTCAAACACTAGTGCTTAGGAAATCTATTGGAGGCAGAAGCAGTCAAGGGTAGCCTAGGGTTAGGGTTAGGCTTAGGGTTAGGCTTAGGGTACGGCTTAGGGTAGGGGTTCGGGGAGGGGTTCGGGTACGGCGTAGGGTATGGGTTAGGGTTAGGGTTAGGGTTAGTGTTAGGGTTAGGGCTCGGTTTAGGGTACGGGTTAGGATTAGGGTACGTGTTAGGGTTAGGGTAGGGGTTAGGGTTAGGGTACGCGTTAGGGTTAGGGTAGTTATTAAACCTATCCCACTCTCTAGATACCCCTTAGCACGTAAAGGAATATTATTTGGGGGTCCAGCCATGGAGAAGAGTTTAGACACTAGGATAAGATAAGGAACACACCCATTATAAAGAAATCACATTAGGATTCTCTTTTTAAGCTGTTCCTTCAAACACTAGTGCTTAGGAAATCTATTGGAGGCAGAAGCAGTCAAGGGTAGCCTTGGGTTAGGGTTAGGCTTAGGGTTAGGCTTAGGGTACGGCTTAGGGTTCGGGTACGGCGTAGGGTATGGGTTAGGGTTAGGGTTAGGGTTAGTGTTAGGGTTAGGGCTCGGTTTAGGGTACGGGTTAGGATTAGGGTACGTGTTAGGGTTAGGGTAGGTGTTAGGGTTAGGGTATGCGTTAGGGTTAGGGTAGTTATTAAACCTATCCCACTCTCTAGATACCCCTTAGCACGTAAAGGAATATTATTTGGGGGTCCAGCCATGGAGAAGAGTTTAGACACTAGGATAAGATAAGGAACACATACATTATAAAGAAATCACATTAGGATTCTCTTTTTAAGCTGTTCCTTCAAACACTAGTGCTTAGGAAATCTATTGGAGGCAGAAGCAGTCAAGGGTAGCCTAGGGTTAGGGTTAGGCTTAGGGTTAGGCTTAGGGTACGGCTTAGGGTACGGGTTCGGGGAGGGGTTCGGGTACGGCGTAGGGTATGGGTTAGGGTTAGGGTTAGGGTTAGTGTTAGGGTTAGGGCTCGGTTTAGGGTACGGGTTAGGATTAGGGTACGTGTTAGGGTTAGGGTAGGGGTTAGGGTTAGGGTACGCGTTAGGGTTAGGGTAGTTATTAAACCTATCCCGCTCTCTAGATACCCCTTAGCACGTAAAGGTATATTATTTGGGGGTCCAGCCATGGAGAAGAGTTTAGACACTAGGATAAGATAAGGAACACATACATTATAAAGAAATCACATTAGGATTCTCTTTTTAAGCTGTTCCTTCAAACACTAGTGCTTAGGAAATCTATTGGAGGCAGAAGCAGTCAAGGGTAGCCTAGGGTTAGGGTTAGGCTTAGGGTTAGGCTTAGGGTACGGCTTAGGGTACGGGTTCGGGGAGGGGTTCGGGTACGGCATAGGGTATGGGTTAGGGTTAGGGTTAGGGTTAGTGTTAGGGTTAGGGCTCGGTTTAGGGTACGGGTTAGGATTAGGGTACGTGTTAGGGTTAGGGTAGGTGTTAGGGTTAGGGTACGCGTTAGGGTTAGGGTAGTTATTAAACCTATCCCACTCTCTAGATACCCCTTAGCACGTAAAGGAATATTATTTGCGGGTCCAGCCATGGAAAAGAGTTTAGACACTAGGATAAAATAAGGAACACATACATTATAAAGAAATCACATTAGGATTCTCTTTTTAAGCTGTTCCTTAAAACACTAGTGCTTAGGAAATCTATTGGAGGCAGAAGCAGTCAAGGGTAGCCTAGGGTTAGGGTTAGGCTTAGGGTTAGGGTTAGGGTACGGCTTAGGGTAGGGGTTCGGGGAGGGGTTCGGGTACGGCGTAGGGTATGGGTTAGGGTTAGGGTTAGGGTTAGTGTTAGGGTTAGGGCTCGGTTTAGGGTACGGGTTAGGATTAGGGTACGTGTTAGGGTTAGGGTAGGTGTTAGGGTTAGGGTACGCGTTAGGGTTAGGGTAGTTATTAAACCTATCCCACTCTCTAGATACCCCTTAGCACGTAAAGGAATATTATTTGCGGGTCCAGCCATGGAGAAGAGTTTAGACACTAGGATAAAATAAGGAACACATACATTATAAAGAAATCACATTAGGATTCTCTTTTTAAGCTGTTCCTTAAAACACTAGTGCTTAGGAAATCTATTGGAGGCAGAAGCAGTCAAGGGTAGCCTAGGGTTAGGGTTAGGCTTAGGGTTAGGCTTAGGGTACGGCTTAGGGTTCGGGTACGGCGTAGGGTATGGGTTAGGGTTAGGGTTAGGGTTAGTGTTAGGGTTAGGGCTCGGTTTAGGGTACGGGTTAGGATTAGGGTACGTGTTAGGGTTAGGGTAGGGGTTAGGGTTAGGGTACGCGTTAGGGTTAGGGTAGTTATTAAACCTATCCCACTCTCTAGATACCCCTTAGCACGTAAAGGAATATTATTTGGGGGTCCAGCCATGGAGAAGAGTTTAGACACTAGGATAAAATAAGGAACACATACATTATAAAGAAATCACATTAGGATTCTCTTTTTAAGCTGTTCCTTCAAACACTAGTGCTTAGGAAATCTATTGGAGGCAGAAGCAGTCAAGGGTAGCTTAGGGTTAGGGTTAGGCTTAGGGTTAGGCTTAGGGTACGGCTTAGGGTACGGGTTCGGGGAGGGGTTCGGGTACGGCGTAGGGTATGGGTTAGGGTTAGGGTTAGGGTTAGTGTTACGGTTAGGGCTCGGTTTAGGGTACGGGTTAGGATTAGGGTACGTGTTAGGGTTAGGGTAGGTGTTAGGGTTAGGGTACGCGTTAGGGTTAGGGTAGTTATTAAACCTATCCCACTCTCTAGATACCCCTTAGCACGTAAAGGAATATTATTTGGGGGTCCAGCCATGGAGAAGAGTTTAGACACTAGGATAAAATAAGGAACACATACATTATAAAGAAATCACATTAGGATTCTCTTTTTAAGCTGTTCCTTACAACACTAGTGCTTAGGAAATCTATTGGAGGCAGAAGCAGTCAAGGGTAGCCTAGGGTTAGGGTTAGGCTTAGGGTTAGGCTTAGGGTAGGGCTTAGGGTACGGGTTTGGGGAGGGGTTCGGGTACGGCGTAGGGTATGGGTTAGGGTTAGGGTTAGGGTTAGTGTTAGGGTTAGGGCTCGGTTTAGGGTACGGGTTAGGATTAGGGTACGTGTTAGGGTTAGGGTAGGGGTTAGGGTTAGGGTACGCGTTAGGGTTAGGGTAGTTATTAAACCTATCCCACTCTCTAGATACCCCTTAGCACGTAAAGGAATATTATTTGGGGGTCCAGCCATGGAGAAGAGTTTAGACACTAGGATAAAATAAGGAACACATACATTATAAAGAAATCACATTAGGATTCTCTTTTTAAGCTGTTCCTTCAAACACTAGTGCTTAGGAAATCTATTGGAGGCAGAAGCAGTCAAGGGTAGCCTAGGGTTAGGGTTAGGCTTAGGGTTAGGCTTAGGGTACGGCTTAGGGTACGGGTTCGGGGAGGGGTTCGGGTACGGCGTAGGGTATGGGTTAGGGTTAGGGTTAGGGTTAGTGTTAGGGTTAGGGCTCGGTTTAGGGTACGGGTTAGGATTAGGGTACGTGTTAGGGTTAGGGTAGGGGTTAGGGTTAGGGTACGCGTTAGGGTTAGGGTAGTTATTAAACCTATCCCACTCTCTAGATACCCCTTAGCACATAAAGGAATATTATTTGGGGGTCCAGCCATGGAGAAGAGTTTAGACACTAGGATAAAATAAGGAACACATACATTATAAAGAAATCACATTAGGATTCTCTTTTTAAGCTGTTCCTTCAAACACTAGTGCTTAGGAAATCTATTGGAGGCAGAAGCAGTCAAGGGTAGCCTAGGGTTAGGGTTAGGCTTAGGGTTAGGCTTAGGGTACGGCTTAGGGTAGGGGTTCGGGGAGGGGTTCGGGTACGGCGTAGGGTATGGGTTAGGGTTAGGGTTAGGGTTAGTGTTAGGGTTAGGGCTCGGTTTAGGGTACGGGTTAGGATTAGGGTACGTGTTAGGGTTAGGGTAGGGGTTAGGGTTAGGGTACGCGTTAGGGTTAGGGTAGTTATTAAACCTATCCCACTCTCTAGATACCCCTTAGCACGTAAAGGAATATTATTTGGGGGTCCAGCCATGGAGAAGAGTTTAGACACTAGGATAAGATAAGGAACACACCCATTATAAAGAAATCACATTAGGATTCTCTTTTTAAGCTGTTCCTTCAAACACTAGTGCTTAGGAAATCTATTGGAGGCAGAAGCAGTCAAGGGTAGCCTTGGGTTAGGGTTAGGCTTAGGGTTAGGCTTAGGGTACGGCTTAGGGTTCGGGTACGGCGTAGGGTATGGGTTAGGGTTAGGGTTAGGGTTAGTGTTAGGGTTAGGGCTCGGTTTAGGGTACGGGTTAGGATTAGGGTACGTGTTAGGGTTAGGGTAGGTGTTAGGGTTAGGGTATGCGTTAGGGTTAGGGTAGTTATTAAACCTATCCCACTCTCTAGATACCCCTTAGCACGTAAAGGAATATTATTTGGGGGTCCAGCCATGGAGAAGAGTTTAGACACTAGGATAAGATAAGGAACACATACATTATAAAGAAATCACATTAGGATTCTCTTTTTAAGCTGTTCCTTCAAACACTAGTGCTTAGGAAATCTATTGGAGGCAGAAGCAGTCAAGGGTAGCCTAGGGTTAGGGTTAGGCTTAGGGTTAGGCTTAGGGTACGGCTTAGGGTACGGGTTCGGGGAGGGGTTCGGGTACGGCGTAGGGTATGGGTTAGGGTTAGGGTTAGGGTTAGTGTTAGGGTTAGGGCTCGGTTTAGGGTACGGGTTAGGATTAGGGTACGTGTTAGGGTTAGGGTAGGTGTTAGGGTTAGGGTACGCGTTAGGGTTAGGGTAGTTATTAAACCTATCCCACTCTCTAGATACCCCTTAGCACGTAAAGGAATATTATTTGCGGGTCCAGCCATGGAAAAGAGTTTAGACACTAGGATAAAATAAGGAACACATACATTATAAAGAAATCACATTAGGATTCTCTTTTTAAGCTGTTCCTTAAAACACTAGTGCTTAGGAAATCTATTGGAGGCAGAAGCAGTCAAGGGTAGCCTAGGGTTAGGGTTAGGCTTAGGGTTAGGGTTAGGGTACGGCTTAGGGTAGGGGTTCGGGGAGGGGTTCGGGTACGGCGTAGGGTATGGGTTAGGGTTAGGGTTAGGGTTAGTGTTAGGGTTAGGGCTCGGTTTAGGGTACGGGTTAGGATTAGGGTACGTGTTAGGGTTAGGGTAGGTGTTAGGGTTAGGGTACGCGTTAGGGTTAGGGTAGTTATTAAACCTATCCCACTCTCTAGATACCCCTTAGCACGTAAAGGAATATTATTTGCGGGTCCATCCATGGAGAAGAGTTTAGACACTAGGATAAAATAAGGAACACATACATTATAAAGAAATCACATTAGGATTCTCTTTTTAAGCTGTTCCTTAAAACACTAGTGCTTAGGAAATCTATTGGAGGCAGAAGCAGTCAAGGGTAGCCTAGGGTTAGGGTTAGGCTTAGGGTTAGGCTTAGGGTACGGCTTAGGGTTCGGGTACGGCGTAGGGTATGGGTTAGGGTTAGGGTTAGGGTTAGTGTTAGGGTTAGGGCTCGGTTTAGGGTACGGGTTAGGATTAGGGTACGTGTTAGGGTTAGGGTAGGGGTTAGGGTTAGGGTACGCGTTAGGGTTAGGGTAGTTATTAAACCTATCCCACTCTCTAGATACCCCTTAGCACGTAAAGGAATATTATTTGGGGGTCCAGCCATGGAGAAGAGTTTAGACACTAGGATAAAATAAGGAACACATACATTATAAAGAAATCACATTAGGATTCTCTTTTTAAGCTGTTCCTTCAAACACTAGTGCTTAGGAAATCTATTGGAGGCAGAAGCAGTCAAGGGTAGCTTAGGGTTAGGGTTAGGCTTAGGGTTAGGCTTAGGGTACGGCTTAGGGTACGGGTTCGGGGAGGGGTTCGGGTACGGCGTAGGGTATGGGTTAGGGTTAGGGTTAGGGTTAGTGTTACGGTTAGGGCTCGGTTTAGGGTACGGGTTAGGATTAGGGTACGTGTTAGGGTTAGGGTAGGTGTTAGGGTTAGGGTACGCGTTAGGGTTAGGGTAGTTATTAAACCTATCCCACTCTCTAGATACCCCTTAGCACGTAAAGGAATATTATTTGGGGGTCCAGCCATGGAGAAGAGTTTAGACACTAGGATAAAATAAGGAACACATACATTATAAAGAAATCACATTAGGATTCTCTTTTTAAGCTGTTCCTTACAACACTAGTGCTTAGGAAATCTATTGGAGGCAGAAGCAGTCAAGGGTAGCCTAGGGTTAGGGTTAGGCTTAGGGTTAGGCTTAGGGTAGGGCTTAGGGTACGGGTTTGGGGAGGGGTTCGGGTACGGCGTAGGGTATGGGTTAGGGTTAGGGTTAGGGTTAGTGTTAGGGTTAGGGCTCGGTTTAGGGTACGGGTTAGGATTAGGGTACGTGTTAGGGTTAGGGTAGGGGTTAGGGTTAGGGTACGCGTTAGGGTTAGGGTAGTTATTAAACCTATCCCACTCTCTAGATACCCCTTAGCACGTAAAGGAATATTATTTGGGGGTCCAGCCATGGAGAAGAGTTTAGACACTAGGATAAAATAAGGAACACATACATTATAAAGAAATCACATTAGGATTCTCTTTTTAAGCTGTTCCTTCAAACACTAGTGCTTAGGAAATCTATTGGAGGCAGAAGCAGTCAAGGGTAGCCTAGGGTTAGGGTTAGGCTTAGGGTTAGGCTTAGGGTACGGCTTAGGGTACGGGTTCGGGGAGGGGTTCGGGTACGGCGTAGGGTATGGGTTAGGGTTAGGGTTAGGGTTAGTGTTAGGGTTAGGGCTCGGTTTAGGGTACGGGTTAGGATTAGGGTACGTGTTAGGGTTAGGGTAGGGGTTAGGGTTAGGGTACGCGTTAGGGTTAGGGTAGTTATTAAACCTATCCCACTCTCTAGATACCCCTTAGCACGTAAAGGAATATTATTTGCGGGTCCAGCCATGGAAAAGAGTTTAGACACTAGGATAAAATAAGGAACACATACATTATAAAGAAATCACATTAGGATTCTCTTTTTAAGCTGTTCCTTAAAACACTAGTGCTTAGGAAATCTATTGGAGGCAGAAGCAGTCAAGGGTAGCCTAGGGTTAGGGTTAGGCTTAGGGTTAGGGTTAGGGTACGGCTTAGGGTAGGGGTTCGGGGAGGGGTTCGGGTACGGCGTAGGGTATGGGTTAGGGTTAGGGTTAGGGTTAGTGTTAGGGTTAGGGCTCGGTTTAGGGTACGGGTTAGGATTAGGGTACGTGTTAGGGTTAGGGTAGGTGTTAGGGTTAGGGTACGCGTTAGGGTTAGGGTAGTTATTAAACCTATCCCACTCTCTAGATACCCCTTAGCACGTAAAGGAATATTATTTGCGGGTCCAGCCATGGAGAAGAGTTTAGACACTAGGATAAAATAAGGAACACATACATTATAAAGAAATCACATTAGGATTCTCTTTTTAAGCTGTTCCTTAAAACACTAGTGCTTAGGAAATCTATTGGAGGCAGAAGCAGTCAAGGGTAGCCTAGGGTTAGGGTTAGGCTTAGGGTTAGGCTTAGGGTACGGCTTAGGGTTCGGGTACGGCGTAGGGTATGGGTTAGGGTTAGGGTTAGGGTTAGTGTTAGGGTTAGGGCTCGGTTTAGGGTACGGGTTAGGATTAGGGTACGTGTTAGGGTTAGGGTAGGGGTTAGGGTTAGGGTACGCGTTAGGGTTAGGGTAGTTATTAAACCTATCCCACTCTCTAGATACCCCTTAGCACGTAAAGGAATATTATTTGGGGGTCCAGCCATGGAGAAGAGTTTAGACACTAGGATAAAATAAGGAACACATACATTATAAAGAAATCACATTAGGATTCTCTTTTTAAGCTGTTCCTTCAAACACTAGTGCTTAGGAAATCTATTGGAGGCAGAAGCAGTCAAGGGTAGCTTAGGGTTAGGGTTAGGCTTAGGGTTAGGCTTAGGGTACGGCTTAGGGTACGGGTTCGGGGAGGGGTTCGGGTACGGCGTAGGGTATGGGTTAGGGTTAGGGTTAGGGTTAGTGTTACGGTTAGGGCTCGGTTTAGGGTACGGGTTAGGATTAGGGTACGTGTTAGGGTTAGGGTAGGTGTTAGGGTTAGGGTACGCGTTAGGGTTAGGGTAGTTATTAAACCTATCCCACTCTCTAGATACCCCTTAGCACGTAAAGGAATATTATTTGGGGGTCCAGCCATGGAGAAGAGTTTAGACACTAGGATAAAATAAGGAACACATACATTATAAAGAAATCACATTAGGATTCTCTTTTTAAGCTGTTCCTTACAACACTAGTGCTTAGGAAATCTATTGGAGGCAGAAGCAGTCAAGGGTAGCCTAGGGTTAGGGTTAGGCTTAGGGTTAGGCTTAGGGTAGGGCTTAGGGTACGGGTTTGGGGAGGGGTTCGGGTACGGCGTAGGGTATGGGTTAGGGTTAGGGTTAGGGTTAGTGTTAGGGTTAGGGCTCGGTTTAGGGTACGGGTTAGGATTAGGGTACGTGTTAGGGTTAGGGTAGGGGTTAGGGTTAGGGTACGCGTTAGGGTTAGGGTAGTTATTAAACCTATCCCACTCTCTAGATACCCCTTAGCACGTAAAGGAATATTATTTGGGGGTCCAGCCATGGAGAAGAGTTTAGACACTAGGATAAAATAAGGAACACATACATTATAAAGAAATCACATTAGGATTCTCTTTTTAAGCTGTTCCTTCAAACACTAGTGCTTAGGAAATCTATTGGAGGCAGAAGCAGTCAAGGGTAGCCTAGGGTTAGGGTTAGGCTTAGGGTTAGGCTTAGGGTACGGCTTAGGGTACGGGTTCGGGGAGGGGTTCGGGTACGGCGTAGGGTATGGGTTAGGGTTAGGGTTAGGGTTAGTGTTAGGGTTAGGGCTCGGTTTAGGGTACGGGTTAGGATTAGGGTACGTGTTAGGGTTAGGGTAGGGGTTAGGGTTAGGGTACGCGTTAGGGTTAGGGTAGTTATTAAACCTATCCCACTCTCTAGATACCCCTTAGCACATAAAGGAATATTATTTGGGGGTCCAGCCATGGAGAAGAGTTTAGACACTAGGATAAAATAAGGAACACATACATTATAAAGAAATCACATTAGGATTCTCTTTTTAAGCTGTTCCTTCAAACACTAGTGCTTAGGAAATCTATTGGAGGCAGAAGCAGTCAAGGGTAGCCTAGGGTTAGGGTTAGGCTTAGGGTTAGGCTTAGGGTACGGCTTAGGGTAGGGGTTCGGGGAGGGGTTCGGGTACGGCGTAGGGTATGGGTTAGGGTTAGGGTTAGGGTTAGTGTTAGGGTTAGGGCTCGGTTTAGGGTACGGGTTAGGATTAGGGTACGTGTTAGGGTTAGGGTAGGGGTTAGGGTTAGGGTACGCGTTAGGGTTAGGGTAGTTATTAAACCTATCCCACTCTCTAGATACCCCTTAGCACGTAAAGGAATATTATTTGGGGGTCCAGCCATGGAGAAGAGTTTAGACACTAGGATAAGATAAGGAACACACCCATTATAAAGAAATCACATTAGGATTCTCTTTTTAAGCTGTTCCTTCAAACACTAGTGCTTAGGAAATCTATTGGAGGCAGAAGCAGTCAAGGGTAGCCTTGGGTTAGGGTTAGGCTTAGGGTTAGGCTTAGGGTACGGCTTAGGGTTCGGGTACGGCGTAGGGTATGGGTTAGGGTTAGGGTTAGGGTTAGTGTTAGGGTTAGGGCTCGGTTTAGGGTACGGGTTAGGATTAGGGTACGTGTTAGGGTTAGGGTAGGTGTTAGGGTTAGGGTATGCGTTAGGGTTAGGGTAGTTATTAAACCTATCCCACTCTCTAGATACCCCTTAGCACGTAAAGGAATATTATTTGGGGGTCCAGCCATGGAGAAGAGTTTAGACACTAGGATAAGATAAGGAACACATACATTATAAAGAAATCACATTAGGATTCTCTTTTTAAGCTGTTCCTTCAAACACTAGTGCTTAGGAAATCTATTGGAGGCAGAAGCAGTCAAGGGTAGCCTAGGGTTAGGGTTAGGCTTAGGGTTAGGCTTAGGGTACGGCTTAGGGTACGGGTTCGGGGAGGGGTTCGGGTACGGCGTAGGGTATGGGTTAGGGTTAGGGTTAGGGTTAGTGTTAGGGTTAGGGCTCGGTTTAGGGTACGGGTTAGGATTAGGGTACGTGTTAGGGTTAGGGTAGGTGTTAGGGTTAGGGTACGCGTTAGGGTTAGGGTAGTTATTAAACCTATCCCACTCTCTAGATACCCCTTAGCACGTAAAGGAATATTATTTGCGGGTCCAGCCATGGAAAAGAGTTTAGACACTAGGATAAAATAAGGAACACATACATTATAAAGAAATCACATTAGGATTCTCTTTTTAAGCTGTTCCTTAAAACACTAGTGCTTAGGAAATCTATTGGAGGCAGAAGCAGTCAAGGGTAGCCTAGGGTTAGGGTTAGGCTTAGGGTTAGGGTTAGGGTACGGCTTAGGGTAGGGGTTCGGGGAGGGGTTCGGGTACGGCGTAGGGTATGGGTTAGGGTTAGGGTTAGGGTTAGTGTTAGGGTTAGGGCTCGGTTTAGGGTACGGGTTAGGATTAGGGTACGTGTTAGGGTTAGGGTAGGTGTTAGGGTTAGGGTACGCGTTAGGGTTAGGGTAGTTATTAAACCTATCCCACTCTCTAGATACCCCTTAGCACGTAAAGGAATATTATTTGCGGGTCCATCCATGGAGAAGAGTTTAGACACTAGGATAAAATAAGGAACACATACATTATAAAGAAATCACATTAGGATTCTCTTTTTAAGCTGTTCCTTAAAACACTAGTGCTTAGGAAATCTATTGGAGGCAGAAGCAGTCAAGGGTAGCCTAGGGTTAGGGTTAGGCTTAGGGTTAGGCTTAGGGTACGGCTTAGGGTTCGGGTACGGCGTAGGGTATGGGTTAGGGTTAGGGTTAGGGTTAGTGTTAGGGTTAGGGCTCGGTTTAGGGTACGGGTTAGGATTAGGGTACGTGTTAGGGTTAGGGTAGGGGTTAGGGTTAGGGTACGCGTTAGGGTTAGGGTAGTTATTAAACCTATCCCACTCTCTAGATACCCCTTAGCACGTAAAGGAATATTATTTGGGGGTCCAGCCATGGAGAAGAGTTTAGACACTAGGATAAAATAAGGAACACATACATTATAAAGAAATCACATTAGGATTCTCTTTTTAAGCTGTTCCTTCAAACACTAGTGCTTAGGAAATCTATTGGAGGCAGAAGCAGTCAAGGGTAGCTTAGGGTTAGGGTTAGGCTTAGGGTTAGGCTTAGGGTACGGCTTAGGGTACGGGTTCGGGGAGGGGTTCGGGTACGGCGTAGGGTATGGGTTAGGGTTAGGGTTAGGGTTAGTGTTACGGTTAGGGCTCGGTTTAGGGTACGGGTTAGGATTAGGGTACGTGTTAGGGTTAGGGTAGGTGTTAGGGTTAGGGTACGCGTTAGGGTTAGGGTAGTTATTAAACCTATCCCACTCTCTAGATACCCCTTAGCACGTAAAGGAATATTATTTGGGGGTCCAGCCATGGAGAAGAGTTTAGACACTAGGATAAAATAAGGAACACATACATTATAAAGAAATCACATTAGGATTCTCTTTTTAAGCTGTTCCTTACAACACTAGTGCTTAGGAAATCTATTGGAGGCAGAAGCAGTCAAGGGTAGCCTAGGGTTAGGGTTAGGCTTAGGGTTAGGCTTAGGGTAGGGCTTAGGGTACGGGTTTGGGGAGGGGTTCGGGTACGGCGTAGGGTATGGGTTAGGGTTAGGGTTAGGGTTAGTGTTAGGGTTAGGGCTCGGTTTAGGGTACGGGTTAGGATTAGGGTACGTGTTAGGGTTAGGGTAGGGGTTAGGGTTAGGGTACGCGTTAGGGTTAGGGTAGTTATTAAACCTATCCCACTCTCTAGATACCCCTTAGCACGTAAAGGAATATTATTTGGGGGTCCAGCCATGGAGAAGAGTTTAGACACTAGGATAAAATAAGGAACACATACATTATAAAGAAATCACATTAGGATTCTCTTTTTAAGCTGTTCCTTCAAACACTAGTGCTTAGGAAATCTATTGGAGGCAGAAGCAGTCAAGGGTAGCCTAGGGTTAGGGTTAGGCTTAGGGTTAGGCTTAGGGTACGGCTTAGGGTACGGGTTCGGGGAGGGGTTCGGGTACGGCGTAGGGTATGGGTTAGGGTTAGGGTTAGGGTTAGTGTTAGGGTTAGGGCTCGGTTTAGGGTACGGGTTAGGATTAGGGTACGTGTTAGGGTTAGGGTAGGGGTTAGGGTTAGGGTACGCGTTAGGGTTAGGGTAGTTATTAAACCTATCCCACTCTCTAGATACCCCTTAGCACATAAAGGAATATTATTTGGGGGTCCAGCCATGGAGAAGAGTTTAGACACTAGGATAAAATAAGGAACACATACATTATAAAGAAATCACATTAGGATTCTCTTTTTAAGCTGTTCCTTCAAACACTAGTGCTTAGGAAATCTATTGGAGGCAGAAGCAGTCAAGGGTAGCCTAGGGTTAGGGTTAGGCTTAGGGTTAGGCTTAGGGTACGGCTTAGGGTAGGGGTTCGGGGAGGGGTTCGGGTACGGCGTAGGGTATGGGTTAGGGTTAGGGTTAGGGTTAGTGTTAGGGTTAGGGCTCGGTTTAGGGTACGGGTTAGGATTAGGGTACGTGTTAGGGTTAGGGTAGGGGTTAGGGTTAGGGTACGCGTTAGGGTTAGGGTAGTTATTAAACCTATCCCACTCTCTAGATACCCCTTAGCACGTAAAGGAATATTATTTGGGGGTCCAGCCATGGAGAAGAGTTTAGACACTAGGATAAGATAAGGAACACACCCATTATAAAGAAATCACATTAGGATTCTCTTTTTAAGCTGTTCCTTCAAACACTAGTGCTTAGGAAATCTATTGGAGGCAGAAGCAGTCAAGGGTAGCCTTGGGTTAGGGTTAGGCTTAGGGTTAGGCTTAGGGTACGGCTTAGGGTACGGGTTCGGGGAGGGGTTCGGGTACGGCGTAGGGTATGGGTTAGGGTTAGGGTTAGGGTTAGTGTTAGGGTTAGGGCTCGGTTTAGGGTACGGGTTAGGATTAGGGTACGTGTTAGGGTTAGGGTAGGGGTTAGGGTTAGGGTACGCGTTAGGGTTAGGGTAGTTATTAAACCTATCCCGCTCTCTAGATACCCCTTAGCACGTAAAGGTATATTATTTGGGGGTCCAGCCATGGAGAAGAGTTTAGACACTAGGATAAGATAAGGAACACATACATTATAAAGAAATCACATTAGGATTCTCTTTTTAAGCTGTTCCTTCAAACACTAGTGCTTAGGAAATCTATTGGAGGCAGAAGCAGTCAAGGGTAGCCTAGGGTTAGGGTTAGGCTTAGGGTTAGGCTTAGGGTACGGCTTAGGGTACGGGTTCGGGGAGGGGTTCGGGTACGGCATAGGGTATGGGTTAGGGTTAGGGTTAGGGTTAGTGTTAGGGTTAGGGCTCGGTTTAGGGTACGGGTTAGGATTAGGGTACGTGTTAGGGTTAGGGTAGGTGTTAGGGTTAGGGTACGCGTTAGGGTTAGGGTAGTTATTAAACCTATCCCACTCTCTAGATACCCCTTAGCACGTAAAGGAATATTATTTGCGGGTCCAGCCATGGAAAAGAGTTTAGACACTAGGATAAAATAAGGAACACATACATTATAAAGAAATCACATTAGGATTCTCTTTTTAAGCTGTTCCTTAAAACACTAGTGCTTAGGAAATCTATTGGAGGCAGAAGCAGTCAAGGGTAGCCTAGGGTTAGGGTTAGGCTTAGGGTTAGGGTTAGGGTACGGCTTAGGGTAGGGGTTCGGGGAGGGGTTCGGGTACGGCGTAGGGTATGGGTTAGGGTTAGGGTTAGTGTTAGGGTTAGGGCTCGGTTTAGGGTACGGGTTAGGATTAGGGTACGTGTTAGGGTTAGGGTAGGTGTTAGGGTTAGGGTACGCGTTAGGGTTAGGGTAGTTATTAAACCTATCCCACTCTCTAGATACCCCTTAGCACGTAAAGGAATATTATTTGGGGGTCCAGCCATGGAGAAGAGTTTAGACACTAGGATAAGATAAGGAACACACCCATTATAAAGAAATCACATTAGGATTCTCTTTTTAAGCTGTTCCTTCAAACACTAGTGCTTAGGAAATCTATTGGAGGCAGAAGCAGTCAAGGGTAGCCTAGGGTTAGGGTTAGGCTTAGGGTTAGGCTTAGGGTACGGCTTAGGGTTCGGGTACGGCATAGGGTATGGGTTAGGGTTAGGGTTAGGGTTAGTGTTAGGGTTAGGGCTCGGTTTAGGGTACGGGTTAGAATTAGGGTACGTGTTAGGGTTAGGGTAGGTGTTAGGGTTAGGGTACGCGTTAGGGTTAGGGTAGTTATTAAACCTATCCCACTCTCTAGATACCCCTTAGCACGTAAAGGAATATTATTTGGGGGTCCAGCCATGGAGAAGAGTTTAGACACTAGGATAAGATAAGGAACACATACATTATAAAGAAATCACATTAGGATTCTCTTTTTAAGCTGTTCCTTCAAACACTAGTGCTTAGGAAATCTATTGGAGGCAGAAGCAGTCAAGGGTAGCCTAGGGTTAGGGTTAGGCTTAGGGTTAGGCTTAGGGTATGGCTTAGGGTACGGGTTCGGGGAGGGGTTCGGGTACGGCATAGGGTATGGGTTAGGGTTAGGGTTAGGGTTAGTGTTAGGGTTAGGGCTCGGTTTAGGGTACGGGTTAGGATAAGGGTACGTGTTAGGGTTAGGGTAGGTGTTAGGGTTAGGGTACGCGTTAGGGTTAGGGTAGTTATTAAACCTATCCCACTCTCTAGATACCCCTTAGCACGTAAAGGAATATTATTTGCGCGTCCAGCCATGGAGAAGAGTTTAGACACTAGGATAAAATAAGGAACACATACATTATAAAGAAATCACATTAGGATTCTCTTTTTAAGCTGTTCCTTCAAACACTAGTGCTTAGGAAATCTATTGGAGGCAGAAGCAGTCAAGGGTAGCCTAGGGTTAGGGTTAGGCTTAGGGTTAGGCTTAGGGTATGGCTTAGGGTACGGGTTCGGGGAGGGGTTCGGGTACGGCATAGGGTATGGGTTAGGGTTAGGGTTAGGGTTAGTGTTAGGGTTAGGGCTCGGTTTAGGGTACGGGTTAGGATAAGGGTACGTGTTAGGGTTAGGGTAGGTGTTAGGGTTAGGGTACGCGTTAGGGTTAGGGTAGTTATTAAACCTATCCCACTCTCTAGATACCCCTTAGCACGTAAAGGAATATTATTTGCGCGTCCAGCCATGGAGAAGAGTTTAGACACTAGGATAAAATAAGGAACACATACATTATAAAGAAATCACATTAGGATTCTCTTTTTAAGCTGTTCCTTAAAACACTAGTGCTTAGGAAATCTATTGGAGGCAGAAGCAGTCAAGGGTAGCCTAGGGTTAGGGTTAGGCTTAGGGTTAGGCTTAGGGTACGGCTTAGGGTATGGGTTTGGGGAGGGGTTCGGGTACGGCGTAGGGTATTGGTTAGGGTTAGGGTTAGGGTTAGTGTTAGGGTTAGGGCTCGGTTTAGGGTACGGGTTAGGATTAGGGTACGTGTTAGGGTTAGGGTAGGGGTTAGGGTTAGGGTACGCGTTAGGGTTAGGGTAGTTATTAAACCTATCCCACTCTCTAGATACCCCTTAGCACGTAAAGGAATATTATTTGGGGGTCCAGCCATGGAGAAGAGTTTAGACACTAGGATAAGATAAGGAACACACCCATTATAAAGAAATCACATTAGGATTCTCTTTTTAAGCTGTTCCTTCAAACACTAGTGCTTAGGAAATCTATTGGAGGCAGAAGCAGTCAAGGGTAGCCTAGGGTTAGGGTTAGGCTTAGGGTTAGGCTTAGGGTACGGCTTAGGGTACGGGTTCGGGGAGGGGTTCGGGTACGGCGTAGGGTATGGGTTAGGGTTAGGGTTAGGGTTAGTGTTAGGGTTAGGGCTCGGTTTAGGGTACGGGTTAGGATTAGGGTACGTGTTAGGGTTAGGGTAGGGGTTAGGGTTAGGGTACGCGTTAGGGTTAGGGTAGTTATTAAACCTATCCCACTCTCTAGATACCCCTTAGCACGTAAAGGTATATTATTTGGGGGTCCAGCCATGGAGAAGAGTTTAGACACTAGGATAAGATAAGGAACACATACATTATAAAGAAATCACATTAGTATTCTCTTTTTAAGCTGTTCCTTCAAACACTAGTGCTTAGGAAATCTATTGGAGGCAGAAGCAGTCAAGGGTAGCCTAGGGTTAGGGTTAGGCTTAGGGTTAGGCTTAGGGTACGGCTTAGGGTACGGGTTCGGGGAGGGGTTCGGGTACGGCATAGGGTATGGGTTAGTGTTAGGGTTAGGGTTAGTGTTAGGGTTAGGGCTCGGTTTAGGGTACGGGTTAGGATTAGGGTACGTGTTAGGGTTAGGGTAGGTGTTAGGGTTAGGGTACGCGTTAGGGTTAGGGTAGTTATTAAACCTATCCCACTCTCTAGATACCCCTTAGCACGTAAAGGAATATTATTTGCGGGTCCAGCCATGGAAAAGAGTTTAGACACTAGGATAAAATAAGGAACACATACATTATAAAGAAATCACATTAGGATTCTCTTTTTAAGCTGTTCCTTAAAACACTAGTGCTTAGGAAATCTATTGGAGGCAGAAGCAGTCAAGGGTAGCCTAGGGTTAGGGTTAGGCTTAGGGTTAGGGTTAGGGTACGTCTTAGGGTAGGGGTTCGGGGAGGGGTTCGTGTACGGCGTAGGGTATGGGTTAGGGTTAGGGTTAGGGTTAGTGTTAGGGTTAGGGCTCGGTTTAGGGTACGGGTTAGGATTAGGGTACGTGTTAGGGTTAGGGTAGGTGTTAGGGTTAGGGTACGCGTTAGGGTTAGGGTAGTTATTAAACCTATCCCACTCTCTAGATACCCCTTAGCACGTAAAGGAATATTATTTGGGGGTCCAGCCATGGAGAAGAGTTTAGACACTAGGATAAGATAAGGAACACACCCATTATAAAGAAATCACATTAGGATTCTCTTTTTAAGCTGTTCCTTCAAACACTAGTGCTTAGGAAATCTATTGGAGGCAGAAGCAGTCAAGGGTAGCCTAGGGTTAGGGTTAGGCTTAGGGTTAGGCTTAGGGTACGGCTTAGGGTTCGGGTACGGGATAGGATATGGGTTAGGGTTAGGGTTAGGGTTAGTGTTAGGGTTAGGGCTCGGTTTAGGGTACGGGTTAGAATTAGGGTACGTGTTAGGGTTAGGGTAGGTGTTAGGGTTAGGGTACGCGTTAGGGTTAGGGTAGTTATTAAACCTATCCCACTCTCTAGATACCCCTTAGCACGTAAAGGAATATTATTTGGGGGTCCAGCCATGGAGAAGAGTTTAGACACTAGGATAAGATAAGGAACACATACATTATAAAGAAATCACATTAGGATTCTCTTTTTAAGCTGTTCCTTCAAACACTAGTGCTTAGGAAATCTATTGGAGGCAGAAGCAGTCAAGGGTAGCCTAGGGTTAGGGTTAGGCTTAGGGTTAGGCTTAGGGTATGGCTTAGGGTACGGGTTCGGGGAGGGGTTCGGGTACGGCATAGGGTATGGGTTAGGGTTAGGGTTAGGGTTAGTGTTAGGGTTAGGGCTCGGTTTAGGGTACGGGTTAGGATTAGGGTACGTGTTAGGGTTAGGGTAGGTGTTAGGGTTAGGGTACGCGTTAGGGTTAGGGTAGTTATTAAACCTATCCCACTCTCTAGATACCCCTTAGCACGTAAAGGAATATTATTTGCGGGTCCAGCCATGGAAAAGAGTTTAGACACTAGGATAAAATAAGGAACACATACATTATAAAGAAATCACATTAGGATTCTCTTTTTAAGCTGTTCCTTAAAACACTAGTGCTTAGGAAATCTATTGGAGGCAGAAGCAGTCAAGGGTAGCCTAGGGTTAGGGTTAGGCTTAGGGTTAGGCTTAGGGTACGGCTTAGGGTTCGGGTACGGCGTAGGGTATGGGTTAGGGTTAGGGTTAGGGTTAGTGTTAGGGTTAGGGCTCGGTTTAGGGTACGGGTTAGGATTAGGGTACGTGTTAGGGTTAGGGTAGGGGTTAGGGTTAGGGTACGCGTTAGGGTTAGGGTAGTTATTAAACCTATCCCACTCTCTAGATACCCCTTAGCACGTAAAGGAATATTATTTGGGGGTCCAGCCATGGAGAAGAGTTTAGACACTAGGATAAAATAAGGAACACATACATTATAAAGAAATCACATTAGGATTCTCTTTTTAAGCTGTTCCTTCAAACACTAGTGCTTAGGAAATCTATTGGAGGCAGAAGCAGTCAAGGGTAGCTTAGGGTTAGGGTTAGGCTTAGGGTTAGGCTTAGGGTACGGCTTAGGGTACGGGTTCGGGGAGGGGTTCGGGTACGGCGTAGGGTATGGGTTAGGGTTAGGGTTAGGGTTAGTGTTACGGTTAGGGCTCGGTTTAGGGTACGGGTTAGGATTAGGGTACGTGTTAGGGTTAGGGTAGGTGTTAGGGTTAGGGTACGCGTTAGGGTTAGGGTAGTTATTAAACCTATCCCACTCTCTAGATACCCCTTAGCACGTAAAGGAATATTATTTGGGGGTCCAGCCATGGAGAAGAGTTTAGACACTAGGATAAAATAAGGAACACATACATTATAAAGAAATCACATTAGGATTCTCTTTTTAAGCTGTTCCTTCAAACACTAGTGCTTAGGAAATCTATTGGAGGCAGAAGCAGTCAAGGGTAGCCTAGGGTTAGGGTTAGGCTTAGGGTTAGGGTTAGGGTACGGCTTAGGGTAGGGGTTCGGGGAGGGGTTCGGGTACGGCGTAGGGTATGGGTTAGGATTAGGGTTAGGGTTAGTGTTAGGGTTAGGGCTCGGTTTAGGGTACGGGTTAGGATTAGGGTACGTGTTAGGGTTAGGGTAGGGGTTAGGGTTAGGGTACGCGTTAGGGTTAGGGTAGTTATTAAACCTATCCCACTCTCTAGATACCCCTTAGCACGTAAAGGAATATTATTTGGGGGTGCAGCCATGGAGAAGAGTTTAGACACTAGGATAAGATAAGGAACACACCCATTATAAAGAAATCACATTAGGATTCTCTTTTTAAGCTGTTCCTTACAACACTAGTGCTTAGGAAATCTATTGGAGGCAGAAGCAGTCAAGGGTAGCCTAGGGTTAGGGTTAGGCTTAGGGTTAGGCTTAAGGTACGGCTTAGGGTACGGGTTTGGGGAGGGGTTCGGGTACGGCGTAGGGTATGGGTTAGGGTTAGGGTTAGGGTTAGTGTTAGGGTTAGGGCTCGGTTTAGGGTACGGGTTAGGATTAGGGTACGTGTTAGGGTTAGGGTAGGTGTTAGGGTTAGGGTACGCGTTAGGGTTAGGGTAGTTATTAAACCTATCCCACTCTCTAGATACCCCTTAGCACGTAAAGGAATATTATTTGCGGGTCCAGCCATGGAAAAGAGTTTAGACACTAGGATAAAATAAGGAACACATACATTATAAAGAAATCACATTAGGATTCTCTTTTTAAGCTGTTCCTTAAAACACTAGTGCTTAGGAAATCTATTGGAGGCAGAAGCAGTCAAGGGTAGCCTAGGGTTAGGGTTAGCCTTAGGGTTAGGCTTAGGGTACGGCTTAGGGTTCGGGTACGGCGTAGGGTATGGGTTAGGGTTAGGGTTAGGGTTAGTGTTAGGGTTAGGGCTCGGTTTAGGGTACGGGTTAGGATTAGGGTACGTGTTAGGGTTAGGGTAGGGGTTAGGGTTAGGGTACGCGTTAGGGTTAGGGTAGGTATTAAACCTATCCCACTCTCTAGATACCCCTTAGCACGTAAAGGAATATTATTTGGGGGTCCAGCCATGGAGAAGAGTTTAGACACTAGGATAAAATAAGGAACACATACATTATAAAGAAATCACATTAGGATTCTCTTTTTAAGCTGTTCCTTACAACACTAGTGCTTAGGAAATCTATTGGAGGCAGAAGCAGTCAAGGGTAGCCTAGGGTTAGGGTTAGGCTTAGGGTTAGGCTTAGGGTACGGCTTAGGGTACGGGTTTGGGGAGGGGTTCGGGTACGGCGTAGGGTATGGGTTAGGGTTAGGGTTAGGGTTAGTGTTAGGGTTAGGGCTCGGTTTAGGGTACGGGTTAGGATTAGGGTACGTGTTAGGGTTAGGGTAGGGGTTAGGGTTAGGGTACGCGTTAGGGTTAGGGTAGTTATTAAACCTATCCCACTCTCTAGATACCCCTTAGCACGTAAAGGAATATTATTTGCGGGTCCAGCCATGGAGAAGAGTTTAGACACTAGGATAAAATAAGGAACACATACATTATAAAGAAATCACATTAGGATTCTCTTTTTAAGCTGTTCCTTCAAACACTAGTGCTTAGGAAATCTATTGGAGGCAGAAGCAGTCAAGGGTAGCCTAGGGTTAGGGTTAGGCTTAGGGTTAGGGTTAGGGTACGGCTTAGGGTACGGGTTCGGGGAGGGGTTCGGGTATGGCGTAGGGTATGGGTTAGGGTTAGGGTTAGGGTTAGTGTTAGGGTTAGGGCTCGGTTTAGGGTACGGGTTAGGATTAGGGTACGTGTTAGGGTTAGGGTAGGGGTTAGGGTTAGGGTACGCGTTAGGGTTAGGGTAGTTATTAAACCTATCCCACTCTCTAGATACCCCTTAGCACGTAAAGGAATATTATTTGGGGGTCCAGCCATGGAGAAGAGTTTAGACACTAGGATAAGATAAGGAACACATACATTATAAAGAAATCACATTAGGATTCTCTTTTTAAGCTGTTCCTTCAAACACTAGTGCTTAGGAAATCTATTGGAGGCAGAAGCAGTCAAGGGTAGCCTAGGGTTAGGGTTAGGCTTAGGGTTAGGCTTAGGGTACGGCTTAGGGTAGGGGTTCGGGGAGGGGTTCGGGTACGGCGTAGGGTATGGGTTAGGGTTAGGGTTAGGGTTAGTGTTAGGGTTAGGGCTCGGTTTAGGGTACGGGTTAGGATTAGGGTACGTGTTAGGGTTAGGGTAGGGGTTAGGGTTAGGGTACGCGTTAGGGTTAGGGTAGTTATTAAACCTATCCCACTCTCTAGATACCCCTTAGCACGTAAAGGAATATTATTTGGGGGTCCAGCCATGGAGAAGAGTTTAGACACTAGGATAAGATAAGGAACACACCCATTATAAAGAAATCACATTAGGATTCTCTTTTTAAGCTGTTCCTTCAAACACTAGTGCTTAGGAAATCTATTGGAGGCAGAAGCAGTCAAGGGTAGCCTTGGGTTAGGGTTAGGCTTAGGGTTAGGCTTAGGGTACGGCTTAGGGTTCGGGTACGGCGTAGGGTATGGGTTAGGGTTAGGGTTAGGGTTAGTGTTAGGGTTAGGGCTCGGTTTAGGGTACGGGTTAGGATTAGGGTACGTGTTAGGGTTAGGGTAGGTGTTAGGGTTAGGGTATGCGTTAGGGTTAGGGTAGTTATTAAACCTATCCCACTCTCTAGATACCCCTTAGCACGTAAAGGAATATTATTTGGGGGTCCAGCCATGGAGAAGAGTTTAGACACTAGGATAAGATAAGGAACACATACATTATAAAGAAATCACATTAGGATTCTCTTTTTAAGCTGTTCCTTCAAACACTAGTGCTTAGGAAATCTATTGGAGGCAGAAGCAGTCAAGGGTAGCCTAGGGTTAGGGTTAGGCTTAGGGTTAGGCTTAGGGTACGGCTTAGGGTACGGGTTCGGGGAGGGGTTCGGGTACGGCATAGGGTATGGGTTAGGGTTAGGGTTAGGGTTAGTGTTAGGGTTAGGGCTCGGTTTAGGGTACGGGTTAGGATTAGGGTACGTGTTAGGGTTAGGGTAGGTGTTAGGGTTAGGGTACGCGTTAGGGTTAGGGTAGTTATTAAACCTATCCCACTCTCTAGATACCCCTTAGCACGTAAAGGAATATTATTTGCGGGTCCAGCCATGGAAAAGAGTTTAGACACTAGGATAAAATAAGGAACACATACATTATAAAGAAATCACATTAGGATTCTCTTTTTAAGCTGTTCCTTAAAACACTAGTGCTTAGGAAATCTATTGGAGGCAGAAGCAGTCAAGGGTAGCCTAGGGTTAGGGTTAGGCTTAGGGTTAGGCTTAGGGTACGGCTTAGGTTATGGGTTTGGGGAGGGGTTCGGGTACGGCGTAGGGTATGGGTTAGGGTTAGTGTTAGGGTTAGGGCTCGGTTTAGGGTACGGGTTAGGATTAGGGTACGTGTTAGGGTTAGGGTAGGGGTTAGGGTTAGGGTACGCGTTAGGGTTAGGGTAGTTATTAAACCTATCCCACTCTCTAGATACCCCTTAGCACGTAAAGGAATATTATTTGGGGGTCCAGCCATGGAGAAGAGTTTAGACACTAGGATAAGATAAGGAACACACCCATTATAAAGAAATCACATTAGGATTCTCTTTTTAAGCTGTTCCTTCAAACACTAGTGCTTAGGAAATCTATTGGAGGCAGAAGCAGTCAAGGGTAGCCTAGGGTTAGGGTTAGGCTTAGGGTTAGGCTTAGGGTACGGCTTAGGGTTCGGGTACGGCGTAGGGTATGGGTTAGGGTTAGGGTTAGGGTTAGTGTTAGGGTTAGGGCTCGGTTTAGGGTACGGGTTAGGATTAGGGTACGTGTTAGGGTTAGGGTAGGTGTTAGGGTTAGGGTACGCGTTAGGGTTAGGGTAGTTATTAAACCTATCCCACTCTCTAGATACCCCTTAGCACGTAAAGGAATATTATTTGGGGGTCCAGCCATGGAGAAGAGTTTAGACACTAGGATAAGATAAGGAACACACCCATTATAAAGAAATCACATTAGGATTCTCTTTTTAAGCTGTTCCTTCAAACACTAGTGCTTAGGAAATCTATTGGAGGCAGAAGCAGTCAAGGGTAGCCTAGGGTTAGGGTTAGGCTTAGGGTTAGGCTTAGGGTACGGCTTAGGGTTCGGGTACGGCATAGGGTATGGGTTAGGGTTAGGGTTAGGGTTAGTGTTAGGGTTAGGGCTCGGTTTAGGGTACGGGTTAGGATTAGGGTACGTGTTAGGGTTAGGGTAGGTGTTAGGGTTAGGGTACGCGTTAGGGTTAGGGTAGTTATTAAACCTATCCCACTCTCTAGATACCCCTTAGCACGTAAAGGAATATTATTTGGGGGTCCAGCCATGGAGAAGAGTTTAGACACTAGGATAAGATAAGGAACACATACATTATAAAGAAATCACATTAGGATTCTCTTTTTAAGCTGTTCCTTCAAACACTAGTGCTTAGGAAATCTATTGGAGGCAGAAGCAGTCAAGGGTAGCCTAGGGTTAGGGTTAGGCTTAGGGTTAGGCTTAGGGTATGGCTTAGGGTACGGGTTCGGGGAGGGGTTCGGGTACGGCATAGGGTATGGGTTAGGGTTAGGGTTAGGGTTAGTGTTATGGTTAGGGCTCGGTTTAGGGTACGGGTTAGGATTAGGGTACGTGTTAGGGTTAGGGTAGGTGTTAGGGTTAGGGTACGCGTTAGGGTTAGGGTAGTTATTAAACCTATCCCACTCTCTAGATACCCCTTAGCACGTAAAGGAATATTATTTGCGGGTCCAGCCATGGAGAAGAGTTTAGACACTAGGATAAAATAAGGAACACATACATTATAAAGAAATCACATTAGGATTCTCTTTTTAAGCTGTTCCTTCAAACACTAGTGCTTAGGAAATCTATTGGAGGCAGAAGCAGTCAAGGGTAGCCTAGGGTTAGGGTTAGGCTTAGGGTTAGGCTTAGGGTACGGCTTAGGGTTCGGGTACGGCGTAGGGTATGGGTTAGGGTTAGGGTTAGGGTTAGTGTTAGGGTTAGGGCTCGGTTTAGGGTACGGGTTAGGATTAGGGTACGTGTTAGGGTTAGGGTAGGGGTTAGGGTTAGGGTACGCGTTAGGGTTAGGGTAGTTATTAAACCTATCCCACTCTCTAGATACCCCTTAGCACGTAAAGGAATATTATTTGGGGGTCCAGCCATGGAGAAGAGTTTAGACACTAGGATAAAATAAGGAACACATACATTATAAAGAAATCACATTAGGATTCTCTTTTTAAGCTGTTCCTTCAAACACTAGTGCTTAGGAAATCTATTGGAGGCAGAAGCAGTCAAGGGTAGCCTAGGGTTAGGGTTAGGCTTAGGGTTAGGCTTAGGGTACGGCTTAGGGTACGGGTTCAGGGAGGGGTTCGGGTACGGCGTAGGGTATGGGTTAGGGTTAGGGTTAGGGTTAGTGTTAGGGTTAGGGCTCGGTTTAGGGTACGGGTTAGGATTAGGGTACGTGTTAGGGTTAGGGTAGGGGTTAGGGTTAGGGTACGCGTTAGGGTTAGGGTAGTTATTAAACCTATCCCACTCTCTAGATACCCCTTAGCACGTAAAGGAATATTATTTGGGGGTCCAGCCATGGAGAAGAGTTTAGACACTAGGATAAAATAAGGAACACATACATTATAAAGAAATCACATTAGGATTCTCTTTTTAAGCTGTTCCTTCAAACACTAGTGCTTAGGAAATCTATTGGAGGCAGAAGCAGTCAAGGGTAGCCTAGGGTTAGGGTTAGGCTTAGGGTTAGGCTTAGGGTACGGCTTAGTGTTCGGGTACGGCGTAGGGTATGGGTTAGGGTTAGGGTTAGGGTTAGTGTTAGGGTTAGGGCTCGGTTTAGGGTACGGGTTAGGATTAGGGTACGTGTTAGGGTTAGGGTAGGTGTTAGGGTTAGGGTACGCGTTAGGGTTAGGGTAGTTATTAAACCTATCCCACTCTCTAGATACCCCTTAGCACGTAAAGGAATATTATTTGGGGGTCCAGCCATGGAGAAGAGTTTAGACACTAGGATAAGATAAGGAACACATACATTATAAAGAAATCACATTAGGATTCTCTTTTTAAGCTGTTCCTTCAAACACTAGTGCTTAGGAAATCTATTGGAGGCAGAAGCAGTCAAGGGTAGCCTAGGGTTAGGGATAGGCTTAGGGTTAGGGTTAGGGTACGGCTTAGGGTAGGGGTTCGGGGAGGGGTTCGGGTACGGCGTAGGGTATGGGTTAGGGTTAGGGTTAGGGTTAGTGTTAGGGTTAGGGCTCGGTTTAGGGTACGGGTTAGGATTAGGGTACGTGTTAGGGTTAGGGTAGGGGTTAGGGTTAGGGTACGCGTTAGGGTTAGGGTAGTTATTAAACCTATCCCACTCTCTAGATACCCCTTAGCACGTAAAGGAATATTATTTGGGGGTCCAGCCATGGAGAAGAGTTTAGACACTAGGATAAGATGAGGAACACACCCATTATAAAGAAATCACATTAGGATTCTCTTTTTAAGCTGTTCCTTCAAACACTAAAGCTTAGGAAATCTATTGGAGGCAGAAGCAGTCAAGGGTAGCCTAGGGTTAGGGTTAGGCTTAGGGTTAGGGTTAGGGTACGGCTTAGGGTAGGGGTTCGGGGAGGGGTTCGGGTACGGCGTAGGGTATGGGTTAGGGTTAGGGTTAGGGTTAGTGTTAGGGTTAGGGCTCGGTTTAGGGTACGGGTTAGGATTAGGGTACGTGTTAGGGTTAGGGTAGGGGTTAGGGTTAGGGTACGCGTTAGGGTTAGGGTAGTTATTAAACCTATCCCACTCTCTAGATACCCCTTAGCACGTAAAGGAATATTATTTGGGGGTCCAGCCATGGAGAAGAGTTTAGACACTAGGATAAGATGAGGAACACACCCATTATAAAGATATCACATTAGGATTCTCTTTTTAAGCTGTTCCTTCAAACACTAAAGCTTAGGAAATCTATTGGAGGCAGAAGCAGTCAAGGGTAGCCTAGGGTTAGGGTTAGGCTTAGGGTTAGGGTTAGGGTACGGCTTAGGGTAGGGGTTCGGGGAGGGGTTCGGGTACGGCGTAGGGTATGGGTTAGGGTTAGGGTTAGGGTTAGTGTTAGGGTTAGGGCTCGGTTTAGGGTACGGGTTAGGATTAGGGTACGTGTTAGGGTTAGGGTAGGGGTTAGGGTTAGGGTACGCGTTAGGGTTAGGGTAGTTATTAAACCTATCCCACTCTCTAGATACCCCTTAGCACGTAAAGGAATATTATTTGGGGGTCCAGCCATGGAGAAGAGTTTAGACACTAGGATAAGATAAGGAACACACCCATTATAAAGAAATCACATTAGGATTCTCTTTTTAAGCTGTTCCTTCAAACACTAAAGCTTAGGAAATCTATTGGAGGCAGAAGCAGTCAAGGGTAGCCTTGGGTTAGGGTTAGGCTTAGGGTTAGGGTTGGGTACGGCTTAGGGTTCGGGTACGGCGTAGGGTATGGGTTAGGGTTAGGGTTAGGGTTAGTGTTAGGGTTAGGGCTCGGTTTAGGGTACGGGTTAGGATTAGGGTACGTGTTAGGGTTAGGGTAGGTGTTAGGGTTAGGGTACGCGTTAGGGTTAGGGTAGTTATTAAACCTATCCCACTCTCTAGATACCCCTTAGCACGTAAAGGAATATTATTTGGGGGTCCAGCCATGGAGAAGAGTTTAGACACTAGGATAAGATAAGGAACACATACATTATAAAGAAATCACATTAGGATTCTCTTTTTAAGCTGTTCCTTCAAACACTAGTGCTTAGGAAATCTATTGGAGGCAGAAGCAGTCAAGGGTAGCCTAGGGTTAGGGTTAGGGTACGGCTTAGGGTAGGGGTTCGGGGAGGGGTTCGGGTACGGCGTAGGGTATGGGTTAGGGTTAGGGTTAGGGTTAGTGTTAGGGTTAGGGCTCGGTTTAGGGTACGGGTTAGGATTAGGGTACGTGTTAGGGTTAGGGTAGGGGTTAGGGTTAGGGTACGCGTTAGGGTTAGGGTAGTTATTAAACCTATCCCACTCTCTAGATACCCCTTAGCACGTAAAGGAATATTATTTGGGGGTCCAGCCATGGAGAAGAGTTTAGACACTAGGATAAGATAAGGAACACACCCATTATAAAGAAATCACATTAGGATTCTCTTTTTAAGCTGTTCCTTCAAACACTAGTGCTTAGGAAATCTATTGGAGGCAGAAGCAGTCAAGGGTAGCCTAGGGTTAGGGTTAGGCTTAGGGTTAGGCTTAGGGTACGGCTTAGGGTTCGGGTACGGCGTAGGGTATGGGTTAGGGTTAGGGTTAGGGTTAGTGTTAGGGTTAGGGCTCGGTTTAGGGTACGGGTTAGGATTAGGGTACGTGTTAGGGTTAGGGTAGGTGTTAGGGTTAGGGTACGCGTTAGGGTTAGGGTAGTTATTAAACCTATCCCACTCTCTAGATACCCCTTAGCACGTAAAGGAATATTATTTGCGGGTCCAGCCATGGAAAAGAGTTTAGACACTAGGATAAAATAAGGAACACATACATTATAAAGAAATCACATTAGGATTCTCTTTTTAAGCTGTTCCTTAAAACACTAGTGCTTAGGAAATCTATTGGAGGCAGAAGCAGTCAAGGGTAGCCTAGGGTTAGGGTTAGCCTTAGGGTTAGGCTTAGGGTACGGCTTAGGGTTCGGGTACGGCGTAGGGTATGGGTTAGGGTTAGGGTTAGGGTTAGTGTTAGGGTTAGGGCTCGGTTTAGGGTACGGGTTAGGATTAGGGTACGTGTTAGGGTTAGGGTAGGGGTTAGGGTTAGGGTACGCGTTAGGGTTAGGGTAGGTATTAAACCTATCCCACTCTCTAGATACCCCTTAGCACGTAAAGGAATATTATTTGGGGGTCCAGCCATGGAGAAGAGTTTAGACACTAGGATAAAATAAGGAACACATACATTATAAAGAAATCACATTAGGATTCTCTTTTTAAGCTGTTCCTTACAACACTAGTGCTTAGGAAATCTATTGGAGGCAGAAGCAGTCAAGGGTAGCCTAGGGTTAGGGTTAGGCTTAGGGTTAGGCTTAGGGTACGGCTTAGGGTACGGGTTTGGGGAGGGGTTCGGGTACGGCGTAGGGTATGGGTTAGGGTTAGGGTTAGGGTTAGTGTTAGGGTTAGGGCTCGGTTTAGGGTACGGGTTAGGATTAGGGTACGTGTTAGGGTTAGGGTAGGGGTTAGGGTTAGGGTACGCGTTAGGGTTAGGGTAGTTATTAAACCTATCCCACTCTCTAGATACCCCTTAGCACGTAAAGGAATATTATTTGCGGGTCCAGCCATGGAGAAGAGTTTAGACACTAGGATAAAATAAGGAACACATACATTATAAAGAAATCACATTAGGATTCTCTTTTTAAGCTGTTCCTTCAAACACTAGTGCTTAGGAAATCTATTGGAGGCAGAAGCAGTCAAGGGTAGCCTAGGGTTAGGGTTAGGCTTAGGGTTAGGGTTAGGGTACGGCTTAGGGTACGGGTTCGGGGAGGGGTTCGGGTATGGCGTAGGGTATGGGTTAGGGTTAGGGTTAGGGTTAGTGTTAGGGTTAGGGCTCGGTTTAGGGTACGGGTTAGGATTAGGGTACGTGTTAGGGTTAGGGTAGGGGTTAGGGTTAGGGTACGCGTTAGGGTTAGGGTAGTTATTAAACCTATCCCACTCTCTAGATACCCCTTAGCACGTAAAGGAATATTATTTGCGGGTCCAGCCATGGAGAAGAGTTTAGACACTAGGATAAGATAAGGAACACATACATTATAAAGAAATCACATTAGGATTCTCTTTTTAAGCTGTTCCTTCAAACACTAGTGCTTAGGAAATCTATTGGAGGCAGAAGCAGTCAAGGGTAGCCTAGGGTTAGGGTTAGGCTTAGGGTTAGGCTTAGGGTACGGCTTAGGGTAGGGGTTCGGGGAGGGGTTCGGGTACGGCGTAGGGTATGGGTTAGGGTTAGGGTTAGGGTTAGTGTTAGGGTTAGGGCTCGGTTTAGGGTACGGGTTAGGATTAGGGTACGTGTTAGGGTTAGGGTAGGGGTTAGGGTTAGGGTACGCGTTAGGGTTAGGGTAGTTATTAAACCTATCCCACTCTCTAGATACCCCTTAGCACGTAAAGGAATATTATTTGGGGGTCCAGCCATGGAGAAGAGTTTAGACACTAGGATAAGATAAGGAACACACCCATTATAAAGAAATCACATTAGGATTCTCTTTTTAAGCTGTTCCTTCAAACACTAGTGCTTAGGAAATCTATTGGAGGCAGAAGCAGTCAAGGGTAGCCTTGGGTTAGGGTTAGGCTTAGGGTTAGGCTTAGGGTACGGCTTAGGGTTCGGGTACGGCGTAGGGTATGGGTTAGGGTTAGGGTTAGGGTTAGTGTTAGGGTTAGGGCTCGGTTTAGGGTACGGGTTAGGATTAGGGTACGTGTTAGGGTTAGGGTAGGTGTTAGGGTTAGGGTATGCGTTAGGGTTAGGGTAGTTATTAAACCTATCCCACTCTCTAGATACCCCTTAGCACGTAAAGGAATATTATTTGGGGGTCCAGCCATGGAGAAGAGTTTAGACACTAGGATAAGATAAGGAACACATACATTATAAAGAAATCACATTAGGATTCTCTTTTTAAGCTGTTCCTTCAAACACTAGTGCTTAGGAAATCTATTGGAGGCAGAAGCAGTCAAGGGTAGCCTAGGGTTAGGGTTAGGCTTAGGGTTAGGCTTAGGGTACGGCTTAGGGTACGGGTTCGGGGAGGGGTTCGGGTACGGCATAGGGTATGGGTTAGGGTTAGGGTTAGGGTTAGTGTTAGGGTTAGGGCTCGGTTTAGGGTACGGGTTAGGATTAGGGTACGTGTTAGGGTTAGGGTAGGTGTTAGGGTTAGGGTACGCGTTAGGGTTAGGGTAGTTATTAAACCTATCCCACTCTCTAGATACCCCTTAGCACGTAAAGGAATATTATTTGCGGGTCCAGCCATGGAAAAGAGTTTAGACACTAGGATAAAATAAGGAACACATACATTATAAAGAAATCACATTAGGATTCTCTTTTTAAGCTGTTCCTTAAAACACTAGTGCTTAGGAAATCTATTGGAGGCAGAAGCAGTCAAGGGTAGCCTAGGGTTAGGGTTAGGCTTAGGGTTAGGCTTAGGGTACGGCTTAGGTTATGGGTTTGGGGAGGGGTTCGGGTACGGCGTAGGGTATGGGTTAGGGTTAGTGTTAGGGTTAGGGCTCGGTTTAGGGTACGGGTTAGGATTAGGGTACGTGTTAGGGTTAGGGTAGGGGTTAGGGTTAGGGTACGCGTTAGGGTTAGGGTAGTTATTAAACCTATCCCACTCTCTAGATACCCCTTAGCACGTAAAGGAATATTATTTGGGGGTCCAGCCATGGAGAAGAGTTTAGACACTAGGATAAGATAAGGAACACACCCATTATAAAGAAATCACATTAGGATTCTCTTTTTAAGCTGTTCCTTCAAACACTAGTGCTTAGGAAATCTATTGGAGGCAGAAGCAGTCAAGGGTAGCCTAGGGTTAGGGTTAGGCTTAGGGTTAGGCTTAGGGTACGGCTTAGGGTACGGGTTCGGGGAGGGGTTCGGATACGGCGTAGGGTATGGGTTAGGGTTAGGGTTAGGGTTAGTGTTAGGGTTAGGGCTCGGTTTAGGGTACGGGTTAGGATTAGGGTACGTGTTAGGGTTAGGGTAGGTGTTAGGGTTAGGGTACGCGTTAGGGTTAGGTTAGTTATTAAACCTATCCCACTCTCTAGATAACCCTTAGCACGAAAAGGAATATTATTTGGGGGTCCAGCCATGGAGAAGAGTTTAGACACTAGGATAAGATAAGGAACACACCCATTATAAAGAAATCACATTAGGATTCTCTTTTTAAGCTGTTTCTTCAAACACTAGTGCTTAGGAAATCTATTGGAGGCAGAAGCAGTCAAGGGTAGCCTAGGGTTAGGGTTAGGCTTAGGGTTAGGCTTAGGGTACGGCTTAGGGTTCGGGTACGGCGTAGGGTATGGGTTAGGGTTAGGGTTAGGGTTAGTGTTAGGGTTAGGGCTCGGTTTAGGGTACGGGTTAGGATTAGGGTACGTGTTAGGGTTAGGGTAGGTGTTAGGGTTAGGGTACGCGTTAGGGTTAGGGTAGTTATTAAACCTATCCCACTCTCTAGATACCCCTTAGCACGTAAAGGAATATTATTTGGGGGTCCAGCCATGGAGAAGAGTTTAGACACTAGGATAAGATAAGGAACACACCCATTATAAAGAAATCACATTAGGATTCTCTTTTTAAGCTGTTCCTTCAAACACTAGTGCTTAGGAAATCTATTGGAGGCAGAAGCAGTCAAGGGTAGCCTAGGGTTAGGGTTAGGCTTAGGGTTAGGCTTAGGGTACGGCTTAGGGTTCGGGTACGGCATAGGGTATGGGTTAGGGTTAGGGTTAGGGTTAGTGTTAGGGTTAGGGCTCGGTTTAGGGTACGGGTTAGGATTAGGGTACGTGTTAGGGTTAGGGTAGGTGTTAGGGTTAGGGTACGCGTTAGGGTTAGGGTAGTTATTAAACCTATCCCACTCTCTAGATACCCCTTAGCACGTAAAGGAATATTATTTGGGGGTCCAGCCATGGAGAAGAGTTTAGACACTAGGATAAGATAAGGAACACATACATTATAAAGAAATCACATTAGGATTCTCTTTTTAAGCTGTTCCTTCAAACACTAGTGCTTAGGAAATCTATTGGAGGCAGAAGCAGTCAAGGGTAGCCTAGGGTTAGGGTTAGGCTTAGGGTTAGGCTTAGGGTATGGCTTAGGGTACGGGTTCGGGGAGGGGTTCGGGTACGGCATAGGGTATGGGTTAGGGTTAGGGTTAGGGTTAGTGTTAGGGTTAGGGCTCGGTTTAGGGTACGGGTTAGGATTAGGGTACGTGTTAGGGTTAGGGTAGGTGTTAGGGTTAGGGTACGCGTTAGGGTTAGGGTAGTTATTAAACCTATCCCACTCTCTAGATACCCCTTAGCACGTAAAGGAATATTATTTGCGGGTCCAGCCATGGAGAAGAGTTTAGACACTAGGATAAAATAAGGAACACATACATTATAAAGAAATCACATTAGGATTCTCTTTTTAAGCTGTTCCTTCAAACACTAGTGCTTAGGAAATCTATTGGAGGCAGAAGCAGTCAAGGGTAGCCTAGGGTTAGGGTTAGGCTTAGGGTTAGGCTTAGGGTACGGCTTAGGGTTCGGGTACGGCGTAGGGTATGGGTTAGGGTTAGGGTTAGGGTTAGTGTTAGGGTTAGGGCTCGGTTTAGGGTACGGGTTAGGATTAGGGTACGTGTTAGGGTTAGGGTAGGGGTTAGGGTTAGGGTACGCGTTAGGGTTAGGGTAGTTATTAAACCTATCCCACTCTCTAGATACCCCTTAGCACGTAAAGGAATATTATTTGGGGGTCCAGCCATGGAGAAGAGTTTAGACACTAGGATAAAATAAGGAACACATACATTATAAAGAAATCACATTAGGATTCTCTTTTTAAGCTGTTCCTTCAAACACTAGTGCTTAGGAAATCTATTGGAGGCAGAAGCAGTCAAGGGTAGCCTAGGGTTAGGGTTAGGCTTAGGGTTAGGCTTAGGGTACGGCTTAGGGTACGGGTTCGGGGAGGGGTTCGGGTACGGCGTAGGGTATGGGTTAGGGTTAGGGTTAGGGTTAGTGTTAGGGTTAGGGCTCGGTTTAGGGTACGGGTTAGGATTAGGGTACGTGTTAGGGTTAGGGTAGGGGTTAGGGTTAGGGTACGCGTTAGGGTTAGGGTAGTTATTAAACCTATCCCACTCTCTAGATACCCCTTAGCACGTAAAGGAATATTATTTGGGGGTCCAGCCATGGAGAAGAGTTTAGACACTAGGATAAAATAAGGAACACATACATTATAAAGAAATCACATTAGGATTCTCTTTTTAAGCTGTTCCTTCAAACACTAGTGCTTAGGAAATCTATTGGAGGCAGAAGCAGTCAAGGGTAGCCTAGGGTTAGGGTTAGGCTTAGGGTTAGGCTTAGGGTACGGCTTAGTGTTCGGGTACGGCGTAGGGTATGGGTTAGGGTTAGGGTTAGGGTTAGTGTTAGGGTTAGGGCTCGGTTTAGGGTACGGGTTAGGATTAGGGTACGTGTTAGGGTTAGGGTAGGTGTTAGGGTTAGGGTACGCGTTAGGGTTAGGGTAGTTATTAAACCTATCCCACTCTCTAGATACCCCTTAGCACGTAAAGGAATATTATTTGGGGGTCCAGCCATGGAGAAGAGTTTAGACACTAGGATAAGATAAGGAACACATACATTATAAAGAAATCACATTAGGATTCTCTTTTTAAGCTGTTCCTTCAAACACTAGTGCTTAGGAAATCTATTGGAGGCAGAAGCAGTCAAGGGTAGCCTAGGGTTAGGGATAGGCTTAGGGTTAGGGTTAGGGTACGGCTTAGGGTAGGGGTTCGGGGAGGGGTTCGGGTACGGCGTAGGGTATGGGTTAGGGTTAGGGTTAGGGTTAGTGTTAGGGTTAGGGCTCGGTTTAGGGTACGGGTTAGGATTAGGGTACGTGTTAGGGTTAGGGTAGGGGTTAGGGTTAGGGTACGCGTTAGGGTTAGGGTAGTTATTAAACCTATCCCACTCTCTAGATACCCCTTAGCACGTAAAGGAATATTATTTGGGGGTCCAGCCATGGAGAAGAGTTTAGACACTAGGATAAGATGAGGAACACACCCATTATAAAGAAATCACATTAGGATTCTCTTTTTAAGCTGTTCCTTCAAACACTAAAGCTTAGGAAATCTATTGGAGGCAGAAGCAGTCAAGGGTAGCCTAGGGTTAGTGTTAGGCTTAGGGTTAGGGTTAGGGTACGGCTTAGGGTAGGGGTTCGGGGAGGGGTTCGGGTACGGCGTAGGGTATGGGTTAGGGTTAGGGTTAGGGTTAGTGTTAGGGTTAGGGCTCGGTTTAGGGTACGGGTTAGGATTAGGGTACGTGTTAGGGTTAGGGTAGGGGTTAGGGTTAGGGTACGCGTTAGGGTTAGGGTAGTTATTAAACCTATCCCACTCTCTAGATACCCCTTAGCACGTAAAGGAATATTATTTGGGGGTCCAGCCATGGAGAAGAGTTTAGACACTAGGATAAGATGAGGAACACACCCATTATAAAGAAATCACATTAGGATTCTCTTTTTAAGCTGTTCCTTCAAACACTAAAGCTTAGGAAATCTATTGGAGGCAGAAGCAGTCAAGGGTAGCCTAGGGTTAGGGTTAGGCTTAGGGTTAGGGTTAGGGTACGGCTTAGGGTAGGGGTTCGGGGAGGGGTTCGGGTACGGCGTAGGGTATGGGTTAGGGTTAGGGTTAGGGTTAGTGTTAGGGTTAGGGCTCGGTTTAGGGTACGGGTTAGGATTAGGGTACGTGTTAGGGTTAGGGTAGGGGTTAGGGTTAGGGTACGCGTTAGGGTTAGGGTAGTTATTAAACCTATCCCACTCTCTAGATACCCCTTAGCACGTAAAGGAATATTATTTGGGGGTCCAGCCATGGAGAAGAGTTTAGACACTAGGATAAGATAAGGAACACACCCATTATAAAGAAATCACATTAGGATTCTCTTTTTAAGCTGTTCCTTCAAACACTAAAGCTTAGGAAATCTATTGGAGGCAGAAGCAGTCAAGGGTAGCCTTGGGTTAGGGTTAGGCTTAGGGTTAGGGTTAGGGTACGGCTTAGGGTTCGGGTACGGCGTAGGGTATGGGTTAGGGTTAGGGTTAGGGTTAGTGTTAGGGTTAGGGCTCGGTTTAGGGTACGGGTTAGGATTAGGGTACGTGTTAGGGTTAGGGTAGGTGTTAGGGTTAGGGTACGCGTTAGGGTTAGGGTAGTTATTAAACCTATCCCACTCTCTAGATACCCCTTAGCACGTAAAGGAATATTATTTGGGGGTCCAGCCATGGAGAAGAGTTTAGACACTAGGATAAGATAAGGAACACATACATTATAAAGAAATCACATTAGGATTCTCTTTTTAAGCTGTTCCTTCAAACACTAGTGCTTAGGAAATCTATTGGAGGCAGAAGCAGTCAAGGGTAGCCTAGGGTTAGGGTTAGGGTACGGCTTAGGGTAGGGGTTCGGGGAGGGGTTCGGGTACGGCGTAGGGTATGGGTTAGGGTTAGGGTTAGGGTTAGTGTTAGGGTTAGGGCTCGGTTTAGGGTACGGGTTAGGATTAGGGTACGTGTTAGGGTTAGGGTAGGGGTTAGGGTTAGGGTACGCGTTAGGGTTAGGGTAGTTATTAAACCTATCCCACTCTCTAGATACCCCTTATCACGTAAAGGAATATTATTTGGGGGTCCAGCCATGGAGAAGAGTTTAGACACTAGGATAAGATAAGGAACACACCCATTATAAAGAAATCACATTAGGATTCTCTTTTTAAGCTGTTCCTTCAAACACTAGTGCTTAGGAAATCTATTGGAGGCAGAAGCAGTCAAGGGTAGCCTAGGGTTAGGGTTAGGCTTAGGGTTAGGCTTAGGGTACGGCTTAGGGTTCGGGTACGGCGTAGGGTATGGGTTAGGGTTAGGGTTAGGGTTAGTGTTAGGGTTAGGGCTCGGTTTAGGGTACGGGTTAGGATTAGGGTACGTGTTAGGGTTAGGGTAGGTGTTAGGGTTAGGGTACGCGTTAGGGTTAGGGTAGTTATTAAACCTATCCCACTCTCTAGATACCCCTTAGCACGTAAAGGAATATTATTTGGGGGTCCAGCCATGGAGAAGAGTTTAGACACTAGGATAAGATAAGGAACACATACATTATAAAGAAATCACATTAGGATTCTCTTTTTAAGCTGTTCCTTCAAACACTAGTGCTTAGGAAATCTATTGGAGGCAGAAGCAGTCAAGGGTAGCCTAGGGTTAGGGTTAGGCTTAGGGTTAGGCTTAGGGTATGGCTTAGGGTACGGGTTCGGGGAGGGGTTCGGGTACGGCATAGGGTATGGGTTAGGGTTAGGGTTAGGGTTAGTGTTAGGGTTAGGGCTCGGTTTAGGGTACGGGTTAGGATTAGGGTACATGTTAGGGTTAGGGTAGGTGTTAGGGTTAGGGTACGCGTTAGGGTTAGGGTAGTTATTAAACCTATCCCACGCTCTAGATACCCCTTAGCACGTAAAGGAATATTATTTGCGGGTCCAGCCATGGAAAAGAGTTTAGACACTAGGATAAAATAAGGAACACATACATTATAAAGAAATCACATTAGGATTCTCTTTTTAAGCTGTTCCTTAAAACACTAGTGCTTAGGAAATCTATTGGAGGCAGAAGCAGTCAAGGGTAGCCTAGGGTTAGGGTTAGGCTTAGGGTTAGGCTTAGGGTACGGCTTAGGGTTCGGGTACGGCGTAGGGTATGGGTTAGGGTTAGGGTTAGGGTTAGTGTTAGGGTTAGGGCTCGGTTTAGGGTACGGGTTAGGATTAGGGTACGTGTTAGGGTTAGGGTAGGGGTTAGGGTTAGGGTACGCGTTAGGGTTAGGGTAGTTATTAAACCTATCCCACTCTCTAGATACCCCTTAGCACGTAAAGGAATATTATTTGGGGGTCCAGCCATGGAGAAGAGTTTAGACACTAGGATAAAATAAGGAACACATACATTATAAAGAAATCACATTAGGATTCTCTTTTTAAGCTGTTCCTTCAAACACTAGTGCTTAGGAAATCTATTGGAGGCAGAAGCAGTCAAGGGTAGCCTAGGGTTAGGGTTAGGCTTAGGGTTAGGGTTAGGGTACGGCTTAGGGTAGGGGTTCGGGGAGGGGTTCGGGTACGGCGTAGGGTATGGGTTAGGATTAGGGTTAGGGTTAGTGTTAGGGTTAGGGCTCGGTTTAGGGTACGGGTTAGGATTAGTGTACGTGTTAGGGTTAGGGTAGGGGTTAGGGTTAGGGTACGCGTTAGGGTTAGGGTAGTTATTAAACCTATCCCACTCTCTAGATACCCCTTAGCACGTAAAGGAATATTATTTGGGGGTGCAGCCATGGAGAAGAGTTTAGACACTAGGATAAGGTAAGGAACACACCCATTATAAAGAAATCACATTAGGATTCTCTTTTTAAGCTGTTCCTTACAACACTAGTGCTTAGGAAATCTATTGGAGGCAGAAGCAGTCAAGGGTAGCCTAGGGTTAGGGTTAGGCTTAGGGTTAGGCTTAAGGTACGGCTTAGGGTACGGGTTTGGGGAGGGGTTCGGGTACGGCGTAGGGTATGGGTTAGGGTTAGGGTTAGGGTTAGTGTTAGGGTTAGGGCTCGGTTTAGGGTACGGGTTAGGATTAGGGTACGTGTTAGGGTTAGGGTAGGGGTTAGGGTTAGGGTACGCGTTAGGGTTAGGGTAGTTATTAAACCTATCCCACTCTCTAGATACCCCTTAGCACGTAAAGGAATATTATTTGGGGGTCCAGCCATGGAGAAGAGTTTAGACACTAGGATAAAATAAGGAACACATACATTATAAAGAAATCACATTAGGATTCTCTTTTTAAGCTGTTCCTTAAAACACTAGTGCTTAGGAAATCTATTGGAGGCAGAAGCAGTCAAGGGTAGCCTAGGGTTAGGGTTAGGCTTAGGGTTAGGGTTAGGGTACGGCTTAGGGTAGGGGTTCGGGGAGGGGTTCGGGTACGGCGTAGGGTATGGGTTAGGGTTAGGGTTAGGGTTAGTGTTAGGGTTAGGGCTCGGTTTAGGGTACGGGTTAGGATTAGGGTACGTGTTAGGGTTAGGGTAGGGGTTAGGGTTAGGGTACGCGTTAGGGTTAGGGTAGTTATTAAACCTATCCCACTCTCTAGATACCCCTTAGCACGTAAAGGAATATTATTTGGGGGTCCAGCCATGGAGAAGAGTTTAGACACTAGGATAAGATAAGGAACACACCCATTATAAAGAAATCACATTAGGATTCTCTTTTTAAGCTGTTCCTTCAAACACTAAAGCTTAGGAAATCTATTGGAGGCAGAAGCAGTCAAGGGTAGCCTAGGGTTAGGGTTAGGCTTAGGGTTAGGGTTAGGGTACGGCTTAGGGTTCGGGTACGGCGTAGGGTATGGGTTAGGGTTAGGGTTAGGGTTAGTGTTAGGGTTAGGGCTCGGTTTAGGGTACGGGTTAGGATTAGGGTACGTGTTAGGGTTAGGGTAGGTGTTAGGGTTAGGGTACGCGTTAGGGTTAGGGTAGTTATTAAACCTATCCCACTCTCTAGATACCCCTTAGCACGTAAAGGAATATTATTTGGGGGTCCAGCCATGGAGAAGAGTTTAGACACTAGGATAAGATAAGGAACACATACATTATAAAGAAATCACATTAGGATTCTCTTTTTAAGCTGTTCCTTCAAACACTAGTGCTTAGGAAATCTATTGGAGGCAGAAGCAGTCAAGGGTAGCCTAGGGTTAGGGTTAGGCTTAGGGTTAGGGTTAGGGTACGGCTTAGGGTAGGGGTTCGGGGAGGGGTTCGGGTACGGCGTAGGGTATGGGTTAGGGTTAGGGTTAGGGTTAGTGTTAGGGTTAGGGCTCGGTTTAGGGTACGGGTTAGGATTAGGGTACGTGTTAGGGTTAGGGTAGGGGTTAGGGTTAGGGTACGCGTTAGGGTTAGGGTAGTTATTAAACCTATCCCACACTCTAGATACCCCTTAGCACGTAAAGGAATATTATTTGGGGGTCCAGCCATGGAGAAGAGTTTAGACACTAGGATAAGATAAGGAACACACCCATTATAAAGAAATCACATTAGGATTCTCTTTTTAAGCTGTTCCTTCAAACACTAGTGCTTAGGAAATCTATTGGAGGCAGAAGCAGTCAAGGGTAGCCTAGGGTTAGGGTTAGGCTTAGGGTTAGGCTTAGGGTACGGCTTAGGGTTCGGGTACGGCGTAGGGTATGGGTTAGGGTTAGGGTTAGGGTTAGTGTTAGGGTTAGGGCTCGGTTTAGGGTACGGGTTAGGATTAGGGTACGTGTTAGGGTTAGGGTAGGTGTTAGGGTTAGGGTACGCGTTAGGGTTAGGGTAGTTATTAAACCTATCCCACTCTCTAGATACCCCTTAGCACGTAAAGGAATATTATTTGGGGGTCCAGCCATGGAGAAGAGTTTAGACACTAGGATAAGATAAGGAACACATACATTATAAAGAAATCACATTAGGATTCTCTTTTTAAGCTGTTCCTTCAAACACTAGTGCTTAGGAAATCTATTGGAGGCAGAAGCAGTCAAGGGTAGCCTAGGGTTAGGGTTAGGCTTAGGGTTAGGCTTAGGGTATGGCTTAGGGTACGGGTTCGGGGAGGGGTTCGGGTACGGCATAGGGTATGGGTTAGGGTTAGGGTTAGGGTTAGTGTTAGGGTTAGGGCTCGGTTTAGGGTACGGGTTAGGATTAGGGTACATGTTAGGGTTAGGGTAGGTGTTAGGGTTAGGGTACGCGTTAGGGTTAGGGTAGTTATTAAACCTATCCCACTCTCTAGATACCCCTTAGCACGTAAAGGAATATTATTTGCGGGTCCAGCCATGGAAAAGAGTTTAGACACTAGGATAAAATAAGGAACACATACATTATAAAGAAATCACATTAGGATTCTCTTTTTAAGCTGTTCCTTAAAACACTAGTGCTTAGGAAATCTATTGGAGGCAGAAGCAGTCAAGGGTAGCCTAGGGTTAGGGTTAGGCTTAGGGTTAGGCTTAGGGTACGGCTTAGGGTTCGGGTACGGCGTAGGGTATGGGTTAGGGTTAGGGTTAGGGTTAGTGTTAGGGTTAGGGCTCGGTTTAGGGTACGGGTTAGGATTAGGGTACGTGTTAGGGTTAGGGTAGGGGTTAGGGTTAGGGTACGCGTTAGGGTTAGGGTAGTTATTAAACCTATCCCACTCTCTAGATACCCCTTAGCACGTAAAGGAATATTATTTGGGGGTCCAGCCATGGAGAAGAGTTTAGACACTAGGATAAAATAAGGAACACATACATTATAAAGAAATCACATTAGGATTCTCTTTTTAAGCTGTTCCTTACAACACTAGTGCTTAGGAAATCTATTGGAGGCAGAAGCAGTCAAGGGTAGCCTAGGGTTAGGGTTAGGCTTAGGGTTAGGCTTAGGGTACGGCTTAGGGTACGGGTTTGGGGAGGGGTTCGGGTACGGCGTAGGGTATTGGTTAGGGTTAGAGTTAGGGTTAGTGTTAGGGTTAGGGCTCGGTTTAGGGTACGGGTTAGGATTAGGGTACGTGTTAGGGTTAGGGTAGGGGTTAGGGTTAGGGTACGCGTTAGGGTTAGGGTAGTTATTAAACCTATCCCACTCTCTAGATACCCCTTAGCACGTAAAGGAATATTATTTGGGGGTCCAGCCATGGAGAAGAGTTTAGACACTAGGATAAGATAAGGAACACACCCATTATAAAGAAATCACATTAGGATTCTCTTTTTAAGCTGTTCCTTCAAACACTAGTGCTTAGGAAATCTATTGGAGGCAGAAGCAGTCAAGGGTAGCCTAGGGTTAGGGTTAGGCTTAGGGTTAGGCTTAGGGTACGGCTTAGGGTTCGGGTACGGCGTAGGGTATGGGTTAGGGTTAGGGTTAGGGTTAGTGTTAGGGTTAGGGCTCGGTTTAGGGTACGGGTTAGGATTAGGGTACGTGTTAGGGTTAGGGTAGGTGTTAGGGTTAGGGTACGCGTTAGGGTTAGGGTAGTTATTAAACCTATCCCACTCTCTAGATACCCCTTAGCACGTAAAGGAATATTATTTGGGGGTCCAGCCATGGAGAAGAGTTTAGACACTAGGATAAGATAAGGAACACATACATTATAAAGAAATCACATTAGGATTCTCTTTTTAAGCTGTTCCTTCAAACACTAGTGCTTAGGAAATCTATTGGAGGCAGAAGCAGTCAAGGGTAGCCTAGGGTTAGGGTTAGGCTTAGGGTTAGGCTTAGGGTATGGCTTAGGGTACGGGTTCGGGGAGGGGTTCGGGTACGGCATAGGGTATGGGTTAGGGTTAGGGTTAGGGTTAGTGTTAGGGTTAGGGCTCGGTTTAGGGTACGGGTTAGGATTAGGGTACGTGTTAGGGTTAGGGTAGGGGTTAGGGTTAGGGTACGCGTTAGGGTTAGGGTAGTTATTAAACCTATCCCACTCTCTAGATACCCCTTAGCACGTAAAGGAATATTATTTGCGGGTCCAGCCATGGAAAAGAGTTTAGACACTAGGATAAAATAAGGAACACATACATTATAAAGAAATCACATTACGATTCTCCTTTTAAGCTGTTCCTTAAAACACTAGTGCTTAGGAAATCTATTGGAGGCAGAAGCAGTCAAGGGTAGCCTAGGGTTAGGGTTAGGCTTAGGGTTAGGCTTAGGGTACGGCTTAGGGTTCGGGTACGGCGTAGGGTATGGATTAGGGTTAGGGTTAGGGTTAGTGTTAGGGTTAGGGCTCGGTTTAGGGTACGGGTTAGGATTAGGGTACGTGTTAGGGTTAGGGTAGGGGTTAGGGTTAGGGTACGCGTTAGGGTTAGGGTAGTTATTAAACCTATCCCACTCTCTAGATACCCCTTAGCACGTAAAGGAATATTATTTGGGGGTCCAGCCATGGAGAAGAGTTTAGACACTAGGATAAAATAAGGAACACATACATTATAAAGAAATCACATTAGGATTCTCTTTTTAAGCTGTTCCTTTAAACACTAGTGCTTAGGAAATCTATTGGAGGCAGAAGCAGTCAAGGGTAGCCTAGGGTTAGGGTTAGGCTTAGGGTTAGGCTTAGGGTACGGCTTAGGGTACGGGTTCGGGGAGGGGTTCGGGTACGGCGTAGGGTATGGGTTAGGGTTAGGGTTAGGGTTAGTGTTAGGGTTAGGGCTCGGTTTAGGGTACGGGTTAGGATTAGGGTACGTGTTAGGGTTAGGGTAGGTGTTAGGGTTAGGGTACGCGTTAGGGTTAGGGTAGTTATTAAACCTATCCCACTCTCTAGATACCCCTTAGCACGTAAAGGAATATTATTTGGGGGTCCAGCCATGGAGAAGAGTTTAGACACTAGGATAAAATAAGGAACACATACATTATAAAGAAATCACATTAGGATTCTCTTTTTAAGCTGTTCCTTAAAACACTAGTGCTTAGGAAATCTATTGGAGGCAGAAGCAGTCAAGGGTAGCCTAGGGTTAGGGTTAGGCTTAGGGTTAGGGTTAGGGTACGGCTTAGGGTAGGGGTTCGGGGAGGGGTTCGGGTACGGCGTAGGGTATGGGTTAGGGTTAGGGTTAGTGTTAGGGTTAGGGTACGGGTTAGGATTAGGGTACGTGTTAGGGTTAGGGTAGGGGTTAGGGTTAGGGTACGCGTTAGGGTTAGGGTAGTTATTAAACCTATCCCACTCTCTAGATACCCCTTAGCACGTAAAGGAATATTATTTGGGGGTCCAGCCATGGAGAAGAGTTTAGACACTAGGATAAGATAAGGAACACACCCATTATAAAGAAATCACATTAGGATTCTCTTTTTAAGCTGTTCCTTCAAACACTAGTGCTTAGGAAATCTATTGGAGGCAGAAGCAGTCAAGGGTAGCCTAGGGTTAGGGTTAGGCTTAGGGTTAGGCTTAGGGTACGGCTTAGTGTTCGGGTACGGCGTAGGGTATGGGTTAGGGTTAGGGTTAGGGTTAGTGTTAGGGTTATGGCTCGGTTTAGGGTACGGGTTAGGATTAGGGTACGTGTTAGGGTTAGGGTAGGTGTTAGGGTTAGGGTACGCGTTAGGGTTAGGGTAGTTATTAAACCTATCCCACTCTCTAGATACCCCTTAGCACGTAAAGGAATATTATTTGGGGGTCCAGCCATGGAGAAGAGTTTAGACACTAGGATAAGATAAGGAACACATACATTATAAAGAAATCACATTAGGATTCTCTTTTTAAGCTGTTCCTTCAAACACTAGTGCTTAGGAAATCTATTGGAGGCAGAAGCAGTCAAGGGTAGCCTAGGGTTAGGGATAGGCTTAGGGTTAGGGTTAGGGTACGGCTTAGGGTAGGGGTTCGGGGAGGGGTTCGGGTACGGCGTAGGGTATGGGTTAGGGTTAGGGTTAGGGTTAGTGTTAGGGTTAGGGCTCGGTTTAGGGTACGGGTTAGGATTAGGGTACGTGTTAGGGTTAGGGTAGGGGTTAGGGTTAGGGTACGCGTTAGGGTTAGGGTAGTTATTAAACCTATCCCACTCTCTAGATACCCCTTAGCACGTAAAGGAATATTATTTGGGGGTCCAGCCATGGAGAAGAGTTTAGACACTAGGATAAGATGAGGAACACACCCATTATAAAGAAATCACATTAGGATTCTCTTTTTAAGCTGTTCCTTCAAACACTAAAGCTTAGGAAATCTATTGGAGGCAGAAGCAGTCAAGGGTAGCCTAGGGTTAGGGTTAGGCTTAGGGTTAGGGTTAGGGTACGGCTTAGGGTAGGGGTTCGGGGAGGGGTTCGGGTACGGCGTAGGGTATGGGTTAGGGTTAGGGTTAGGGTTAGTGTTAGGGTTAGGGCTCGGTTTAGGGTACGGGTTAGGATTAGGGTACGTGTTAGGGTTAGGGTAGGGGTTAGGGTTAGGGTACGCGTTAGGGTTAGGGTAGTTATTAAACCTATCCCACTCTCTAGATACCCCTTAGCACGTAAAGGAATATTATTTGGGGGTCCAGCCATGGAGAAGAGTGTTAGACACTAGGATAAGATAAGGAACACACCCATTATAAAGAAATCACATTAGGATTCTCTTTTTAAGCTGTTCCTTCAAACACTAAAGCTTAGGAAATCTATTGGAGGCAGAAGCAGTCAAGGGTAGCCTAGGGTTAGGGTTAGGCTTAGGGTTAGGGTTAGGGTACGGCTTAGGGTTCGGGTACGGCGTAGGGTATGGGTTAGGGTTAGGGTTAGTGTTAGGGTTAGGGCTCGGTTTTAGGGTACGGGTTAGGATTAGGGTACGTGTTAGGGTTAGGGTAGGTGTTAGGGTTAGGGTACGCGTTAGGGTTAGGGTAGTTATTAAACCTATCCCACTCTCTAGATACCCCTTAGCACGTAAAGGAATATTATTTGGGGGTCCAGCCATGGAGAAGAGTTTAGACACTAGGATAAGATAAGGAACACATACATTATAAAGAAATCACATTAGGATTCTCTTTTTAAGCTGTTCCTTCAAACACTAGTGCTTAGGAAATCTATTGGAGGCAGAAGCAGTCAAGGGTAGCCTAGGGTTAGGGTTAGGGTACGGCTTAGGGTAGGGGTTCGGGGAGGGGTTCGGGTACGGCGTAGGGTATGGGTTAGGGTTAGGGTTAGGGTTAGTGTTAGGGTTAGGGCTCGGTTTAGGGTACGGGTTAGGATTAGGGTACGTGTTAGGGTTAGGGTAGGTGTTAGGGTTAGGGTACGCGTTAGGGTTAGGGTAGTTATTAAACCTATCCCACTCTCTAGATACCCCTTAGCACGTAAAGGAATATTATTTGGGGGTCCAGCCATGGAGAAGAGTTTAGACACTAGGATAAGATAAGGAACACATACATTATAAAGAAATCACATTAGGATTCTCTTTTTAAGCTGTTCCTTCAAACACTAGTGCTTAGGAAATCTATTGGAGGCAGAAGCAGTCAAGGGTAGCCTAGGGTTAGGGTTAGGCTTAGGGTTAGGCTTAGGGTATGGCTTAGGGTACGGGTTCGGGGAGGGGTTCGGGTACGGCATAGGGTATGGGTTAGGGTTAGGGTTAGGGTTAGTGTTAGGGTTAGGGCTCGGTTTAGGGTACGGGTTAGGATTAGGGTACATGTTAGGGTTAGGGTAGGTGTTAGGGTTAGGGTACGCGTTAGGGTTAGGGTAGTTATTAAACCTATCCCACTCTCTAGATACCCCTTAGCACGTGAAGGAATATTATTTGCGGGTCCAGCCATGGAAAAGAGTTTAGACACTAGGATAAAATAAGGAACACATACATTATAAAGAAATCACATTAGGATTCTCTTTTTAAGCTGTTCCTTAAAACACTAGTGCTTAGGAAATCTATTGGAGGCAGAAGCAGTCAAGGGTAGCCTAGGGTTAGGGTTAGGCTTAGGGTTAGGCTTAGGGTACGGCTTAGGGTTCGGGTACGGCGTAGGGTATGGGTTAGGGTTAGGGTTAGGGTTAGTGTTAGGGTTAGGGCTCGGTTTAGGGTACGGGTTAGGATTAGGGTACGTGTTAGGGTTAGGGTAGGGGTTAGGGTTAGGGTACGCGTTAGGGTTAGGGTAGTTATTAAACCTATCCCACTCTCTAGATACCCCTTAGCACGTAAAGGAATATTATTTGGGGGTCCAGCCATGGAGAAGAGTTTAGACACTAGGATAAAATAAGGAACACATACATTATAAAGAAATCACATTAGGATTCTCTTTTTAAGCTGTTCCTTCAAACACTAGTGCTTAGGAAATCTATTGGAGGCAGAAGCAGTCAAGGGTAGCCTAGGGTTAGGGTTAGGCTTAGGGTTAGGGTTAGGGTACGGCTTAGGGTAGGGGTTCGGGGAGGGGTTCGGGTACGGCGTAGGGTATGGGTTAGGATTAGGGTTAGGGTTAGTGTTAGGGTTAGGGCTCGGTTTAGGGTACGGGTTAGGATTAGTGTACGTGTTAGGGTTAGGGTAGGGGTTAGGGTTAGGGTACGCGTTAGGGTTAGGGTAGTTATTAAACCTATCCCACTCTCTAGATACCCCTTAGCACGTAAAGGAATATTATTTGGGGGTGCAGCCATGGAGAAGAGTTTAGACACTAGGATAAGGTAAGGAACACACCCATTATAAAGAAATCACATTAGGATTCTCTTTTTAAGCTGTTCCTTACAACACTAGTGCTTAGGAAATCTATTGGAGGCAGAAGCAGTCAAGGGTAGCCTAGGGTTAGGGTTAGGCTTAGGGTTAGGCTTAGGGTACGGCTTAGGGTACGGGTTCGGGGAGGGGTTCGGGTACGGCGTAGGGTATGGGTTAGGGTTAGGGTTAGGGTTAGTGTTAGGGTTAGGGCTCGGTTTAGGGTACGGGTTAGGATTAGGGTACGTGTTAGGGTTAGGGTAGGTGTTAGGGTTAGGGTACGCGTTAGGGTTAGGGTAGTTATTAAACCTATCCCACTCTCTAGATACCCCTTAGCACGTAAAGGAATATTATTTGGGGGTCCAGCCATGGAGAAGAGTTTAGACACTAGGATAAAATAAGGAACACATACATTATAAAGAAATCACATTAGGATTCTCTTTTTAAGCTGTTCCTTAAAACACTAGTGCTTAGGAAATCTATTGGAGGCAGAAGCAGTCAAGGGTAGCCTAGGGTTAGGGTTAGGCTTAGGGTTAGGGTTAGGGTACGGCTTAGGGTAGGGGTTCGGGGAGGGGTTCGGGTACGGCGTAGGGTATGGGTTAGGGTTAGGGTTAGTGTTAGGGTTAGGGCTCGGTTTAGGGTACGGGTTAGGATTAGGGTACGTGTTAGGGTTAGGGTAGGGGTTAGGGTTAGGGTACGCGTTAGGGTTAGGGTAGTTATTAAACCTATCCCACTCTCTAGATACCCCTTAGCACGTAAAGGAATATTATTTGGGGGTCCAGCCATGGAGAAGAGTTTAGACACTAGGATAAGATAAGGAACACACCCATTATAAAGAAATCACATTAGGATTCTCTTTTTAAGCTGTTCCTTCAAACACTAGTGCTTAGGAAATCTATTGGAGGCAGAAGCAGTCAAGGGTAGCCTAGGGTTAGGGTTAGGCTTAGGGTTAGGCTTAGGGTACGGCTTAGTGTTCGGGTACGGCGTAGGGTATGGGTTAGGGTTAGGGTTAGGGTTAGTGTTAGGGTTAGGGCTCGGTTTAGGGTACGGGTTAGGATTAGGGTACGTGTTAGGGTTAGGGTAGGTGTTAGGGTTAGGGTACGCGTTAGGGTTAGGGTAGTTATTAAACCTATCCCACTCTCTAGATACCCCTTAGCACGTAAAGGAATATTATTTGGGGGTCCAGCCATGGAGAAGAGTTTAGACACTAGGATAAGATAAGGAACACATACATTATAAAGAAATCACATTAGGATTCTCTTTTTAAGCTGTTCCTTCAAACACTAGTGCTTAGGAAATCTATTGGAGGCAGAAGCAGTCAAGGGTAGCCTAGGGTTAGGGATAGGCTTAGGGTTAGGGTTAGGGTACGGCTTAGGGTAGGGGTTCGGGGAGGGGTTCGGGTACGGCGTAGGGTATGGGTTAGGGTTAGGGTTAGGGTTAGTGTTAGGGTTAGGGCTCGGTTTAGGGTACGGGTTAGGATTAGGGTACGTGTTAGGGTTAGGGTAGGGGTTAGGGTTAGGGTACGCGTTAGGGTTAGGGTAGTTATTAAACCTATCCCACTCTCTAGATACCCCTTAGCACGTAAAGGAATATTATTTGGGGGTCCAGCCATGGAGAAGAGTTTAGACACTAGGATAAGATGAGGAACACACCCATTATAAAGAAATCACATTAGGATTCTCTTTTTAAGCTGTTCCTTCAAACACTAAAGCTTAGGAAATCTATTGGAGGCAGAAGCAGTCAAGGGTAGCCTAGGGTTAGGGTTAGGCTTAGGGTTAGGGTTAGGGTACGGCTTAGGGTAGGGGTTCGGGGAGGGGTTCGGGTACGGCGTAGGGTATGGGTTAGGGTTAGGGTTAGGGTTAGTGTTAGGGTTAGGGCTCGGTTTAGGGTACGGGTTAGGATTAGGGTACGTGTTAGGGTTAGGGTAGGGGTTAGGGTTAGGGTACGCGTTAGGGTTAGGGTAGTTATTAAACCTATCCCACTCTCTAGATACCCCTTAGCACGTAAAGGAATATTATTTGGGGGTCCAGCCATGGAGAAGAGTTTAGACACTAGGATAAGATAAGGAACACACCCATTATAAAGAAATCACATTAGGATTCTCTTTTTAAGCTGTTCCTTCAAACACTAAAGCTTAGGAAATCTATTGGAGGCAGAAGCAGTCAAGGGTAGCCTAGGGTTAGGGTTAGGCTTAGGGTTAGGGTTAGGGTACGGCTTAGGGTTCGGGTACGGCGTAGGGTATGGGTTAGGGTTAGGGTTAGTGTTAGGGTTAGGGCTCGGTTTAGGGTACGGGTTAGGATTAGGGTACGTGTTAGGGTTAGGGTAGGTGTTAGGGTTAGGGTACGCGTTAGGGTTAGGGTAGTTATTAAACCTATCCCACTCTCTAGATACCCCTTAGCACGTAAAGGAATATTATTTGGGGGTCCAGCCATGGAGAAGAGTTTAGACACTAGGATAAGATAAGGAACACATACATTATAAAGAAATCACATTAGGATTCTCTTTTTAAGCTGTTCCTTCAAACACTAGTGCTTAGGAAATCTATTGGAGGCAGAAGCAGTCAAGGGTAGCCTAGGGTTAGGGTTAGGGTACGGCTTAGGGTAGGGGTTCGGGGAGGGGTTCGGGTACGGCGTAGGGTATGGGTTAGGGTTAGGGTTAGGGTTAGTGTTAGGGTTAGGGCTCGGTTTAGGGTACGGGTTAGGATTAGGGTACGTGTTAGGGTTAGGGTAGGTGTTAGGGTTAGGGTACGCGTTAGGGTTAGGGTAGTTATTAAACCTATCCCACTCTCTAGATACCCCTTAGCACGTAAAGGAATATTATTTGGGGGTCCAGCCATGGAGAAGAGTTTAGACACTAGGATAAGATAAGGAACACATACATTATAAAGAAATCACATTAGGATTCTCTTTTTAAGCTGTTCCTTCAAACACTAGTGCTTAGGAAATCTATTGGAGGCAGAAGCAGTCAAGGGTAGCCTAGGGTTAGGGTTAGGCTTAGGGTTAGGCTTAGGGTATGGCTTAGGGTACGGGTTCGGGGAGGGGTTCGGGTACGGCATAGGGTATGGGTTAGGGTTAGGGTTAGGGTTAGTGTTAGGGTTAGGGCTCGGTTTAGGGTACGGGTTAGGATTAGGGTACATGTTAGGGTTAGGGTAGGTGTTAGGGTTAGGGTACGCGTTAGGGTTAGGGTAGTTATTAAACCTATCCCACTCTCTAGATACCCCTTAGCAGGTAAAGGAATATTATTTGCGGGTCCAGCCATGGAAAAGAGTTTAGACACTAGGATAAAATAAGGAACACATACATTATAAAGAAATCACATTAGGATTCTCTTTTTAAGCTGTTCCTTAAAACACTAGTGCTTAGGAAATCTATTGGAGGCAGAAGCAGTCAAGGGTAGCCTAGGGTTAGGGTTAGGCTTAGGGTTAGGCTTAGGGTACGGCTTAGGGTTCGGGTACGGCGTAGGGTATGGGTTAGGGTTAGGGTTAGGGTTAGTGTTAGGGTTAGGGCTCGGTTTAGGGTACGGGTTAGGATTAGGGTACGTGTTAGGGTTAGGGTAGGGGTTAGGGTTAGGGTACGCGTTAGGGTTAGGGTAGTTATTAAACCTATCCCACTCTCTAGATACCCCTTAGCACGTAAAGGAATATTATTTGGGGGTCCAGCCATGGAGAAGAGTTTAGACACTAGGATAAAATAAGGAACACATACATTATAAAGAAATCACATTAGGATTCTCTTTTTAAGCTGTTCCTTCAAACACTAGTGCTTAGGAAATCTATTGGAGGCAGAAGCAGTCAAGGGTAGCCTAGGGTTAGGGTTAGGCTTAGGGTTAGGGTTAGGGTACGGCTTAGGGTAGGGGTTCGGGGAGGGGTTCGGGTACGGCGTAGGGTATGGGTTAGGATTAGGGTTAGGGTTAGTGTTAGGGTTAGGGCTCGGTTTAGGGTACGGGTTAGGATTAGTGTACGTGTTAGGGTTAGGGTAGGGGTTAGGGTTAGGGTACGCGTTAGGGTTAGGGTAGTTATTAAACCTATCCCACTCTCTAGATACCCCTTAGCACGTAAAGGAATATTATTTGGGGGTGCAGCCATGGAGAAGAGTTTAGACACTAGGATAAGGTAAGGAACACACCCATTATAAAGAAATCACATTAGGATTCTCTTTTTAAGCTGTTCCTTACAACACTAGTGCTTAGGAAATCTATTGGAGGCAGAAGCAGTCAAGGGTAGCCTAGGGTTAGGGTTAGGCTTAGGGTTAGGCTTAAGGTACGGCTTAGGGTACGGGTTTGGGGAGGGGTTCGGGTACGGCGTAGGGTATGGGTTAGGGTTAGGGTTAGGGTTAGTGTTAGGGTTAGGGCTCGGTTTAGGGTACGGGTTAGGATTAGGGTACGTGTTAGGGTTAGGGTAGGGGTTAGGGTTAGGGTACGCGTTAGGGTTAGGGTAGTTATTAAACCTATCCCACTCTCTAGATACCCCTTAGCACGTAAAGGAATATTATTTGGGGGTCCAGCCATGGAGAAGAGTTTAGACACTAGGATAAAATAAGGAACACATACATTATAAAGAAATCACATTAGGATTCTCTTTTTAAGCTGTTCCTTAAAACACTAGTGCTTAGGAAATCTATTGGAGGCAGAAGCAGTCAAGGGTAGCCTAGGGTTAGGGTTAGGCTTAGGGTTAGGGTTAGGGTACGGCTTAGGGTAGGGGTTCGGGGAGGGGTTCGGGTACGGCGTAGGGTATGGGTTAGGGTTAGGGTTAGGGTTAGTGTTAGGGTTAGGGCTCGGTTTAGGGTACGGGTTAGGATTAGGGTACGTGTTAGGGTTAGGGTAGGGGTTAGGGTTAGGGTACGCGTTAGGGTTAGGTTAGTTATTAAACCTATCCCACTCTCTAGATACCCCTTAGCACGTAAAGGAATATTATTTGGGGGTCCAGCCATGGAGAAGAGTTTAGACACTAGGATAAGATAAGGAACACACCCATTATAAAGAAATCACATTAGGATTCTCTTTTTAAGCTGTTCCTTCAAACACTAAAGCTTAGGAAATCTATTGGAGGCAGAAGCAGTCAAGGGTAGCCTAGGGTTAGGGTTAGGCTTAGGGTTAGGGTTAGGGTACGGCTTAGGGTTCGGGTACGGCGTAGGGTATGGGTTAGGGTTAGGGTTAGGGTTAGTGTTAGGGTTAGGGCTCGGTTTAGGGTACGGGTTAGGATTAGGGTACGTGTTAGGGTTAGGGTAGGTGTTAGGGTTAGGGTACGCGTTAGGGTTAGGGTAGTTATTAAACCTATCCCACTCTCTAGATACCCCTTAGCACGTAAAGGAATATTATTTGGGGGTCCAGCCATGGAGAAGAGTTTAGACACTAGGATAAGATAAGGAACACATACATTATAAAGAAATCACATTAGGATTCTCTTTTTAAGCTGTTCCTTCAAACACTAGTGCTTAGGAAATCTATTGGAGGCAGAAGCAGTCAAGGGTAGCCTAGGGTTAGGGTTAGGCTTAGGGTTAGGGTTAGGGTACGGCTTAGGGTAGGGGTTCGGGGAGGGGTTCGGGTACGGCGTAGGGTATGGGTTAGGGTTAGGGTTAGGGTTAGTGTTAGGGTTAGGGCTCGGTTTAGGGTACGGGTTAGGATTAGTGTACGTGTTAGGGTTAGGGTAGGGGTTAGGGTTAGGGTACGCGTTAGGGTTAGGGTAGTTATTAAACCTATCCCACTCTCTAGATACCCCTTAGCACGTAAAGGAATATTATTTGGGGGTGCAGCCATGGAGAAGAGTTTAGACACTAGGATAAGGTAAGGAACACACCCATTATAAAGAAATCACATTAGGATTCTCTTTTTAAGCTGTTCCTTACAACACTAGTGCTTAGGAAATCTATTGGAGGCAGAAGCAGTCAAGGGTAGCCTAGGGTTAGGGTTAGGCTTAGGGTTAGGCTTAGGGTACGGCTTAGGGTACGGGTTCGGGGAGGGGTTCGGGTACGGCGTAGGGTATGGGTTAGGGTTAGGGTTAGGGTTAGTGTTAGGGTTAGGGCTCGGTTTAGGGTACGGGTTAGGATTAGGGTACGTGTTAGGGTTAGGGTAGGTGTTAGGGTTAGGGTACGCGTTAGGGTTAGGGTAGTTATTAAACCTATCCCACTCTCTAGATACCCCTTAGCACGTAAAGGAATATTATTTGGGGGTCCAGCCATGGAGAAGAGTTTAGACACTAGGATAAAATAAGGAACACATACATTATAAAGAAATCACATTAGGATTCTCTTTTTAAGCTGTTCCTTAAAACACTAGTGCTTAGGAAATCTATTGGAGGCAGAAGCAGTCAAGGGTAGCCTAGGGTTAGGGTTAGGCTTAGGGTTAGGGTTAGGGTACGGCTTAGGGTAGGGGTTCGGGGAGGGGTTCGGGTACGGCGTAGGGTATGGGTTAGGGTTAGGGTTAGTGTTAGGGTTAGGGCTCGGTTTAGGGTACGGGTTAGGATTAGGGTACGTGTTAGGGTTAGGGTAGGGGTTAGGGTTAGGGTACGCGTTAGGGTTAGGGTAGTTATTAAACCTATCCCACTCTCTAGATACCCCTTAGCACGTAAAGGAATATTATTTGGGGGTCCAGCCATGGAGAAGAGTTTAGACACTAGGATAAGATAAGGAACACACCCATTATAAAGAAATCACATTAGGATTCTCTTTTTAAGCTGTTCCTTCAAACACTAGTGCTTAGGAAATCTATTGGAGGCAGAAGCAGTCAAGGGTAGCCTAGGGTTAGGGTTAGGCTTAGGGTTAGGCTTAGGGTACGGCTTAGTGTTCGGGTACGGCGTAGGGTATGGGTTAGGGTTAGGGTTAGGGTTAGTGTTAGGGTTAGGGCTCGGTTTAGGGTACGGGTTAGGATTAGGGTACGTGTTAGGGTTAGGGTAGGTGTTAGGGTTAGGGTACGCGTTAGGGTTAGGGTAGTTATTAAACCTATCCCACTCTCTAGATACCCCTTAGCACGTAAAGGAATATTATTTGGGGGTCCAGCCATGGAGAAGAGTTTAGACACTAGGATAAGATAAGGAACACATACATTATAAAGAAATCACATTAGGATTCTCTTTTTAAGCTGTTCCTTCAAACACTAGTGCTTAGGAAATCTATTGGAGGCAGAAGCAGTCAAGGGTAGCCTAGGGTTAGGGATAGGCTTAGGGTTAGGGTTAGGGTACGGCTTAGGGTAGGGGTTCGGGGAGGGGTTCGGGTACGGCGTAGGGTATGGGTTAGGGTTAGGGTTAGGGTTAGTGTTAGGGTTAGGGCTCGGTTTAGGGTACGGGTTAGGATTAGGGTACGTGTTAGGGTTAGGGTAGGGGTTAGGGTTAGGGTACGCGTTAGGGTTAGGGTAGTTATTAAACCTATCCCACTCTCTAGATACCCCTTAGCACGTAAAGGAATATTATTTGGGGGTCCAGCCATGGAGAAGAGTTTAGACACTAGGATAAGATGAGGAACACACCCATTATAAAGAAATCACATTAGGATTCTCTTTTTAAGCTGTTCCTTCAAACACTAAAGCTTAGGAAATCTATTGGAGGCAGAAGCAGTCAAGGGTAGCCTAGGGTTAGGGTTAGGCTTAGGGTTAGGGTTAGGGTACGGCTTAGGGTAGGGGTTCGGGGAGGGGTTCGGGTACGGCGTAGGGTATGGGTTAGGGTTAGGGTTAGGGTTAGTGTTAGGGTTAGGGCTCGGTTTAGGGTACGGGTTAGGATTAGGGTACGTGTTAGGGTTAGGGTAGGGGTTAGGGTTAGGGTACGCGTTAGGGTTAGGGTAGTTATTAAACCTATCCCACTCTCTAGATACCCCTTAGCACGTAAAGGAATATTATTTGGGGGTCCAGCCATGGAGAAGAGTTTAGACACTAGGATAAGATAAGGAACACACCCATTATAAAGAAATCACATTAGGATTCTCTTTTTAAGCTGTTCCTTCAAACACTAAAGCTTAGGAAATCTATTGGAGGCAGAAGCAGTCAAGGGTAGCCTAGGGTTAGGGTTAGGCTTAGGGTTAGGGTTAGGGTACGGCTTAGGGTTCGGGTACGGCGTAGGGTATGGGTTAGGGTTAGGGTTAGTGTTAGGGTTAGGGCTCGGTTTAGGGTACGGGTTAGGATTAGGGTACGTGTTAGGGTTAGGGTAGGTGTTAGGGTTAGGGTACGCGTTAGGGTTAGGGTAGTTATTAAACCTATCCCACTCTCTAGATACCCCTTAGCACGTAAAGGAATATTATTTGGGGGTCCAGCCATGGAGAAGAGTTTAGACACTAGGATAAGATAAGGAACACATACATTATAAAGAAATCACATTAGGATTCTCTTTTTAAGCTGTTCCTTCAAACACTAGTGCTTAGGAAATCTATTGGAGGCAGAAGCAGTCAAGGGTAGCCTAGGGTTAGGGTTAGGGTACGGCTTAGGGTAGGGGTTCGGGGAGGGGTTCGGGTACGGCGTAGGGTATGGGTTAGGGTTAGGGTTAGGGTTAGTGTTAGGGTTAGGGCTCGGTTTAGGGTACGGGTTAGGATTAGGGTACGTGTTAGGGTTAGGGTAGGTGTTAGGGTTAGGGTACGCGTTAGGGTTAGGGTAGTTATTAAACCTATCCCACTCTCTAGATACCCCTTAGCACGTAAAGGAATATTATTTGGGGGTCCAGCCATGGAGAAGAGTTTAGACACTAGGATAAGATAAGGAACACATACATTATAAAGAAATCACATTAGGATTCTCTTTTTAAGCTGTTCCTTCAAACACTAGTGCTTAGGAAATCTATTGGAGGCAGAAGCAGTCAAGGGTAGCCTAGGGTTAGGGTTAGGCTTAGGGTTAGGCTTAGGGTATGGCTTAGGGTACGGGTTCGGGGAGGGGTTCGGGTACGGCATAGGGTATGGGTTAGGGTTAGGGTTAGGGTTAGTGTTAGGGTTAGGGCTCGGTTTAGGGTACGGGTTAGGATTAGGGTACATGTTAGGGTTAGGGTAGGTGTTAGGGTTAGGGTACGCGTTAGGGTTAGGGTAGTTATTAAACCTATCCCACTCTCTAGATACCCCTTAGCAGGTAAAGGAATATTATTTGCGGGTCCAGCCATGGAAAAGAGTTTAGACACTAGGATAAAATAAGGAACACATACATTATAAAGAAATCACATTAGGATTCTCTTTTTAAGCTGTTCCTTAAAACACTAGTGCTTAGGAAATCTATTGGAGGCAGAAGCAGTCAAGGGTAGCCTAGGGTTAGGGTTAGGCTTAGGGTTAGGCTTAGGGTACGGCTTAGGGTTCGGGTACGGCGTAGGGTATGGGTTAGGGTTAGGGTTAGGGTTAGTGTTAGGGTTAGGGCTCGGTTTAGGGTACGGGTTAGGATTAGGGTACGTGTTAGGGTTAGGGTAGGGGTTAGGGTTAGGGTACGCGTTAGGGTTAGGGTAGTTATTAAACCTATCCCACTCTCTAGATACCCCTTAGCACGTAAAGGAATATTATTTGGGGGTCCAGCCATGGAGAAGAGTTTAGACACTAGGATAAAATAAGGAACACATACATTATAAAGAAATCACATTAGGATTCTCTTTTTAAGCTGTTCCTTCAAACACTAGTGCTTAGGAAATCTATTGGAGGCAGAAGCAGTCAAGGGTAGCCTAGGGTTAGGGTTAGGCTTAGGGTTAGGGTTAGGGTACGGCTTAGGGTAGGGGTTCGGGGAGGGGTTCGGGTACGGCGTAGGGTATGGGTTAGGATTAGGGTTAGGGTTAGTGTTAGGGTTAGGGCTCGGTTTAGGGTACGGGTTAGGATTAGTGTACGTGTTAGGGTTAGGGTAGGGGTTAGGGTTAGGGTACGCGTTAGGGTTAGGGTAGTTATTAAACCTATCCCACTCTCTAGATACCCCTTAGCACGTAAAGGAATATTATTTGGGGGTGCAGCCATGGAGAAGAGTTTAGACACTAGGATAAGGTAAGGAACACACCCATTATAAAGAAATCACATTAGGATTCTCTTTTTAAGCTGTTCCTTACAACACTAGTGCTTAGGAAATCTATTGGAGGCAGAAGCAGTCAAGGGTAGCCTAGGGTTAGGGTTAGGCTTAGGGTTAGGCTTAAGGTACGGCTTAGGGTACGGGTTTGGGGAGGGGTTCGGGTACGGCGTAGGGTATGGGTTAGGGTTAGGGTTAGGGTTAGTGTTAGGGTTAGGGCTCGGTTTAGGGTACGGGTTAGGATTAGGGTACGTGTTAGGGTTAGGGTAGGGGTTAGGGTTAGGGTACGCGTTAGGGTTAGGGTAGTTATTAAACCTATCCCACTCTCTAGATACCCCTTAGCACGTAAAGGAATATTATTTGGGGGTCCAGCCATGGAGAAGAGTTTAGACACTAGGATAAAATAAGGAACACATACATTATAAAGAAATCACATTAGGATTCTCTTTTTAAGCTGTTCCTTAAAACACTAGTGCTTAGGAAATCTATTGGAGGCAGAAGCAGTCAAGGGTAGCCTAGGGTTAGGGTTAGGCTTAGGGTTAGGGTTAGGGTACGGCTTAGGGTAGGGGTTCGGGGAGGGGTTCGGGTACGGCGTAGGGTATGGGTTAGGGTTAGGGTTAGGGTTAGTGTTAGGGTTAGGGCTCGGTTTAGGGTACGGGTTAGGATTAGGGTACGTGTTAGGGTTAGGGTAGGGGTTAGGGTTAGGGTACGCGTTAGGGTTAGGTTAGTTATTAAACCTATCCCACTCTCTAGATACCCCTTAGCACGTAAAGGAATATTATTTGGGGGTCCAGCCATGGAGAAGAGTTTAGACACTAGGATAAGATAAGGAACACACCCATTATAAAGAAATCACATTAGGATTCTCTTTTTAAGCTGTTCCTTCAAACACTAAAGCTTAGGAAATCTATTGGAGGCAGAAGCAGTCAAGGGTAGCCTAGGGTTAGGGTTAGGCTTAGGGTTAGGGTTAGGGTACGGCTTAGGGTTCGGGTACGGCGTAGGGTATGGGTTAGGGTTAGGGTTAGGGTTAGTGTTAGGGTTAGGGCTCGGTTTAGGGTACGGGTTAGGATTAGGGTACGTGTTAGGGTTAGGGTAGGTGTTAGGGTTAGGGTACGCGTTAGGGTTAGGGTAGTTATTAAACCTATCCCACTCTCTAGATACCCCTTAGCACGTAAAGGAATATTATTTGGGGGTCCAGCCATGGAGAAGAGTTTAGACACTAGGATAAGATAAGGAACACATACATTATAAAGAAATCACATTAGGATTCTCTTTTTAAGCTGTTCCTTCAAACACTAGTGCTTAGGAAATCTATTGGAGGCAGAAGCAGTCAAGGGTAGCCTAGGGTTAGGGTTAGGCTTAGGGTTAGGGTTAGGGTACGGCTTAGGGTAGGGGTTCGGGGAGGGGTTCGGGTACGGCGTAGGGTATGGGTTAGGGTTAGGGTTAGGGTTAGTGTTAGGGTTAGGGCTCGGTTTAGGGTACGGGTTAGGATTAGGGTACGTGTTAGGGTTAGGGTAGGGGTTAGGGTTAGGGTACGCGTTAGGGTTAGGGTAGTTATTAAACCTATCCCACACTCTAGATACCCCTTAGCACGTAAAGGAATATTATTTGGGGGTCCAGCCATGGAGAAGAGTTTAGACACTAGGATAAGATAAGGAACACACCCATTATAAAGAAATCACATTAGGATTCTCTTTTTAAGCTGTTCCTTCAAACACTAGTGCTTAGGAAATCTATTGGAGGCAGAAGCAGTCAAGGGTAGCCTAGGGTTAGGGTTAGGCTTAGGGTTAGGCTTAGGGTACGGCTTAGGGTTCGGGTACGGCGTAGGGTATGGGTTAGGGTTAGGGTTAGTGTTAGGGTTAGGGCTCGGTTTAGGGTACGGGTTAGGATTAGGGTACGTGTTAGGGTTAGGGTAGGTGTTAGGGTTAGGGTACGCGTTAGGGTTAGGGTAGTTATTAAACCTATCCCACTCTCTAGATACCCCTTAGCACGTAAAGGAATATTATTTGGGGGTCCAGCCATGGCGAAGAGTTTAGACACTAGGATAAGATAAGGAACACATACATTATAAAGAAATCACATTAGGATTCTCTTTTTAAGCTGTTCCTTCAAACACTAGTGCTTAGGAAATCTATTGGAGGCAGAAGCAGTCAAGGGTAGCCTAGGGTTAGGGTTAGGCTTAGGGTTAGGCTTAGGGTATGGCTTAGGGTACGGGTTCGGGGAGGGGTTCGGGTACGGCATAGGGTATGGGTTAGGGTTAGGGTTAGGGTTAGTGTTAGGGTTAGGGCTCGGTTTAGGGTACGGGTTAGGATTAGGGTACATGTTAGGGTTAGGGTAGGTGTTAGGGTTAGGGTACGCGTTAGGGTTAGGGTAGTTATTAAACCTATCCCACTCTCTAGATACCCCTTAGCACGTAAAGGAATATTATTTGCGGGTCCAGCCATGGAAAAGAGTTTAGACACTAGGATAAAATAAGGAACACATACATTATAAAGAAATCACATTAGGATTCTCTTTTTAAGCTGTTCCTTAAAACACTAGTGCTTAGGAAATCTATTGGAGGCAGAAGCAGTCAAGGGTAGCCTAGGGTTAGGGTTAGGCTTAGGGTTAGGCTTAGGGTACGGCTTAGGGTTCGGGTACGGCGTAGGGTATGGGTTAGGGTTAGGGTTAGGGTTAGTGTTAGGGTTAGGGCTCGGTTTAGGGTACGGGTTAGGATTAGGGTACGTGTTAGGGTTAGGGTAGGGGTTAGGGTTAGGGTACGCGTTAGGGTTAGGGTAGTTATTAAACCTATCCCACTCTCTAGATACCCCTTAGCACGTAAAGGAATATTATTTGGGGGTCCAGCCATGGAGAAGAGTTTAGACACTAGGATAAAATAAGGAACACATACATTATAAAGAAATCACATTAGGATTCTCTTTTTAAGCTGTTCCTTACAACACTAGTGCTTAGGAAATCTATTGGAGGCAGAAGCAGTCAAGGGTAGCCTAGGGTTAGGGTTAGGCTTAGGGTTAGGCTTAGGGTATGGCTTAGGGTACGGGTTCGGGGAGGGGTTCGGGTACGGCATAGGGTATGGGTTAGGGTTAGGGTTAGGGTTAGTGTTAGGGTTAGGGCTCGGTTTAGGGTACGGGTTAGGATTAGGGTACGTGTTAGGGTTAGGGTAGGTGTTAGGGTTAGGGTACGCGTTAGGGTTAGGGTAGTTATTAAACCTATCCCACTCTCTAGATACCCCTTAGCACGTAAAGGAATATTATTTGCGGGTCCAGCCATGGAAAAGAGTTTAGACACTAGGATAAAATAAGGAACACATACATTATAAAGAAATCACATTACGATTCTCCTTTTAAGCTGTTCCTTAAAACACTAGTGCTTAGGAAATCTATTGGAGGCAGAAGCAGTCAAGGGTAGCCTAGGGTTAGGGTTAGGCTTAGGGTTAGGCTTAGGGTACGGCTTAGGGTTCGGGTACGGCGTAGGGTATGGGTTAGGGTTAGGGTTAGGGTTAGTGTTAGGGTTAGGGCTCGGTTTAGGGTACGGGTTAGGATTAGGGTACGTGTTAGGGTTAGGGTAGGTGTTAGGGTTAGGGTACGCGTTAGGGTTAGGGTAGTTATTAAACCTATCCCACTCTCTAGATACCCCTTAGCACGTAAAGGAATATTATTTGGGGGTCCAGCCATGGAGAAGAGTTTAGACACTAGGATAAAATAAGGAACACATACATTATAAAGAAATCACATTAGGATTCTCTTTTTAAGCTGTTCCTTTAAACACTAGTGCTTAGGAAATCTATTGGAGGCAGAAGCAGTCAAGGGTAGCCTAGGGTTAGGGTTAGGCTTAGGGTTAGGCTTAGGGTACGGCTTAGGGTACGGGTTCGGGGAGGGGTTCGGGTACGGCGTAGGGTATGGGTTAGGGTTAGGGTTAGGGTTAGTGTTAGGGTTAGGGCTCGGTTTAGGGTACGGGTTAGGATTAGGGTACGTGTTAGGGTTAGGGTAGGTGTTAGGGTTAGGGTACGCGTTAGGGTTAGGGTAGTTATTAAACCTATCCCACTCTCTAGATACCCCTTAGCACGTAAAGGAATATTATTTGGGGGTCCAGCCATGGAGAAGAGTTTAGACACTAGGATAAAATAAGGAACACATACATTATAAAGAAATCACATTAGGATTCTCTTTTTAAGCTGTTCCTTAAAACACTAGTGCTTAGGAAATCTATTGGAGGCAGAAGCAGTCAAGGGTAGCCTAGGGTTAGGGTTAGGCTTAGGGTTAGGGTTAGGGTACGGCTTAGGGTAGGGGTTCGGGGAGGGGTTCGGGTACGGCGTAGGGTATGGGTTAGGGTTAGGGTTAGTGTTAGGGTTAGGGCTCGGTTTAGGGTACGGGTTAGGATTAGGGTACGTGTTAGGGTTAGGGTAGGGGTTAGGGTTAGGGTACGCGTTAGGGTTAGGGTAGTTATTAAACCTATCCCACTCTCTAGATACCCCTTAGCACGTAAAGGAATATTATTTGGGGGTCCAGCCATGGAGAAGAGTTTAGACACTAGGATAAGATAAGGAACACACCCATTATAAAGAAATCACATTAGGATTCTCTTTTTAAGCTGTTCCTTCAAACACTAGTGCTTAGGAAATCTATTGGAGGCAGAAGCAGTCAAGGGTAGCCTAGGGTTAGGGTTAGGCTTAGGGTTAGGCTTAGGGTACGGCTTAGTGTTCGGGTACGGCGTAGGGTATGGGTTAGGGTTAGGGTTAGGGTTAGTGTTAGGGTTAGGGCTCGGTTTAGGGTACGGGTTAGGATTAGGGTACGTGTTAGGGTTAGGGTAGGTGTTAGGGTTAGGGTACGCGTTAGGGTTAGGGTAGTTATTAAACCTATCCCACTCTCTAGATACCCCTTAGCACGTAAAGGAATATTATTTGGGGGTCCAGCCATGGAGAAGAGTTTAGACACTAGGATAAGATAAGGAACACATACATTATAAAGAAATCACATTAGGATTCTCTTTTTAAGCTGTTCCTTCAAACACTAGTGCTTAGGAAATCTATTGGAGGCAGAAGCAGTCAAGGGTAGCCTAGGGTTAGGGTTAGGCTTAGGGTTAGGCTTAGGGTATGGCTTAGGGTACGGGTTCGGGGAGGGGTTCGGGTACGGCATAGGGTATGGGTTAGGGTTAGGGTTAGGGTTAGTGTTAGGGTTAGGGCTCGGTTTAGGGTACGGGTTAGGATTAGGGTACGTGTTAGGGTTAGGGTAGGTGTTAGGGTTAGGGTACGCGTTAGGGTTAGGGTAGTTATTAAACCTATCCCACTCTCTAGATACCCCTTAGCACGTAAAGGAATATTATTTGCGGGTCCAGCCATGGAGAAGAGTTTAGACACTAGGATAAAATAAGGAACACATACATTATAAAGAAATCACATTAGGATTCTCTTTTTAAGCTGTTCCTTCAAACACTAGTGCTTAGGAAATCTATTGGAGGCAGAAGCAGTCAAGGGTAGCCTAGGGTTAGGGTTAGGCTTAGGGTTAGGCTTAGGGTACGGCTTAGGGTTCGGGTACGGCGTAGGGTATGGGTTAGGGTTAGGGTTAGGGTTAGTGTTAGGGTTAGGGCTCGGTTTAGGGTACGGGTTAGGATTAGGGTACGTGTTAGGGTTAGGGTAGGTGTTAGGGTTAGGGTACGCGTTAGGGTTAGGGTAGTTATTAAACCTATCCCACTCTCTAGATACCCCTTAGCACGTAAAGGAATATTATTTGGGGGTCCAGCCATGGAGAAGAGTTTAGACACTAGGATAAAATAAGGAACACATACATTATAAAGAAATCACATTAGGATTCTCTTTTTAAGCTGTTCCTTAAAACACTAGTGCTTAGGAAATCTATTGGAGGCAGAAGCAGTCAAGGGTAGCCTAGGGTTAGGGTTAGGCTTAGGGTTAGGGTTAGGGTACGGCTTAGGGTAGGGGTTCGGGGAGGGGTTCGGGTACGGCGTAGGGTATGGGTTAGGGTTAGGGTTAGTGTTAGGGTTAGGGCTCGGTTTAGGGTACGGGTTAGGATTAGGGTACGTGTTAGGGTTAGGGTAGGGGTTAGGGTTAGGGTACGCGTTAGGGTTAGGGTAGTTATTAAACCTATCCCACTCTCTAGATACCCCTTAGCACGTAAAGGAATATTATTTGGGGGTCCAGCCATGGAGAAGAGTTTAGACACTAGGATAAGATAAGGAACACACCCATTATAAAGAAATCACATTAGGATTCTCTTTTTAAGCTGTTCCTTCAAACACTAGTGCTTAGGAAATCTATTGGAGGCAGAAGCAGTCAAGGGTAGCCTAGGGTTAGGGTTAGGCTTAGGGTTAGGCTTAGGGTACGGCTTAGTGTTCGGGTACGGCGTAGGGTATGGGTTAGGGTTAGGGTTAGGGTTAGTGTTAGGGTTAGGGCTCGGTTTAGGGTACGGGTTAGGATTAGGGTACGTGTTAGGGTTAGGGTAGGTGTTAGGGTTAGGGTACGCGTTAGGGTTAGGGTAGTTATTAAACCTATCCCACTCTCTAGATACCCCTTAGCACGTAAAGGAATATTATTTGGGGGTCCAGCCATGGAGAAGAGTTTAGACACTAGGATAAGATAAGGAACACATACATTATAAAGAAATCACATTAGGATTCTCTTTTTAAGCTGTTCCTTCAAACACTAGTGCTTAGGAAATCTATTGGAGGCAGAAGCAGTCAAGGGTAGCCTAGGGTTAGGGATAGGCTTAGGGTTAGGGTTAGGGTACGGCTTAGGGTAGGGGTTCGGGGAGGGGTTCGGGTACGGCGTAGGGTATGGGTTAGGGTTAGGGTTAGGGTTAGTGTTAGGGTTAGGGCTCGGTTTAGGGTACGGGTTAGGATTAGGGTACGTGTTAGGGTTAGGGTAGGGGTTAGGGTTAGGGTACGCGTTAGGGTTAGGGTAGTTATTAAACCTATCCCACTCTCTAGATACCCCTTAGCACGTAAAGGAATATTATTTGGGGGTCCAGCCATGGAGAAGAGTTTAGACACTAGGATAAGATGAGGAACACACCCATTATAAAGAAATCACATTAGGATTCTCTTTTTAAGCTGTTCCTTCAAACACTAAAGCTTAGGAAATCTATTGGAGGCAGAAGCAGTCAAGGGTAGCCTAGGGTTAGGGTTAGGCTTAGGGTTAGGGTTAGGGTACGGCTTAGGGTAGGGGTTCGGGGAGGGGTTCGGGTACGGCGTAGGGTATGGGTTAGGGTTAGGGTTAGGGTTAGTGTTAGGGTTAGGGCTCGGTTTAGGGTACGGGTTAGGATTAGGGTACGTGTTAGGGTTAGGGTAGGGGTTAGGGTTAGGGTACGCGTTAGGGTTAGGGTAGTTATTAAACCTATCCCACTCTCTAGATACCCCTTAGCACGTAAAGGAATATTATTTGGGGGTCCAGCCATGGAGAAGAGTTTAGACACTAGGATAAGATAAGGAACACACCCATTATAAAGAAATCACATTAGGATTCTCTTTTTAAGCTGTTCCTTCAAACACTAAAGCTTAGGAAATCTATTGGAGGCAGAAGCAGTCAAGGGTAGCCTAGGGTTAGGGTTAGGCTTAGGGTTAGGGTTAGGGTACGGCTTAGGGTTCGGGTACGGCGTAGGGTATGGGTTAGGGTTAGGGTTAGTGTTAGGGTTAGGGCTCGGTTTAGGGTACGGGTTAGGATTAGGGTACGTGTTAGGGTTAGGGTAGGTGTTAGGGTTAGGGTACGCGTTAGGGTTAGGGTAGTTATTAAACCTATCCCACTCTCTAGATACCCCTTAGCACGTAAAGGAATATTATTTGGGGGTCCAGCCATGGAGAAGAGTTTAGACACTAGGATAAGATAAGGAACACATACATTATAAAGAAATCACATTAGGATTCTCTTTTTAAGCTGTTCCTTCAAACACTAGTGCTTAGGAAATCTATTGGAGGCAGAAGCAGTCAAGGGTAGCCTAGGGTTAGGGTTAGGGTACGGCTTAGGGTAGGGGTTCGGGGAGGGGTTCGGGTACGGCGTAGGGTATGGGTTAGGGTTAGGGTTAGGGTTAGTGTTAGGGTTAGGGCTCGGTTTAGGGTACGGGTTAGGATTAGGGTACGTGTTAGGGTTAGGGTAGGTGTTAGGGTTAGGGTACGCGTTAGGGTTAGGGTAGTTATTAAACCTATCCCACTCTCTAGATACCCCTTAGCACGTAAAGGAATATTATTTGGGGGTCCAGCCATGGAGAAGAGTTTAGACACTAGGATAAGATAAGGAACACATACATTATAAAGAAATCACATTAGGATTCTCTTTTTAAGCTGTTCCTTCAAACACTAGTGCTTAGGAAATCTATTGGAGGCAGAAGCAGTCAAGGGTAGCCTAGGGTTAGGGTTAGGCTTAGGGTTAGGCTTAGGGTATGGCTTAGGGTACGGGTTCGGGGAGGGGTTCGGGTACGGCATAGGGTATGGGTTAGGGTTAGGGTTAGGGTTAGTGTTAGGGTTAGGGCTCGGTTTAGGGTACGGGTTAGGATTAGGGTACATGTTAGGGTTAGGGTAGGTGTTAGGGTTAGGGTACGCGTTAGGGTTAGGGTAGTTATTAAACCTATCCCACTCTCTAGATACCCCTTAGCAGGTAAAGGAATATTATTTGCGGGTCCAGCCATGGAAAAGAGTTTAGACACTAGGATAAAATAAGGAACACATACATTATAAAGAAATCACATTAGGATTCTCTTTTTAAGCTGTTCCTTAAAACACTAGTGCTTAGGAAATCTATTGGAGGCAGAAGCAGTCAAGGGTAGCCTAGGGTTAGGGTTAGGCTTAGGGTTAGGCTTAGGGTACGGCTTAGGGTTCGGGTACGGCGTAGGGTATGGGTTAGGGTTAGGGTTAGGGTTAGTGTTAGGGTTAGGGCTCGGTTTAGGGTACGGGTTAGGATTAGGGTACGTGTTAGGGTTAGGGTAGGGGTTAGGGTTAGGGTACGCGTTAGGGTTAGGGTAGTTATTAAACCTATCCCACTCTCTAGATACCCCTTAGCACGTAAAGGAATATTATTTGGGGGTCCAGCCATGGAGAAGAGTTTAGACACTAGGATAAAATAAGGAACACATACATTATAAAGAAATCACATTAGGATTCTCTTTTTAAGCTGTTCCTTCAAACACTAGTGCTTAGGAAATCTATTGGAGGCAGAAGCAGTCAAGGGTAGCCTAGGGTTAGGGTTAGGCTTAGGGTTAGGGTTAGGGTACGGCTTAGGGTAGGGGTTCGGGGAGGGGTTCGGGTACGGCGTAGGGTATGGGTTAGGATTAGGGTTAGGGTTAGTGTTAGGGTTAGGGCTCGGTTTAGGGTACGGGTTAGGATTAGTGTACGTGTTAGGGTTATGGTAGGGGTTAGGGTTAGGGTACGCGTTAGGGTTAGGGTAGTTATTAAACCTATCCCACTCTCTAGATACCCCTTAGCACGTAAAGGAATATTATTTGGGGGTGCAGCCATGGAGAAGAGTTTAGACACTAGGATAAGGTAAGGAACACACCCATTATAAAGAAATCACATTAGGATTCTCTTTTTAAGCTGTTCCTTACAACACTAGTGCTTAGGAAATCTATTGGAGGCAGAAGCAGTCAAGGGTAGCCTAGGGTTAGGGTTAGGCTTAGGGTTAGGCTTAAGGTACGGCTTAGGGTACGGGTTTGGGGAGGGGTTCGGGTACGGCGTAGGGTATGGGTTAGGGTTAGGGTTAGGGTTAGTGTTAGGGTTAGGGCTCGGTTTAGGGTACGGGTTAGGATTAGGGTACGTGTTAGGGTTAGGGTAGGGGTTAGGGTTAGGGTACGCGTTAGGGTTAGGGTAGTTATTAAACCTATCCCACTCTCTAGATACCCCTTAGCACGTAAAGGAATATTATTTGGGGGTCCAGCCATGGAGAAGAGTTTAGACACTAGGATAAAATAAGGAACACATACATTATAAAGAAATCACATTAGGATTCTCTTTTTAAGCTGTTCCTTAAAACACTAGTGCTTAGGAAATCTATTGGAGGCAGAAGCAGTCAAGGGTAGCCTAGGGTTAGGGTTAGGCTTAGGGTTAGGGTTAGGGTACGGCTTAGGGTAGGGGTTCGGGGAGGGGTTCGGGTACGGCGTAGGGTATGGGTTAGGGTTAGGGTTAGGGTTAGTGTTAGGGTTAGGGCTCGGTTTAGGGTACGGGTTAGGATTAGGGTACGTGTTAGGGTTAGGGTAGGGGTTAGGGTTAGGGTACGCGTTAGGGTTAGGTTAGTTATTAAACCTATCCCACTCTCTAGATACCCCTTAGCACGTAAAGGAATATTATTTGGGGGTCCAGCCATGGAGAAGAGTTTAGACACTAGGATAAGATAAGGAACACACCCATTATAAAGAAATCACATTAGGATTCTCTTTTTAAGCTGTTCCTTCAAACACTAAAGCTTAGGAAATCTATTGGAGGCAGAAGCAGTCAAGGGTAGCCTAGGGTTAGGGTTAGGCTTAGGGTTAGGGTTAGGGTACGGCTTAGGGTTCGGGTACGGCGTAGGGTATGGGTTAGGGTTAGGGTTAGGGTTAGTGTTAGGGTTAGGGCTCGGTTTAGGGTACGGGTTAGGATTAGGGTACGTGTTAGGGTTAGGGTAGGTGTTAGGGTTAGGGTACGCGTTAGGGTTAGGGTAGTTATTAAACCTATCCCACTCTCTAGATACCCCTTAGCACGTAAAGGAATATTATTTGGGGGTCCAGCCATGGAGAAGAGTTTAGACACTAGGATAAGATAAGGAACACATACATTATAAAGAAATCACATTAGGATTCTCTTTTTAAGCTGTTCCTTCAAACACTAGTGCTTAGGAAATCTATTGGAGGCAGAAGCAGTCAAGGGTAGCCTAGGGTTAGGGTTAGGCTTAGGGTTAGGGTTAGGGTACGGCTTAGGGTAGGGGTTCGGGGAGGGGTTCGGGTACGGCGTAGGGTATGGGTTAGGGTTAGGGTTAGGGTTAGTGTTAGGGTTAGGGCTCGGTTTAGGGTACGGGTTAGGATTAGGGTACGTGTTAGGGTTAGGGTAGGGGTTAGGGTTAGGGTACGCGTTAGGGTTAGGGTAGTTATTAAACCTATCCCACACTCTAGATACCCCTTAGCACGTAAAGGAATATTATTTGGGGGTCCAGCCATGGAGAAGAGTTTAGACACTAGGATAAGATAAGGAACACACCCATTATAAAGAAATCACATTAGGATTCTCTTTTTAAGCTGTTCCTTCAAACACTAGTGCTTAGGAAATCTATTGGAGGCAGAAGCAGTCAAGGGTAGCCTAGGGTTAGGGTTAGGCTTAGGGTTAGGCTTAGGGTACGGCTTAGGGTTCGGGTACGGCGTAGGGTATGGGTTAGGGTTAGGGTTAGTGTTAGGGTTAGGGCTCGGTTTAGGGTACGGGTTAGGATTAGGGTACGTGTTAGGGTTAGGGTAGGTGTTAGGGTTAGGGTACGCGTTAGGGTTAGGGTAGTTATTAAACCTATCCCACTCTCTAGATACCCCTTAGCACGTAAAGGAATATTATTTGGGGGTCCAGCCATGGCGAAGAGTTTAGACACTAGGATAAGATAAGGAACACATACATTATAAAGAAATCACATTAGGATTCTCTTTTTAAGCTGTTCCTTCAAACACTAGTGCTTAGGAAATCTATTGGAGGCAGAAGCAGTCAAGGGTAGCCTAGGGTTAGGGTTAGGCTTAGGGTTAGGCTTAGGGTATGGCTTAGGGTACGGGTTCGGGGAGGGGTTCGGGTACGGCATAGGGTATGGGTTAGGGTTAGGGTTAGGGTTAGTGTTAGGGTTAGGGCTCGGTTTAGGGTACGGGTTAGGATTAGGGTACATGTTAGGGTTAGGGTAGGTGTTAGGGTTAGGGTACGCGTTAGGGTTAGGGTAGTTATTAAACCTATCCCACTCTCTAGATACCCCTTAGCACGTAAAGGAATATTATTTGCGGGTCCAGCCATGGAAAAGAGTTTAGACACTAGGATAAAATAAGGAACACATACATTATAAAGAAATCACATTAGGATTCTCTTTTTAAGCTGTTCCTTAAAACACTAGTGCTTAGGAAATCTATTGGAGGCAGAAGCAGTCAAGGGTAGCCTAGGGTTAGGGTTAGGCTTAGGGTTAGGCTTAGGGTACGGCTTAGGGTTCGGGTACGGCGTAGGGTATGGGTTAGGGTTAGGGTTAGGGTTAGTGTTAGGGTTAGGGCTCGGTTTAGGGTACGGGTTAGGATTAGGGTACGTGTTAGGGTTAGGGTAGGGGTTAGGGTTAGGGTACGCGTTAGGGTTAGGGTAGTTATTAAACCTATCCCACTCTCTAGATACCCCTTAGCACGTAAAGGAATATTATTTGGGGGTCCAGCCATGGAGAAGAGTTTAGACACTAGGATAAAATAAGGAACACATACATTATAAGGAAATCACATTAGGATTCTCTTTTTAAGCTGTTCCTTACAACACTAGTGCTTAGGAAATCTATTGGAGGCAGAAGCAGTCAAGGGTAGCCTAGGGTTAGGGTTAGGCTTAGGGTTAGGCTTAGGGTATGGCTTAGGGTACGGGTTCGGGGAGGGGTTCGGGTACGGCATAGGGTATGGGTTAGGGTTAGGGTTAGGGTTAGTGTTAGGGTTAGGGCTCGGTTTAGGGTACGGGTTAGGATTAGGGTACGTGTTAGGGTTAGGGTAGGTGTTAGGGTTAGGGTACGCGTTAGGGTTAGGGTAGTTATTAAACCTATCCCACTCTCTAGATACCCCTTAGCACGTAAAGGAATATTATTTGCGGGTCCAGCCATGGAAAAGAGTTTAGACACTAGGATAAAATAAGGAACACATACATTATAAAGAAATCACATTACGATTCTCCTTTTAAGCTGTTCCTTAAAACACTAGTGCTTAGGAAATCTATTGGAGGCAGAAGCAGTCAAGGGTAGCCTAGGGTTAGGGTTAGGCTTAGGGTTAGGCTTAGGGTACGGCTTAGGGTTCGGGTACGGCGTAGGGTATGGGTTAGGGTTAGGGTTAGGGTTAGTGTTAGGGTTAGGGCTCGGTTTAGGGTACGGGTTAGGATTAGGGTACGTGTTAGGGTTAGGGTAGGTGTTAGGGTTAGGGTACGCGTTAGGGTTAGGGTAGTTATTAAACCTATCCCACTCTCTAGATACCCCTTAGCACGTAAAGGAATATTATTTGGGGGTCCAGCCATGGAGAAGAGTTTAGACACTAGGATAAAATAAGGAACACATACATTATAAAGAAATCACATTAGGATTCTCTTTTTAAGCTGTTCCTTTAAACACTAGTGCTTAGGAAATCTATTGGAGGCAGAAGCAGTCAAGGGTAGCCTAGGGTTAGGGTTAGGCTTAGGGTTAGGCTTAGGGTACGGCTTAGGGTACGGGTTCGGGGAGGGGTTCGGGTACGGCGTAGGGTATGGGTTAGGGTTAGGGTTAGGGTTAGTGTTAGGGTTAGGGCTCGGTTTAGGGTACGGGTTAGGATTAGGGTACGTGTTAGGGTTAGGGTAGGTGTTAGGGTTAGGGTACGCGTTAGGGTTAGGGTAGTTATTAAACCTATCCCACTCTCTAGATACCCCTTAGCACGTAAAGGAATATTATTTGGGGGTCCAGCCATGGAGAAGAGTTTAGACACTAGGATAAAATAAGGAACACATACATTATAAAGAAATCACATTAGGATTCTCTTTTTAAGCTGTTCCTTAAAACACTAGTGCTTAGGAAATCTATTGGAGGCAGAAGCAGTCAAGGGTAGCCTAGGGTTAGGGTTAGGCTTAGGGTTAGGGTTAGGGTACGGCTTAGGGTAGGGGTTCGGGGAGGGGTTCGGGTACGGCGTAGGGTATGGGTTAGGGTTAGGGTTAGTGTTAGGGTTAGGGCTCGGTTTAGGGTACGGGTTAGGATTAGGGTACGTGTTAGGGTTAGGGTAGGGGTTAGGGTTAGGGTACGCGTTAGGGTTAGGGTAGTTATTAAACCTATCCCACTCTCTAGATACCCCTTAGCACGTAAAGGAATATTATTTGGGGGTCCAGCCATGGAGAAGAGTTTAGACACTAGGATAAGATAAGGAACACACCCATTATAAAGAAATCACATTAGGATTCTCTTTTTAAGCTGTTCCTTCAAACACTAGTGCTTAGGAAATCTATTGGAGGCAGAAGCAGTCAAGGGTAGCCTAGGGTTAGGGTTAGGCTTAGGGTTAGGCTTAGGGTACGGCTTAGTGTTCGGGTACGGCGTAGGGTATGGGTTAGGGTTAGGGTTAGGGTTAGTGTTAGGGTTAGGGCTCGGTTTAGGGTACGGGTTAGGATTAGGGTACGTGTTAGGGTTAGGGTAGGTGTTAGGGTTAGGGTACGCGTTAGGGTTAGGGTAGTTATTAAACCTATCCCACTCTCTAGATACCCCTTAGCACGTAAAGGAATATTATTTGGGGGTCCAGCCATGGAGAAGAGTTTAGACACTAGGATAAGATAAGGAACACATACATTATAAAGAAATCACATTAGGATTCTCTTTTTAAGCTGTTCCTTCAAACACTAGTGCTTAGGAAATCTATTGGAGGCAGAAGCAGTCAAGGGTAGCCTAGGGTTAGGGTTAGGCTTAGGGTTAGGCTTAGGGTATGGCTTAGGGTACGGGTTCGGGGAGGGGTTCGGGTACGGCATAGGGTATGGGTTAGGGTTAGGGTTAGGGTTAGTGTTAGGGTTAGGGCTCGGTTTAGGGTACGGGTTAGGATTAGGGTACGTGTTAGGGTTAGGGTAGGTGTTAGGGTTAGGGTACGCGTTAGGGTTAGGGTAGTTATTAAACCTATCCCACTCTCTAGATACCCCTTAGCACGTAAAGGAATATTATTTGCGGGTCCAGCCATGGAGAAGAGTTTAGACACTAGGATAAAATAAGGAACACATACATTATAAAGAAATCACATTAGGATTCTCTTTTTAAGCTGTTCCTTCAAACACTAGTGCTTAGGAAATCTATTGGAGGCAGAAGCAGTCAAGGGTAGCCTAGGGTTAGGGTTAGGCTTAGGGTTAGGCTTAGGGTACGGCTTAGGGTTCGGGTACGGCGTAGGGTATGGGTTAGGGTTAGGGTTAGGGTTAGTGTTAGGGTTAGGGCTCGGTTTAGGGTACGGGTTACGATTAGGGTAAATGTTAGGGTTAGGGTAGGTGTTAGGGTTAGGGTACGCGTTAGGGTTAGGGTAGTTATTAAACCTATCCCACTCTCTAGATACCCCTTAGCACGTAAAGGAATATTATTTGGGGGTCCAGCCATGGAGAAGAGTTTAGACACTAGGATAAAATAAGGAACACATACATTATAAAGAAATCACATTAGGATTCTCTTTTTAAGCTGTTCCTTCAAACACTAGTGCTTAGGAAATCTATTGGAGGCAGAAGCAGTCAAGGGTAGCCTAGGGTTAGGGTTAGGCTTAGGGTTAGGCTTAGGGTACGGCTTAGGGTACGCGTTCGGGGAGGGGTTCGGGTACGGCGTAGTGTATGGGTTAGGGTTAGGGTTAGGGTTAGTGTTAGGGTTAGGGCTCGGTTTAGGGTACGGGTTAGGATTAGGGTATGTGTTAGGGTTAGGGTAGGTGTTAGGGTTAGGGTACGCGTTAGGGTTAGGGTAGTTATTAAACCTATCCCACTCTCTAGATACCCCTTAGCACGTGAAGGAATATTATTTGGGGGTCCAGCCATGGAGAAGAGTTTAGACACTAGGATAAAATAAGGAACACATACATTATAAAGAAATCACATTAGGATTCTCTTTTTAAGCTGTTCCTTCAAACACTAGTGCTTAGGAAATCTATTGGAGGCAGAAGCAGTCAAGGGTAGCCTAGGGTTAGGGTTAGGCTTAGGGTTAGGCTTAGGGTATGGCTTAGGGTACGGGTTCGGGGAGGGGTTCGGGTACGGCATAGGGTATGGGTTAGGGTTAGGGTTAGGGTTAGTGTTAGGGTTAGGGCTCGGTTTAGGGTACGGGTTAGGATTAGGGTACGTGTTAGGGTTAGGGTAGGTGTTAGGGTTAGGGTACGCGTTAGGGTTAGGGTAGTTATTAAACCTATCCCACTCTCTAGATACCCCTTAGCACGTAAAGGAATATTATTTGCGGGTCCAGCCATGGAGAAGAGTTTAGACACTAGGATAAAATAAGGAACACATACATTATAAAGAAATCACATTAGGATTCTCTTTTTAAGCTGTTCCTTCAAACACTAGTGCTTAGGAAATCTATTGGAGGCAGAAGCAGTCAAGGGTAGCCTAGGGTTAGGGTTAGGCTTAGGGTTAGGCTTAGGGTACGGCTTAGGGTTCGGGTACGGCGTAGGGTATGGGTTAGGGTTAGGGTTAGGGTTAGTGTTAGGGTTAGGGCTCGGTTTAGGGTACGGGTTAGGATTAGGGTAAATGTTAGGGTTAGGGTAGGTGTTAGGGTTAGGGTACGCGTTAGGGTTAGGGTAGTTATTAAACCTATCCCACTCTCTAGATACCCCTTAGCACGTAAAGGAATATTATTTGGGGGTCCAGCCATGGAGAAGAGTTTAGACACTAGGATAAGATAAGGAACACATACATTATAAAGAAATCACATTAGGATTCTCTTTTTAAGCTGTTCCTTCAAACACTAGTGCTTAGGAAATCTATTGGAGGCAGAAGCAGTCAAGGGTAGCCTAGGGTTAGGGTTAGGCTTAGGGTTAGGCTTAGGGTACGGCTTAGGGTACGCGTTCGGGGAGGGGTTCGGGTACGGCGTAGTGTATGGGTTAGGGTTAGGGTTAGGGTTAGTGTTAGGGTTAGGGCTCGGTTTAGGGTACGGGTTAGGATTAGGGTATGTGTTAGGGTTAGGGTAGGTGTTAGGGTTAGGGTACGCGTTAGGGTTAGGGTAGTTATTAAACCTATCCCACTCTCTAGATACCCCTTAGCACGTGAAGGAATATTATTTGGGGGTCCAGCCATGGAGAAGAGTTTAGACACTAGGATAAAATAAGGAACACATACATTATAAAGAAATCACATTAGGATTCTCTTTTTAAGCTGTTCCTTAAAACACTAGTGCTTAGGAAATCTATTGGAGGCAGGAGCAGTCAAGGGTAGCCTAGGGTTAGGGTTAGGCTTAGGGTTAGGGTTAGGGTACGGCTTAGGGTAGGGGTTCGGGGAGGGGTTCGGGTACGGCGTAGGGTATGGGTTAGGGTTAGGGTTAGGGTTAGTGTTAGGGTTAGGGCTCGGTTTAGGGTACGGGTTAGGATTAGGGTACGTGTTAGGGTTAGGGTAGGGGTTAGGGTTAGGGTACGCGTTAGGGTTAGGGTAGTTATTAAACCTATCCCACTCTCTAGATACCCCTTAGCACGTAAAGGAATATTATTTGGGGGTGCAGCCATGGAGAAGAGTTTAGACACTAGGATAAGATAAGGAACACACCCATTATAAAGAAATCACATTAGGATTCTCTTTTTAAGCTGTTCCTTACAACACTAGTGCTTAGGAAATCTATTGGAGGCAGAAGCAGTCAAGGGTAGCCTAGGGTTAGGGTTAGGCTTAGGGTTAGGCTTAGGGTACGGCTTAGGGTTCGGGTACGGCGTAGGGTATGGGTTAGGGTTAGGGTTAGGGTTAGTGTTAGGGTTAGGGCTCGGTTTAGGGTACGGGTTAGGATTAGGGTACGTGTTAGGGTTAGGGTAGGGGTTAGGGTTAGGGTACGCGTTAGGGTTAGGGTAGTTATTAAACCTATCCCACTCTCTAGATACCCCTTAGCACGTAAAGGAATATTATTTGGGGGTCCAGCCATGGAGAAGAGTTTAGACACTAGGATAAAATAAGGAACACATACATTATAAAGAAATCACATTAGGATTCTCTTTTTAAGCTGTTCCTTACAACACTAGTGCTTAGGAAATCTATTGGAGGCAGAAGCAGTCAAGGGTAGCCTAGGGTTAGGGTTAGGCTTAGGGTTAGGCTTAGGGTACGGCTTAGGGTACGGGTTTGGGGAGGGGTTCGGGTACGGCGTAGGGTATTGGTTAGGGTTAGGGTTAGTGTTAGGGTTAGGGCTCGGTTTAGGGTACGGGTTAGGATTAGGGTACGTGTTAGGGTTAGGGTAGGGGTTAGGGTTAGGGTATGCGTTAGGGTTAGGGTAGTTATTAAACCTATCCCACTCTCTAGATACCCCTTAGCACGTAAAGGAATATTATTTGGGGGTCCAGCCATGGAGAAGAGTTTAGACACTAGGATAAAATAAGGAACACATACATTATAAAGAAATCACATTAGGATTCTCTTTTTAAGCTGTTCCTTTAAACACTAGTGCTTAGGAAATCTATTGGAGGCAGAAGCAGTCAAGGGTAGCCTAGGGTTAGGGTTAGGCTTAGGGTTAGGCTTAGGGTACGGCTTAGGGTACGGGTTCGGGGAGGGGTTCGGGTACGGCGTAGGGTATGGGTTAGGGTTAGGGTTAGGGTTAGTGTTAGGGTTAGGGCTCGGTTTAGGGTACGGGTTAGGATTAGGGTACGTGTTAGGGTTAGGGTAGGTGTTAGGGTTAGGGTACGCGTTAGGGTTAGGGTAGTTATTAAACCTATCCCACTCTCTAGATACCCCTTAGCACGTAAAGGAATATTATTTGGGGGTCCAGCCATGGAGAAGAGTTTAGACACTAGGATAAAATAAGGAACACATACATTATAAAGAAATCACATTAGGATTCTCTTTTTAAGCTGTTCCTTAAAACACTAGTGCTTAGGAAATCTATTGGAGGCAGAAGCAGTCAAGGGTAGCCTAGGGTTAGGGTTAGGCTTAGGGTTAGGGTTAGGGTACGGCTTAGGGTAGGGGTTCGGGGAGGGGTTCGGGTACGGCGTAGGGTATGGGTTAGGGTTAGGGTTAGGGTTAGTGTTAGGGTTAGGGCTCGGTTTAGGGTACGGGTTAGGATTAGGGTACGTGTTAGGGTTAGGGTAGGGGTTAGGGTTAGGGTACGCGTTAGGGTTAGGGTAGTTATTAAACCTATCCCACTCTCTAGATACCCCTTAGCACGTAAAGGAATATTATTTGGGGGTCCAGCCATGGAGAAGAGTTTAGACACTAGGATAAGATAAGGAACACACCCATTATAAAGAAATCACATTAGGATTCTCTTTTTAAGCTGTTCCTTCAAACACTAGTGCTTAGGAAATCTATTGGAGGCAGAAGCAGTCAAGGGTAGCCTAGGGTTAGGGTTAGGCTTAGGGTTAGGCTTAGGGTACGGCTTAGGGTTCGGGTACGGCGTAGGGTATGGGTTAGGGTTAGGGTTAGGGTTAGTGTTAGGGTTAGGGCTCGGTTTAGGGTACGGGTTAGGATTAGGGTACGTGTTAGGGTTAGGGTAGGTGTTAGGGTTAGGGTACGCGTTAGGGTTAGGGTAGTTATTAAACCTATCCCACTCTCTAGATACCCCTTAGCACGTAAAGGAATATTATTTGGGGGTCCAGCCATGGAGAAGAGTTTAGACACTAGGATAAGATAAGGAACACATACATTATAAAGAAATCACATTAGGATTCTCTTTTTAAGCTGTTCCTTCAAACACTAGTGCTTAGGAAATCTATTGGAGGCAGAAGCAGTCAAGGGTAGCCTAGGGTTAGGGTTAGGCTTAGGGTTAGGCTTAGGGTATGGCTTAGGGTACGGGTTCGGGGAGGGGTTCGGGTACGGCATAGGGTATGGGTTAGGGTTAGGGTTAGGGTTAGTGTTAGGGTTAGGGCTCGGTTTAGGGTACGGGTTAGGATTAGGGTACGTGTTAGGGTTAGGGTAGGTGTTAGGGTTAGGGTACGCGTTAGGTTTAGGGTAGTTATTAAACCTATCCCACTCTCTAGATACCCCTTAGCACGTAAAGGAATATTATTTGCGGGTCCAGCCATGGAGAAGAGTTTAGACACTAGGATAAAATAAGGAACACATACATTATAAAGAAATCACATTAGGATTCTCTTTTTAAGCTGTTCCTTCAAACACTAGTGCTTAGGAAATCTATTGGAGGCAGAAGCAGTCAAGGGTAGCCTAGGGTTAGGGTTAGGCTTAGGGTTAGGCTTAGGGTACGGCTTAGGGTTCGGGTACGGCGTAGGGTATGGGTTAGGGTTAGGGTTAGGGTTAGTGTTAGGGTTAGGGCTCGGTTTAGGGTACGGGTTAGGATTAGGGTACGTGTTAGGGTTAGGGTAGGTGTTAGGGTTAGGGTACGCGTTAGGGTTAGGGTAGTTATTAAACCTATCCCACTCTCTAGATACCCCTTAGCACGTAAAGGAATATTATTTGGGGGTGCAGCCATGGAGAAGAGTTTAGACACTAGGATAAAATAAGGAACACATACATTATAAAGAAATCACATTAGGATTCTCTTTTTAAGCTGTTCCTTCAAACACTAGTGCTTAGGAAATCTATTGGAGGCAGAAGCAGTCAAGGGTAGCCTAGGGTTAGGGTTAGGCTTAGGGTTAGGCTTAGGGTACGGCTTAGGGTTCGGGTACGGCGTAGGGTATGGGTTAGGGTTAGGGTTAGGGTTAGTGTTAGGGTTAGGGCTCGGTTTAGGGTACGGGTTAGGATTAGGGTAAATGTTAGAGTTAGGGTAGGTGTTAGGGTTAGGGTACGCGTTAGGGTTAGGGTAGTTATTAAACCTATCCCACTCTCTAGATACCCCTTAGCACGTAAAGGAATATTATTTGGGGGTCCAGCCATGGAGAAGAGTTTAGACACTAGGATAAAATAAGGAACACATACATTATAAAGAAATCACATTAGGATTCTCTTTTTAAGCTGTTCCTTCAAACACTAGTGCTTAGGAAATCTATTGGAGGCAGAAGCAGTCAAGGGTAGCCTAGGGTTAGGGTTAGGCTTAGGGTTAGGGTTAGGGTACGGCTTAGGGTACGCGTTCGGGGAGGGGTTCGGGTACGGCGTAGGGTATGGGTTAGGGTTAGGGTTAGGGTTAGTGTTAGGGTTAGGGCTCGGTTTAGGGTACGGGTTAGGATTAGGGTACGTGTTAGGGTTAGGGTAGAGGTTAGGGTTAGGGTACGCGTTAGGGTTAGGGTAGTTATTAAACCTATCCCACTCTCTAGATACCCCTTAGCACGTAAAGGAATATTATTTGGGGGTGCAGCCATGGAGAAGAGTTTAGACACTAGGATAAGATAAGGAACACACCCATTATAAAGAAATCACATTAGGATTCTCTTTTTAAGCTGTTCCTTACAACACTAGTGCTTAGGAAATCTATTGGAGGCAGAAGCAGTCAAGGGTAGCCTAGGGTTAGGGTTAGGCTTAGGGTTAGGCTTAGGGTACGGCTTAGGGTTCGGGTACGGCGTAGGGTATGGGTTAGGGTTAGGGTTAGGGTTAGTGTTAGGGTTAGGGCTCGGTTTAGGGTACGGGTTAGGATTAGGGTACGTGTTAGGGTTAGGGTAGGGGTTAGGGTTAGGGTACGCGTTAGGGTTAGGGTAGTTATTAAACCTATCCCACTCTCTAGATACCCCTTAGCACGTAAAGGAATATTATTTGGGGGTCCAGCCATGGAGAAGAGTTTAGACACTAGGATAAAATAAGGAACACATACATTATAAAGAAATCACATTAGGATTCTCTTTTTAAGCTGTTCCTTACAACACTAGTGCTTAGGAAATCTATTGGAGGCAGAAGCAGTCAAGGGTAGCCTAGGGTTAGGGTTAGGCTTAGGGTTAGGCTTAGGGTACGGCTTAGGGTACGGGTTCGGGGAGGGGCTCGGGTACGGCATAGGGTATGGGTTAGGGTTAGGGTTAGGGTTAGTGTTAGGGTTAGGGCTCGGTTTAGGGTACGGGTTAGGATTAGGGTACGTGTTAGGGTTAGGGTAGGTGTTAGGGTTAGGGTACGCGTTAGGGTTAGGGTAGTTATTAAACCTATCCCACTCTCTAGATACCCCTTAGCACGTAAAGGAATATTATTTGCGGGTCCAGCCATGGAAAAGAGTTTAGACACTAGGATAAAATAAGGAACACATACATTATAAAGAAATCACATTAGGATTCTCTTTTTAAGCTGTTCCTTAAAACACTAGTGCTTAGGAAATCTATTGGAGGCAGAAGCAGTCAAGGGTAGCCTAGGGTTAGGGTTAGGCTTAGGGTTAGGGTTAGGGTACGGCTTAGGGTAGGGGTTCGGGGAGGGGTTCGGGTACGGCGTAGGGTATGGGTTAGGGTTAGGGTTAGGGTTAGTGTTAGGGTTAGGGCTCGGTTAAGGGTACGGGTTAGGATTAGGGTACGTGTTAGGGTTAGGGTAGGTGTTAGGTTTAGGGTACGCGTTAGGGTTAGGGTAGTTATTAAACCTATCCCACTCTCTAGATACCCCTTAGCACGTAAAGGAATATTATTTGGGGGTCCAGCCATGGAGAAGAGTTTAGACACTAGGATAAGATAAGGAACACACCCATTATAAAGAAATCACATTAGGATTCTCTTTTTAAGCTGTTCCTTCAAACACTAGTGCTTAGGAAATCTATTGGAGGCAGAAGCAGTCAAGGGTAGCCTAGGGTTAGGGTTAGGCTTAGGGTTAGGCTTAGGGTACGGCTTAGGGTTCGGGTACGGCATAGGGTATGGGTTAGGGTTAGGGTTAGGGTTAGTGTTAGGGTTAGGGCTCGGTTTAGGGTACGGGTTAGGATTAGGGTACGTGTTAGGGTTAGGGTAGGTGTTAGGGTTAGGGTACGCGTTAGGGTTAGGGTAGTTATTAAACCTATCCCACTCTCTAGATACCCCTTAGCACGTAAAGGAATATTATTTGGGGGTCCAGCCATGGAGAAGAGTTTAGACACTAGGATAAAATAAGGAACACATACATTATAAAGAAATCACATTAGGATTCTCTTTTTAAGCTGTTCCTTAAAACACTAGTGCTTAGGAAATCTATTGGAGGCAGAAGCAGTCAAGGGTAGCCTAGGGTTAGGGTTAGGCTTAGGGTTAGGGTTAGGGTACGGCTTAGGGTAGGGGTTCGGGGAGGGGTTCGGGTACGGCGTAGGGTATGGGTTAGGGTTAGGGTTAGTGTTAGGGTTAGGGCTCGGTTTAGGGTACGGGTTAGGATTAGGGTACGTGTTAGGGTTAGGGTAGGGGTTAGGGTTAGGGTACGCGTTAGGGTTAGGGTAGTTATTAAACCTATCCCACTCTCTAGATACCCCTTAGCACGTAAAGGAATATTATTTGGGGGTCCAGCCATGGAGAAGAGTTTAGACACTAGGATAAGATAAGGAACACACCCATTATAAAGAAATCACATTAGGATTCTCTTTTTAGGCTGTTCCTTCAAACACTAGTGCTTAGGAAATCTATTGGAGGCAGAAGCAGTCAAGGGTAGCCTAGGGTTAGGGTTAGGCTTAGGGTTAGGCTTAGGGTACGGCTTAGGGTACGGGTTCGGGGAGGGGTTCGTGTATGGCGTAGGGTATGGGTTAGGGTTAGGGTTAGGGTTAGTGTTAGGGTTAGGGCTCGGTTTAGGGTACGGGTTAGGATTAGGGTACGTGTTAGGGTTAGGGTAGGGGTTAGGGTTAGGGTACGCGTTAGGGTTAGGGTAGTTATTAAACCTATCCTACTCTCTAGATACCCCTTAGCACGTAAAGGAATATTATTTGGGGGTCCAGCCATGGAGAAGAGTTTAGACACTAGGATAAGATAAGGAACACATACATTATAAAGAAATCACATTAGGATTCTCTTTTTAAGCTGTTCCTTCAAACACTAGTGCTTAGGAAATCTATTGGAGGCAGAAGCAGTCAAGGGTAGCCTAGGGTTAGGGTTAGGCTTAGGGTTAGGCTTAGGGTACGGCTTAGGGTACGGGTTCGGGGAGGGGTTCGGGTACGGCATAGGGTATGGGTTAGGGTTAGGGTTAGGGTTAGTGTTAGGGTTAGGGCTCGGTTTAGGGTACGGGTTAGGATTAGGGTACGTGTTAGGGTTAGGGTAGGTGTTAGGGTTAGGGTACGCGTTAGGGTTAGGGTAGTTATTAAACCTATCCCACTCTCTAGATACCCCTTAGCACGTAAAGGAATATTATTTGCGGGTCCAGCCATGGAAAAGAGTTTAGACACTAGGATAAAATAAGGAACACATACATTATAAAGAAATCACATTAGGATTCTCTTTTTAAGCTGTTCCTTAAAACACTAGTGCTTAGGAAATCTATTGGAGGCAGAAGCAGTCAAGGGTAGCCTAGGGTTAGGGTTAGGCTTAGGGTTAGGGTTAGGGTACGGCTTAGGGTAGGGGTTCGGGGAGGGGTTCGGGTACGGCGTAGGGTATGGGTTAGGGTTAGGGTTAGGGTTAGTGTTAGGGTTAGGGCTCGGTTAAGGGTACGGGTTAGGATTAGGGTACGTGTTAGGGTTAGGGTAGGTGTTAGGGTTAGGGTACGCGTTAGGGTTAGGATAGTTATTAAACCTATCCCACTCTCTAGATACCCCTTAGCACGTAAAGGAATATTATTTGGGGGTCCAGCCATGGAGAAGAGTTTAGACACTAGGATAAGATAAGGAACACACCCATTATAAAGAAATCACATTAGGATTCTCTTTTTAAGCTGTTCCTTCAAACACTAGTGCTTAGGAAATCTATTGGAGGCAGAAGCAGTCAAGGGTAGCCTAGGGTTAGGGTTAGGCTTAGGGTTAGGCTTAGGGTACGGCTTAGGGTTCGGGTACGGCATAGGGTATGGGTTAGGGTTAGGGTTAGGGTTAGTGTTAGGGTTAGGGCTCGGTTTAGGGTACGGGTTAGGATTAGGGTACGTGTTAGGGTTAGGGTAGGTGTTAGGGTTAGGGTACGCGTTAGGGTTAGGGTAGTTATTAAACCTATCCCACTCTCTAGATACCCCTTAGCACGTAAAGGAATATTATTTGGGGGTCCAGCCATGGAGAAGAGTTTAGACACTAGGATAAGATAAGGAACACATACATTATAAAGAAATCACATTAGGATTCTCTTTTTAAGCTGTTCCTTCAAACACTAGTGCTTAGGAAATCTATTGGAGGCAGAAGCAGTCAAGGGTAGCCTAGGGTTAGGGTTAGGCTTAGGGTTAGGCTTAGGGTATGGCTTAGGGTACGGGTTCGGGGAGGGGTTCGGGTACGGCATAGGGTATGGGTTAGGGTTAGGGTTAGGGTTAGTGTTAGGGTTAGGGCTCGGTTTAGGGTACGGGTTAGGATTAGGGTACGTGTTAGGGTTAGGGTAGGTGTTAGGGTTAGGGTACGCGTTAGGGTTAGGGTAGTTATTAAACCTATCCCACTCTCTAGATACCCCTTAGCACGTAAAGGAATATTATTTGGGGGTCCAGCCATGGAGAAGAGTTTAGACACTAGGATAAGATGAGGAACACACCCATTATAAAGAAATCACATTAGGATTCTCTTTTTAAGCTGTTCCTTCAAACACTAAAGCTTAGGAAATCTATTGGAGGCAGAAGCAGTCAAGGGTAGCCTAGGGTTAGGGTTAGGCTTAGGGTTAGGGTTAGGGTACGGCTTAGGGTAGGGGTTCGGGGAGGGGTTCGGGTACGGCGTAGGGTATGGGTTAGGGTTAGGGTTAGGGTTAGTGTTAGGGTTAGGGCTCGGTTTAGGGTACGGGTTAGGATTAGGGTACGTGTTAGGGTTAGGGTAGGGGTTAGGGTTAGGGTACGCGTTAGGGTTAGGGTAGTTATTAAACCTATCCCACTCTCTAGATACCCCTTAGCACGTAAAGGAATATTATTTGGGGGTCCAGCCATGGAGAAGAGTTTAGACACTAGGATAAGATAAGGAACACACCCATTATAAAGAAATCACATTAGGATTCTCTTTTTAAGCTGTTCCTTCAAACACTAAAGCTTAGGAAATCTATTGGAGGCAGAAGCAGTCAAGGGTAGCCTAGGGTTAGGGTTAGGCTTAGGGTTAGGGTTAGGGTACGGCTTAGGGTTCGGGTACGGCGTAGGGTATGGGTTAGGGTTAGGGTTAGTGTTAGGGTTAGGGCTCGGTTTAGGGTACGGGTTAGGATTAGGGTACGTGTTAGGGTTAGGGTAGGTGTTAGGGTTAGGGTACGCGTTAGGGTTAGGGTAGTTATTAAACCTATCCCACTCTCTAGATACCCCTTAGCACGTAAAGGAATATTATTTGGGGGTCCAGCCATGGAGAAGAGTTTAGACACTAGGATAAGATAAGGAACACATACATTATAAAGAAATCACATTAGGATTCTCTTTTTAAGCTGTTCCTTCAAACACTAGTGCTTAGGAAATCTATTGGAGGCAGAAGCAGTCAAGGGTAGCCTAGGGTTAGGGTTAGGGTACGGCTTAGGGTAGGGGTTCGGGGAGGGGTTCGGGTACGGCGTAGGGTATGGGTTAGGGTTAGGGTTAGGGTTAGTGTTAGGGTTAGGGCTCGGTTTAGGGTACGGGTTAGGATTAGGGTACGTGTTAGGGTTAGGGTAGGTGTTAGGGTTAGGGTACGCGTTAGGGTTAGGGTAGTTATTAAACCTATCCCACTCTCTAGATACCCCTTAGCACGTAAAGGAATATTATTTGGGGGTCCAGCCATGGAGAAGAGTTTAGACACTAGGATAAGATAAGGAACACATACATTATAAAGAAATCACATTAGGATTCTCTTTTTAAGCTGTTCCTTCAAACACTAGTGCTTAGGAAATCTATTGGAGGCAGAAGCAGTCAAGGGTAGCCTAGGGTTAGGGTTAGGCTTAGGGTTAGGCTTAGGGTATGGCTTAGGGTACGGGTTCGGGGAGGGGTTCGGGTACGGCATAGGGTATGGGTTAGGGTTAGGGTTAGGGTTAGTGTTAGGGTTAGGGCTCGGTTTAGGGTACGGGTTAGGATTAGGGTACATGTTAGGGTTAGGGTAGGTGTTAGGGTTAGGGTACGCGTTAGGGTTAGGGTAGTTATTAAACCTATCCCACTCTCTAGATACCCCTTAGCACGTAAAGGAATATTATTTGCGGGTCCAGCCATGGAAAAGAGTTTAGACACTAGGATAAAATAAGGAACACATACATTATAAAGAAATCACATTAGGATTCTCTTTTTAAGCTGTTCCTTAAAACACTAGTGCTTAGGAAATCTATTGGAGGCAGAAGCAGTCAAGGGTAGCCTAGGGTTAGGGTTAGGCTTAGGGTTAGGCTTAGGGTACGGCTTAGGGTTCGGGTACGGCGTAGGGTATGGGTTAGGGTTAGGGTTAGGGTTAGTGTTAGGGTTAGGGCTCGGTTTAGGGTACGGGTTAGGATTAGGGTACGTGTTAGGGTTAGGGTAGGGGTTAGGGTTAGGGTACGCGTTAGGGTTAGGGTAGTTATTAAACCTATCCCACTCTCTAGATACCCCTTAGCACGTAAAGGAATATTATTTGGGGGTCCAGCCATGGAGAAGAGTTTAGACACTAGGATAAAATAAGGAACACATACATTATAAAGAAATCACATTAGGATTCTCTTTTTAAGCTGTTCCTTCAAACACTAGTGCTTAGGAAATCTATTGGAGGCAGAAGCAGTCAAGGGTAGCCTAGGGTTAGGGTTAGGCTTAGGGTTAGGGTTAGGGTACGGCTTAGGGTAGGGGTTCGGGGAGGGGTTCGGGTACGGCGTAGGGTATGGGTTAGGATTAGGGTTAGGGTTAGTGTTAGGGTTAGGGCTCGGTTTAGGGTACGGGTTAGGATTAGTGTACGTGTTAGGGTTAGGGTAGGGGTTAGGGTTAGGGTACGCGTTAGGGTTAGGGTAGTTATTAAACCTATCCCACTCTCTAGATACCCCTTAGCACGTAAAGGAATATTATTTGGGGGTGCAGCCATGGAGAAGAGTTTAGACACTAGGATAAGGTAAGGAACACACCCATTATAAAGAAATCACATTAGGATTCTCTTTTTAAGCTGTTCCTTACAACACTAGTGCTTAGGAAATCTATTGGAGGCAGAAGCAGTCAAGGGTAGCCTAGGGTTAGGGTTAGGCTTAGGGTTAGGCTTAAGGTACGGCTTAGGGTACGGGTTTGGGGAGGGGTTCGGGTACGGCGTAGGGTATGGGTTAGGGTTAGGGTTAGGGTTAGTGTTAGGGTTAGGGCTCGGTTTAGGGTACGGGTTAGGATTAGGGTACGTGTTAGGGTTAGGGTAGGTGTTAGGGTTAGGGTACGCGTTAGGGTTAGGGTAGTTATTAAACCTATCCCACTCTCTAGATACCCCTTAGCACGTAAAGGAATATTATTTGGGGGTCCAGCCATGGAGAAGAGTTTAGACACTAGGATAAGATAAGGAACACATACATTATAAAGAAATCACATTAGGATTCTCTTTTTAAGCTGTTCCTTCAAACACTAGTGCTTAGGAAATCTATTGGAGGCAGAAGCAGTCAAGGGTAGCCTAGGGTTAGGGTTAGGCTTAGGGTTAGGGTTAGGGTACGGCTTAGGGTAGGGGTTCGGGGAGGGGTTCGGGTACGGCGTAGGGTATGGGTTAGGGTTAGGGTTAGGGTTAGTGTTAGGGTTAGGGCTCGGTTTAGGGTACGGGTTAGGATTAGGGTACGTGTTAGGGTTAGGGTAGGGGTTAGGGTTAGGGTACGCGTTAGGGTTAGGGTAGTTATTAAACCTATCCCACACTCTAGATACCCCTTAGCACGTAAAGGAATATTATTTGGGGGTCCAGCCATGGAGAAGAGTTTAGACACTAGGATAAGATAAGGAACACACCCATTATAAAGAAATCACATTAGGATTCTCTTTTTAAGCTGTTCCTTCAAACACTAGTGCTTAGGAAATCTATTGGAGGCAGAAGCAGTCAAGGGTAGCCTAGGGTTAGGGTTAGGCTTAGGGTTAGGCTTAGGGTACGGCTTAGGGTTCGGGTACGGCGTAGGGTATGGGTTAGGGTTAGGGTTAGGGTTAGTGTTAGGGTTAGGGCTCGGTTTAGGGTACGGGTTAGGATTAGGGTACGTGTTAGGGTTAGGGTAGGTGTTAGGGTTAGGGTACGCGTTAGGGTTAGGGTAGTTATTAAACCTATCCCACTCTCTAGATACCCCTTAGCACGTAAAGGAATATTATTTGGGGGTCCAGCCATGGCGAAGAGTTTAGACACTAGGATAAGATAAGGAACACATACATTATAAAGAAATCACATTAGGATTCTCTTTTTAAGCTGTTCCTTCAAACACTAGTGCTTAGGAAATCTATTGGAGGCAGAAGCAGTCAAGGGTAGCCTAGGGTTAGGGTTAGGCTTAGGGTTAGGCTTAGGGTATGGCTTAGGGTACGGGTTCGGGGAGGGGTTCGGGTACGGCATAGGGTATGGGTTAGGGTTAGGGTTAGGGTTAGTGTTAGGGTTAGGGCTCGGTTTAGGGTACGGGTTAGGATTAGGGTACATGTTAGGGTTAGGGTAGGTGTTAGGGTTAGGGTACGCGTTAGGGTTAGGGTAGTTATTAAACCTATCCCACTCTCTAGATACCCCTTAGCACGTAAAGGAATATTATTTGCGGGTCCAGCCATGGAAAAGAGTTTAGACACTAGGATAAAATAAGGAACACATACATTATAAAGAAATCACATTAGGATTCTCTTTTTAAGCTGTTCCTTAAAACACTAGTGCTTAGGAAATCTATTGGAGGCAGAAGCAGTCAAGGGTAGCCTAGGGTTAGGGTTAGGCTTAGGGTTAGGCTTAGGGTACGGCTTAGGGTTCGGGTACGGCGTAGGGTATGGGTTAGGGTTAGGGTTAGGGTTAGTGTTAGGGTTAGGGCTCGGTTTAGGGTACGGGTTAGGATTAGGGTACGTGTTAGGGTTAGGGTAGGGGTTAGGGTTAGGGTACGCGTTAGGGTTAGGGTAGTTATTAAACCTATCCCACTCTCTAGATACCCCTTAGCACGTAAAGGAATATTATTTGGGGGTCCAGCCATGGAGAAGAGTTTAGACACTAGGATAAAATAAGGAACACATACATTATAAAGAAATCACATTAGGATTCTCTTTTTAAGCTGTTCCTTACAACACTAGTGCTTAGGAAATCTAGTGGAGGCAGAAGCAGTCAAGGGTAGCCTAGGGTTAGGGTTAGGCTTAGGGTTAGGCTTAGGGTATGGCTTAGGGTACGGGTTCGGGGAGGGGTTCGGGTACGGCATAGGGTATGGGTTAGGGTTAGGGTTAGGGTTAGTGTTAGGGTTAGGGCTCGGTTTAGGGTACGGGTTAGGATTAGGGTACATGTTAGGGTTAGGGTAGGTGTTAGGGTTAGGGTACGCGTTAGGGTTAGGGTAGTTATTAAACCTATCCCACTCTCTAGATACCCCTTAGCACGTAAAGGAATATTATTTGCGGGTCCAGCCATGGAAAAGAGTTTAGACACTAGGATAAAATAAGGAACACATACATTATAAAGAAATCACATTAGGATTCTCTTTTTAAGCTGTTCCTTAAAACACTAGTGCTTAGGAAATCTATTGGAGGCAGAAGCAGTCAAGGGTAGCCTAGGGTTAGGGTTAGGCTTAGGGTTAGGCTTAGGGTACGGCTTAGGGTTCGGGTACGGCGTAGGGTATGGGTTAGGGTTAGGGTTAGGGTTAGTGTTAGGGTTAGGGCTCGGTTTAGGGTACGGGTTAGGATTAGGGTACGTGTTAGGGTTAGGGTAGGGGTTAGGGTTAGGGTACGCGTTAGGGTTAGGGTAGTTATTAAACCTATCCCACTCTCTAGATACCCCTTAGCACGTAAAGGAATATTATTTGCGGGTCCAGCCATGGAAAAGAGTTTAGACACTAGGATAAAATAAGGAACACATACATTATAAAGAAATCACATTACGATTCTCCTTTTAAGCTGTTCCTTAAAACACTAGTGCTTAGGAAATCTATTGGAGGCAGAAGCAGTCAAGGGTAGCCTAGGGTTAGGGTTAGGCTTAGGGTTAGGCTTAGGGTACGGCTTAGGGTTCGGGTACGGCGTAGGGTATGGGTTAGGGTTAGGGTTAGGGTTAGTGTTAGGGTTAGGGCTCGGTTTAGGGTACGGGTTAGGATTAGGGTACGTGTTAGGGTTAGGGTAGGGGTTAGGGTTAGGGTACGCGTTAGGGTTAGGGTAGTTATTAAACCTATCCCACTCTCTAGATACCCCTTAGCACGTAAAGGAATATTATTTGGGGGTCCAGCCATGGAGAAGAGTTTAGACACTAGGATAAAATAAGGAACACATACATTATAAAGAAATCACATTAGGATTCTCTTTTTAAGCTGTTCCTTTAAACACTAGTGCTTAGGAAATCTATTGGAGGCAGAAGCAGTCAAGGGTAGCCTAGGGTTAGGGATAGGCTTAGGGTTAGGCTTAGGGTACGGCTTAGGGTACGGGTTCGGGGAGGGGTTCGGGTACGGCGTAGGGTATGGGTTAGGGTTAGGGTTAGGGTTAGTGTTAGGGTTAGGGCTCGGTTTAGGGTACGGGTTAGGATTAGGGTACGTGTTAGGGTTAGGGTAGGTGTTAGGGTTAGGGTACGCGTTAGGGTTAGGGTAGTTATTAAACCTATCCCACTCTCTAGATACCCCTTAGCACGTAAAGGAATATTATTTGGGGGTCCAGCCATGGAGAAGAGTTTAGACACTAGGATAAAATAAGGAACACATACATTATAAAGAAATCACATTAGGATTCTCTTTTTAAGCTGTTCCTTAAAACACTAGTGCTTAGGAAATCTATTGGAGGCAGAAGCAGTCAAGGGTAGCCTAGGGTTAGGGTTAGGCTTAGGGTTAGGGTTAGGGTACGGCTTAGGGTAGGGGTTCGGGGAGGGGTTCGGGTACGGCGTAGGGTATGGGTTAGGGTTAGGGTTAGTGTTAGGGTTAGGGCTCGGTTTAGGGTACGGGTTAGGATTAGGGTACGTGTTAGGGTTAGGGTAGGTGTTAGGGTTAGGGTACGCGTTAGGTTTAGGGTAGTTATTAAACCTATCCCACTCTCTAGATACCCCTTAGCACGTAAAGGAATATTATTTGCGGGTCCAGCCATGGAGAAGAGTTTAGACACTAGGATAAAATAAGGAACACATACATTATAAAGAAATCACATTAGGATTCTCTTTTTAAGCTGTTCCTTCAAACACTAGTGCTTAGGAAATCTATTGGAGGCAGAAGCAGTCAAGGGTAGCCTAGGGTTAGGGTTAGGCTTAGGGTTAGGCTTAGGGTACGGCTTAGGGTTCGGGTACGGCGTAGGGTATGGGTTAGGGTTAGGGTTAGGGTTAGTGTTAGGGTTAGGGCTCGGTTTAGGGTACGGGTTAGGATTAGGGTACGTGTTAGGGTTAGGGTAGGTGTTAGGGTTAGGGTACGCGTTAGGGTTAGGGTAGTTATTAAACCTATCCCACTCTCTAGATACCCCTTAGCACGTAAAGGAATATTATTTGGGGGTGCAGCCATGGAGAAGAGTTTAGACACTAGGATAAAATAAGGAACACATACATTATAAAGAAATCACATTAGGATTCTCTTTTTAAGCTGTTCCTTCAAACACTAGTGCTTAGGAAATCTATTGGAGGCAGAAGCAGTCAAGGGTAGCCTAGGGTTAGGGTTAGGCTTAGGGTTAGGCTTAGGGTACGGCTTAGGGTTCGGGTACGGCGTAGGGTATGGGTTAGGGTTAGGGTTAGGGTTAGTGTTAGGGTTAGGGCTCGGTTTAGGGTACGGGTTAGGATTAGGGTAAATGTTAGAGTTAGGGTAGGTGTTAGGGTTAGGGTACGCGTTAGGGTTAGGGTAGTTATTAAACCTATCCCACTCTCTAGATACCCCTTAGCACGTAAAGGAATATTATTTGGGGGTCCAGCCATGGAGAAGAGTTTAGACACTAGGATAAAATAAGGAACACATACATTATAAAGAAATCACATTAGGATTCTCTTTTTAAGCTGTTCCTTCAAACACTAGTGCTTAGGAAATCTATTGGAGGCAGAAGCAGTCAAGGGTAGCCTAGGGTTAGGGTTAGGCTTAGGGTTAGGGTTAGGGTACGGCTTAGGGTACGCGTTCGGGGAGGGGTTCGGGTACGGCGTAGGGTATGGGTTAGGGTTAGGGTTAGGGTTAGTGTTAGGGTTAGGGCTCGGTTTAGGGTACGGGTTAGGATTAGGGTACGTGTTAGGGTTAGGGTAGAGGTTAGGGTTAGGGTACGCGTTAGGGTTAGGGTAGTTATTAAACCTATCCCACTCTCTAGATACCCCTTAGCACGTAAAGGAATATTATTTGGGGGTGCAGCCATGGAGAAGAGTTTAGACACTAGGATAAGATAAGGAACACACCCATTATAAAGAAATCACATTAGGATTCTCTTTTTAAGCTGTTCCTTACAACACTAGTGCTTAGGAAATCTATTGGAGGCAGAAGCAGTCAAGGGTAGCCTAGGGTTAGGGTTAGGCTTAGGGTTAGGCTTAGGGTACGGCTTAGGGTTCGGGTACGGCGTAGGGTATGGGTTAGGGTTAGGGTTAGGGTTAGTGTTAGGGTTAGGGCTCGGTTTAGGGTACGGGTTAGGATTAGGGTACGTGTTAGGGTTAGGGTAGGGGTTAGGGTTAGGGTACGCGTTAGGGTTAGGGTAGTTATTAAACCTATCCCACTCTCTAGATACCCCTTAGCACGTAAAGGAATATTATTTGGGGGTCCAGCCATGGAGAAGAGTTTAGACACTAGGATAAAATAAGGAACACATACATTATAAAGAAATCACATTAGGATTCTCTTTTTAAGCTGTTCCTTACAACACTAGTGCTTAGGAAATCTATTGGAGGCAGAAGCAGTCAAGGGTAGCCTAGGGTTAGGGTTAGGCTTAGGGTTAGGCTTAGGGTACGGCTTAGGGTACGGGTTCGGGGAGGGGCTCGGGTACGGCATAGGGTATGGGTTAGGGTTAGGGTTAGGGTTAGTGTTAGGGTTAGGGCTCGGTTTAGGGTACGGGTTAGGATTAGGGTACGTGTTAGGGTTAGGGTAGGTGTTAGGGTTAGGGTACGCGTTAGGGTTAGGGTAGTTATTAAACCTATCCCACTCTCTAGATACCCCTTAGCACGTAAAGGAATATTATTTGCGGGTCCAGCCATGGAAAAGAGTTTAGACACTAGGATAAAATAAGGAACACATACATTATAAAGAAATCACATTAGGATTCTCTTTTTAAGCTGTTCCTTAAAACACTAGTGCTTAGGAAATCTATTGGAGGCAGAAGCAGTCAAGGGTAGCCTAGGGTTAGGGTTAGGCTTAGGGTTAGGGTTAGGGTACGGCTTAGGGTAGGGGTTCGGGGAGGGGTTCGGGTACGGCGTAGGGTATGGGTTAGGGTTAGGGTTAGGGTTAGTGTTAGGGTTAGGGCTCGGTTAAGGGTACGGGTTAGGATTAGGGTACGTGTTAGGGTTAGGGTAGGTGTTAGGTTTAGGGTACGCGTTAGGGTTAGGGTAGTTATTAAACCTATCCCACTCTCTAGATACCCCTTAGCACGTAAAGGAATATTATTTGGGGGTCCAGCCATGGAGAAGAGTTTAGACACTAGGATAAGATAAGGAACACACCCATTATAAAGAAATCACATTAGGATTCTCTTTTTAAGCTGTTCCTTCAAACACTAGTGCTTAGGAAATCTATTGGAGGCAGAAGCAGTCAAGGGTAGCCTAGGGTTAGGGTTAGGCTTAGGGTTAGGCTTAGGGTACGGCTTAGGGTTCGGGTACGGCATAGGGTATGGGTTAGGGTTAGGGTTAGGGTTAGTGTTAGGGTTAGGGCTCGGTTTAGGGTACGGGTTAGGATTAGGGTACGTGTTAGGGTTAGGGTAGGTGTTAGGGTTAGGGTACGCGTTAGGGTTAGGGTAGTTATTAAACCTATCCCACTCTCTAGATACCCCTTAGCACGTAAAGGAATATTATTTGGGGGTCCAGCCATGGAGAAGAGTTTAGACACTAGGATAAAATAAGGAACACATACATTATAAAGAAATCACATTAGGATTCTCTTTTTAAGCTGTTCCTTAAAACACTAGTGCTTAGGAAATCTATTGGAGGCAGAAGCAGTCAAGGGTAGCCTAGGGTTAGGGTTAGGCTTAGGGTTAGGGTTAGGGTACGGCTTAGGGTAGGGGTTCGGGGAGGGGTTCGGGTACGGCGTAGGGTATGGGTTAGGGTTAGGGTTAGTGTTAGGGTTAGGGCTCGGTTTAGGGTACGGGTTAGGATTAGGGTACGTGTTAGGGTTAGGGTAGGGGTTAGGGTTAGGGTACGCGTTAGGGTTAGGGTAGTTATTAAACCTATCCCACTCTCTAGATACCCCTTAGCACGTAAAGGAATATTATTTGGGGGTCCAGCCATGGAGAAGAGTTTAGACACTAGGATAAGATAAGGAACACACCCATTATAAAGAAATCACATTAGGATTCTCTTTTTAGGCTGTTCCTTCAAACACTAGTGCTTAGGAAATCTATTGGAGGCAGAAGCAGTCAAGGGTAGCCTAGGGTTAGGGTTAGGCTTAGGGTTAGGCTTAGGGTACGGCTTAGGGTACGGGTTCGGGGAGGGGTTCGTGTATGGCGTAGGGTATGGGTTAGGGTTAGGGTTAGGGTTAGTGTTAGGGTTAGGGCTCGGTTTAGGGTACGGGTTAGGATTAGGGTACGTGTTAGGGTTAGGGTAGGGGTTAGGGTTAGGGTACGCGTTAGGGTTAGGGTAGTTATTAAACCTATCCTACTCTCTAGATACCCCTTAGCACGTAAAGGAATATTATTTGGGGGTCCAGCCATGGAGAAGAGTTTAGACACTAGGATAAGATAAGGAACACATACATTATAAAGAAATCACATTAGGATTCTCTTTTTAAGCTGTTCCTTCAAACACTAGTGCTTAGGAAATCTATTGGAGGCAGAAGCAGTCAAGGGTAGCCTAGGGTTAGGGTTAGGCTTAGGGTTAGGCTTAGGGTACGGCTTAGGGTACGGGTTCGGGGAGGGGTTCGGGTACGGCATAGGGTATGGGTTAGGGTTAGGGTTAGGGTTAGTGTTAGGGTTAGGGCTCGGTTTAGGGTACGGGTTAGGATTAGGGTACGTGTTAGGGTTAGGGTAGGTGTTAGGGTTAGGGTACGCGTTAGGGTTAGGGTAGTTATTAAACCTATCCCACTCTCTAGATACCCCTTAGCACGTAAAGGAATATTATTTGCGGGTCCAGCCATGGAAAAGAGTTTAGACACTAGGATAAAATAAGGAACACATACATTATAAAGAAATCACATTAGGATTCTCTTTTTAAGCTGTTCCTTAAAACACTAGTGCTTAGGAAATCTATTGGAGGCAGAAGCAGTCAAGGGTAGCCTAGGGTTAGGGTTAGGCTTAGGGTTAGGGTTAGGGTACGGCTTAGGGTAGGGGTTCGGGGAGGGGTTCGGGTACGGCGTAGGGTATGGGTTAGGGTTAGGGTTAGGGTTAGTGTTAGGGTTAGGGCTCGGTTAAGGGTACGGGTTAGGATTAGGGTACGTGTTAGGGTTAGGGTAGGTGTTAGGGTTAGGGTACGCGTTAGGGTTAGGATAGTTATTAAACCTATCCCACTCTCTAGATACCCCTTAGCACGTAAAGGAATATTATTTGGGGGTCCAGCCATGGAGAAGAGTTTAGACACTAGGATAAGATAAGGAACACACCCATTATAAAGAAATCACATTAGGATTCTCTTTTTAAGCTGTTCCTTCAAACACTAGTGCTTAGGAAATCTATTGGAGGCAGAAGCAGTCAAGGGTAGCCTAGGGTTAGGGTTAGGCTTAGGGTTAGGCTTAGGGTACGGCTTAGGGTTCGGGTACGGCATAGGGTATGGGTTAGGGTTAGGGTTAGGGTTAGTGTTAGGGTTAGGGCTCGGTTTAGGGTACGGGTTAGGATTAGGGTACGTGTTAGGGTTAGGGTAGGTGTTAGGGTTAGGGTACGCGTTAGGGTTAGGGTAGTTATTAAACCTATCCCACTCTCTAGATACCCCTTAGCACGTAAAGGAATATTATTTGGGGGTCCAGCCATGGAGAAGAGTTTAGACACTAGGATAAGATAAGGAACACATACATTATAAAGAAATCACATTAGGATTCTCTTTTTAAGCTGTTCCTTCAAACACTAGTGCTTAGGAAATCTATTGGAGGCAGAAGCAGTCAAGGGTAGCCTAGGGTTAGGGTTAGGCTTAGGGTTAGGCTTAGGGTATGGCTTAGGGTACGGGTTCGGGGAGGGGTTCGGGTACGGCATAGGGTATGGGTTAGGGTTAGGGTTAGGGTTAGTGTTAGGGTTAGGGCTCGGTTTAGGGTACGGGTTAGGATTAGGGTACGTGTTAGGGTTAGGGTAGGTGTTAGGGTTAGGGTACGCGTTAGGGTTAGGGTAGTTATTAAACCTATCCCACTCTCTAGATACCCCTTAGCACGTAAAGGAATATTATTTGGGGGTCCAGCCATGGAGAAGAGTTTAGACACTAGGATAAGATGAGGAACACACCCATTATAAAGAAATCACATTAGGATTCTCTTTTTAAGCTGTTCCTTCAAACACTAAAGCTTAGGAAATCTATTGGAGGCAGAAGCAGTCAAGGGTAGCCTAGGGTTAGGGTTAGGCTTAGGGTTAGGGTTAGGGTACGGCTTAGGGTAGGGGTTCGGGGAGGGGTTCGGGTACGGCGTAGGGTATGGGTTAGGGTTAGGGTTAGGGTTAGTGTTAGGGTTAGGGCTCGGTTTAGGGTACGGGTTAGGATTAGGGTACGTGTTAGGGTTAGGGTAGGGGTTAGGGTTAGGGTACGCGTTAGGGTTAGGGTAGTTATTAAACCTATCCCACTCTCTAGATACCCCTTAGCACGTAAAGGAATATTATTTGGGGGTCCAGCCATGGAGAAGAGTTTAGACACTAGGATAAGATAAGGAACACACCCATTATAAAGAAATCACATTAGGATTCTCTTTTTAAGCTGTTCCTTCAAACACTAAAGCTTAGGAAATCTATTGGAGGCAGAAGCAGTCAAGGGTAGCCTAGGGTTAGGGTTAGGCTTAGGGTTAGGGTTAGGGTACGGCTTAGGGTTCGGGTACGGCGTAGGGTATGGGTTAGGGTTAGGGTTAGTGTTAGGGTTAGGGCTCGGTTTAGGGTACGGGTTAGGATTAGGGTACGTGTTAGGGTTAGGGTAGGTGTTAGGGTTAGGGTACGCGTTAGGGTTAGGGTAGTTATTAAACCTATCCCACTCTCTAGATACCCCTTAGCACGTAAAGGAATATTATTTGGGGGTCCAGCCATGGAGAAGAGTTTAGACACTAGGATAAGATAAGGAACACATACATTATAAAGAAATCACATTAGGATTCTCTTTTTAAGCTGTTCCTTCAAACACTAGTGCTTAGGAAATCTATTGGAGGCAGAAGCAGTCAAGGGTAGCCTAGGGTTAGGGTTAGGGTACGGCTTAGGGTAGGGGTTCGGGGAGGGGTTCGGGTACGGCGTAGGGTATGGGTTAGGGTTAGGGTTAGGGTTAGTGTTAGGGTTAGGGCTCGGTTTAGGGTACGGGTTAGGATTAGGGTACGTGTTAGGGTTAGGGTAGGTGTTAGGGTTAGGGTACGCGTTAGGGTTAGGGTAGTTATTAAACCTATCCCACTCTCTAGATACCCCTTAGCACGTAAAGGAATATTATTTGGGGGTCCAGCCATGGAGAAGAGTTTAGACACTAGGATAAGATAAGGAACACATACATTATAAAGAAATCACATTAGGATTCTCTTTTTAAGCTGTTCCTTCAAACACTAGTGCTTAGGAAATCTATTGGAGGCAGAAGCAGTCAAGGGTAGCCTAGGGTTAGGGTTAGGCTTAGGGTTAGGCTTAGGGTATGGCTTAGGGTACGGGTTCGGGGAGGGGTTCGGGTACGGCATAGGGTATGGGTTAGGGTTAGGGTTAGGGTTAGTGTTAGGGTTAGGGCTCGGTTTAGGGTACGGGTTAGGATTAGGGTACATGTTAGGGTTAGGGTAGGTGTTAGGGTTAGGGTACGCGTTAGGGTTAGGGTAGTTATTAAACCTATCCCACTCTCTAGATACCCCTTAGCACGTAAAGGAATATTATTTGCGGGTCCAGCCATGGAAAAGAGTTTAGACACTAGGATAAAATAAGGAACACATACATTATAAAGAAATCACATTAGGATTCTCTTTTTAAGCTGTTCCTTAAAACACTAGTGCTTAGGAAATCTATTGGAGGCAGAAGCAGTCAAGGGTAGCCTAGGGTTAGGGTTAGGCTTAGGGTTAGGCTTAGGGTACGGCTTAGGGTTCGGGTACGGCGTAGGGTATGGGTTAGGGTTAGGGTTAGGGTTAGTGTTAGGGTTAGGGCTCGGTTTAGGGTACGGGTTAGGATTAGGGTACGTGTTAGGGTTAGGGTAGGGGTTAGGGTTAGGGTACGCGTTAGGGTTAGGGTAGTTATTAAACCTATCCCACTCTCTAGATACCCCTTAGCACGTAAAGGAATATTATTTGGGGGTCCAGCCATGGAGAAGAGTTTAGACACTAGGATAAAATAAGGAACACATACATTATAAAGAAATCACATTAGGATTCTCTTTTTAAGCTGTTCCTTCAAACACTAGTGCTTAGGAAATCTATTGGAGGCAGAAGCAGTCAAGGGTAGCCTAGGGTTAGGGTTAGGCTTAGGGTTAGGGTTAGGGTACGGCTTAGGGTAGGGGTTCGGGGAGGGGTTCGGGTACGGCGTAGGGTATGGGTTAGGATTAGGGTTAGGGTTAGTGTTAGGGTTAGGGCTCGGTTTAGGGTACGGGTTAGGATTAGTGTACGTGTTAGGGTTAGGGTAGGGGTTAGGGTTAGGGTACGCGTTAGGGTTAGGGTAGTTATTAAACCTATCCCACTCTCTAGATACCCCTTAGCACGTAAAGGAATATTATTTGGGGGTGCAGCCATGGAGAAGAGTTTAGACACTAGGATAAGGTAAGGAACACACCCATTATAAAGAAATCACATTAGGATTCTCTTTTTAAGCTGTTCCTTACAACACTAGTGCTTAGGAAATCTATTGGAGGCAGAAGCAGTCAAGGGTAGCCTAGGGTTAGGGTTAGGCTTAGGGTTAGGCTTAAGGTACGGCTTAGGGTACGGGTTTGGGGAGGGGTTCGGGTACGGCGTAGGGTATGGGTTAGGGTTAGGGTTAGGGTTAGTGTTAGGGTTAGGGCTCGGTTTAGGGTACGGGTTAGGATTAGGGTACGTGTTAGGGTTAGGGTAGGTGTTAGGGTTAGGGTACGCGTTAGGGTTAGGGTAGTTATTAAACCTATCCCACTCTCTAGATACCCCTTAGCACGTAAAGGAATATTATTTGGGGGTCCAGCCATGGAGAAGAGTTTAGACACTAGGATAAGATAAGGAACACATACATTATAAAGAAATCACATTAGGATTCTCTTTTTAAGCTGTTCCTTCAAACACTAGTGCTTAGGAAATCTATTGGAGGCAGAAGCAGTCAAGGGTAGCCTAGGGTTAGGGTTAGGCTTAGGGTTAGGGTTAGGGTACGGCTTAGGGTAGGGGTTCGGGGAGGGGTTCGGGTACGGCGTAGGGTATGGGTTAGGGTTAGGGTTAGGGTTAGTGTTAGGGTTAGGGCTCGGTTTAGGGTACGGGTTAGGATTAGGGTACGTGTTAGGGTTAGGGTAGGGGTTAGGGTTAGGGTACGCGTTAGGGTTAGGGTAGTTATTAAACCTATCCCACACTCTAGATACCCCTTAGCACGTAAAGGAATATTATTTGGGGGTCCAGCCATGGAGAAGAGTTTAGACACTAGGATAAGATAAGGAACACACCCATTATAAAGAAATCACATTAGGATTCTCTTTTTAAGCTGTTCCTTCAAACACTAGTGCTTAGGAAATCTATTGGAGGCAGAAGCAGTCAAGGGTAGCCTAGGGTTAGGGTTAGGCTTAGGGTTAGGCTTAGGGTACGGCTTAGGGTTCGGGTACGGCGTAGGGTATGGGTTAGGGTTAGGGTTAGGGTTAGTGTTAGGGTTAGGGCTCGGTTTAGGGTACGGGTTAGGATTAGGGTACGTGTTAGGGTTAGGGTAGGTGTTAGGGTTAGGGTACGCGTTAGGGTTAGGGTAGTTATTAAACCTATCCCACTCTCTAGATACCCCTTAGCACGTAAAGGAATATTATTTGGGGGTCCAGCCATGGCGAAGAGTTTAGACACTAGGATAAGATAAGGAACACATACATTATAAAGAAATCACATTAGGATTCTCTTTTTAAGCTGTTCCTTCAAACACTAGTGCTTAGGAAATCTATTGGAGGCAGAAGCAGTCAAGGGTAGCCTAGGGTTAGGGTTAGGCTTAGGGTTAGGCTTAGGGTATGGCTTAGGGTACGGGTTCGGGGAGGGGTTCGGGTACGGCATAGGGTATGGGTTAGGGTTAGGGTTAGGGTTAGTGTTAGGGTTAGGGCTCGGTTTAGGGTACGGGTTAGGATTAGGGTACATGTTAGGGTTAGGGTAGGTGTTAGGGTTAGGGTACGCGTTAGGGTTAGGGTAGTTATTAAACCTATCCCACTCTCTAGATACCCCTTAGCACGTAAAGGAATATTATTTGCGGGTCCAGCCATGGAAAAGAGTTTAGACACTAGGATAAAATAAGGAACACATACATTATAAAGAAATCACATTAGGATTCTCTTTTTAAGCTGTTCCTTAAAACACTAGTGCTTAGGAAATCTATTGGAGGCAGAAGCAGTCAAGGGTAGCCTAGGGTTAGGGTTAGGCTTAGGGTTAGGCTTAGGGTACGGCTTAGGGTTCGGGTACGGCGTAGGGTATGGGTTAGGGTTAGGGTTAGGGTTAGTGTTAGGGTTAGGGCTCGGTTTAGGGTACGGGTTAGGATTAGGGTACGTGTTAGGGTTAGGGTAGGGGTTAGGGTTAGGGTACGCGTTAGGGTTAGGGTAGTTATTAAACCTATCCCACTCTCTAGATACCCCTTAGCACGTAAAGGAATATTATTTGGGGGTCCAGCCATGGAGAAGAGTTTAGACACTAGGATAAAATAAGGAACACATACATTATAAAGAAATCACATTAGGATTCTCTTTTTAAGCTGTTCCTTACAACACTAGTGCTTAGGAAATCTAGTGGAGGCAGAAGCAGTCAAGGGTAGCCTAGGGTTAGGGTTAGGCTTAGGGTTAGGCTTAGGGTATGGCTTAGGGTACGGGTTCGGGGAGGGGTTCGGGTACGGCATAGGGTATGGGTTAGGGTTAGGGTTAGGGTTAGTGTTAGGGTTAGGGCTCGGTTTAGGGTACGGGTTAGGATTAGGGTACATGTTAGGGTTAGGGTAGGTGTTAGGGTTAGGGTACGCGTTAGGGTTAGGGTAGTTATTAAACCTATCCCACTCTCTAGATACCCCTTAGCACGTAAAGGAATATTATTTGCGGGTCCAGCCATGGAAAAGAGTTTAGACACTAGGATAAAATAAGGAACACATACATTATAAAGAAATCACATTAGGATTCTCTTTTTAAGCTGTTCCTTAAAACACTAGTGCTTAGGAAATCTATTGGAGGCAGAAGCAGTCAAGGGTAGCCTAGGGTTAGGGTTAGGCTTAGGGTTAGGCTTAGGGTACGGCTTAGGGTTCGGGTACGGCGTAGGGTATGGGTTAGGGTTAGGGTTAGGGTTAGTGTTAGGGTTAGGGCTCGGTTTAGGGTACGGGTTAGGATTAGGGTACGTGTTAGGGTTAGGGTAGGGGTTAGGGTTAGGGTACGCGTTAGGGTTAGGGTAGTTATTAAACCTATCCCACTCTCTAGATACCCCTTAGCACGTAAAGGAATATTATTTGCGGGTCCAGCCATGGAAAAGAGTTTAGACACTAGGATAAAATAAGGAACACATACATTATAAAGAAATCACATTACGATTCTCCTTTTAAGCTGTTCCTTAAAACACTAGTGCTTAGGAAATCTATTGGAGGCAGAAGCAGTCAAGGGTAGCCTAGGGTTAGGGTTAGGCTTAGGGTTAGGCTTAGGGTACGGCTTAGGGTTCGGGTACGGCGTAGGGTATGGGTTAGGGTTAGGGTTAGGGTTAGTGTTAGGGTTAGGGCTCGGTTTAGGGTACGGGTTAGGATTAGGGTACGTGTTAGGGTTAGGGTAGGGGTTAGGGTTAGGGTACGCGTTAGGGTTAGGGTAGTTATTAAACCTATCCCACTCTCTAGATACCCCTTAGCACGTAAAGGAATATTATTTGGGGGTCCAGCCATGGAGAAGAGTTTAGACACTAGGATAAAATAAGGAACACATACATTATAAAGAAATCACATTAGGATTCTCTTTTTAAGCTGTTCCTTTAAACACTAGTGCTTAGGAAATCTATTGGAGGCAGAAGCAGTCAAGGGTAGCCTAGGGTTAGGGATAGGCTTAGGGTTAGGCTTAGGGTACGGCTTAGGGTACGGGTTCGGGGAGGGGTTCGGGTACGGCGTAGGGTATGGGTTAGGGTTAGGGTTAGGGTTAGTGTTAGGGTTAGGGCTCGGTTTAGGGTACGGGTTAGGATTAGGGTACGTGTTAGGGTTAGGGTAGGTGTTAGGGTTAGGGTACGCGTTAGGGTTAGGGTAGTTATTAAACCTATCCCACTCTCTAGATACCCCTTAGCACGTAAAGGAATATTATTTGGGGGTCCAGCCATGGAGAAGAGTTTAGACACTAGGATAAAATAAGGAACACATACATTATAAAGAAATCACATTAGGATTCTCTTTTTAAGCTGTTCCTTAAAACACTAGTGCTTAGGAAATCTATTGGAGGCAGAAGCAGTCAAGGGTAGCCTAGGGTTAGGGTTAGGCTTAGGGTTAGGGTTAGGGTACGGCTTAGGGTAGGGGTTCGGGGAGGGGTTCGGGTACGGCGTAGGGTATGGGTTAGGGTTAGGGTTAGTGTTAGGGTTAGGGCTCGGTTTAGGGTACGGGTTAGGATTAGGGTACGTGTTAGGGTTAGGGTAGGGGTTAGGGTTAGGGTACGCGTTAGGGTTAGGGTAGTTATTAAACCTATCCCACTCTCTAGATACCCCTTAGCACGTAAAGGAATATTATTTGGGGGTCCAGCCATGGAGAAGAGTTTAGACACTAGGATAAGATAAGGAACACACCCATTATAAAGAAATCACATTAGGATTCTCTTTTTAAGCTGTTCCTTCAAACACTAGTGCTTAGGAAATCTATTGGAGGCAGAAGCAGTCAAGGGTAGCCTAGGGTTAGGGTTAGGCTTAGGGTTAGGCTTAGGGTACGGCTTAGTGTTCGGGTACGGCGTAGGGTATGGGTTAGGGTTAGGGTTAGGGCTCGGTTTAGGGTACGGGTTAGGATTAGGGTACGTGTTAGGGTTAGGGTAGGGGTTAGGGTTAGGGTACGCGTTAGGGTTAGGGTAGTTATTAAACCTATCCCACTCTCTAGATACCCCTTAGCACGTAAAGGAATATTATTTGGGGGTCCAGCCATGGAGAAGAGTTTAGACACTAGGATAAGATAAGGAACACACCCATTATAAAGAAATCACATTAGGATTCTCTTTTTAAGCTGTTCCTTCAAACACTAGTGCTTAGGAAATCTATTGGAGGCAGAAGCAGTCAAGGGTAGCCTTGGGTTAGGGTTAGGCTTAGGGTTAGGCTTAGGGTACGGCTTAGGGTTCGGGTACGGCGTAGGGTATGGGTTAGGGTTAGGGTTAGGGTTAGTGTTAGGGTTAGGGCTCGGTTTAGGGTACGGGTTAGGATTAGGGTACGTGTTAGGGTTAGGGTAGGTGTTAGGGTTAGGGTATGCGTTAGGGTTAGGGTAGTTATTAAACCTATCCCACTCTCTAGATACCCCTTAGCACGTAAAGGAATATTATTTGGGGGTCCAGCCATGGAGAAGAGTTTAGACACTAGGATAAGATAAGGAACACATACATTATAAAGAAATCACATTAGGATTCTCTTTTTAAGCTGTTCCTTCAAACACTAGTGCTTAGGAAATCTATTGGAGGCAGAAGCAGTCAAGGGTAGCCTAGGGTTAGGGTTAGGCTTAGGGTTAGGCTTAGGGTACGGCTTAGGGTACGGGTACGGCATAGGGTATGGGTTAGGGTTAGGGTTAGGGTTAGTGTTAGGGTTAGGGCTCGGTTTAGGGTACGGGTTAGGATTAGGGTACGTGTTAGGGTTAGGGTAGGTGTTAGGGTTAGGGTACGCGTTAGGGTTAGGGTAGTTATTAAACCTATCCCACTCTCTAGATACCCCTTAGCACGTAAAGGAATATTATTTGGGGGTCCAGCCATGGAGAAGAGTTTAGACACTAGGATAAAATAAGGAACACATACATTATAAAGAAATCACATTAGGATTCTCTTTTTAAGCTGTTCCTTAAAACACTAGTGCTTAGGAAATCTATTGGAGGCAGAAGCAGTCAAGGGTAGCCTAGGGTTAGGGTTAGGCTTAGGGTTAGGGTTAGGGTACGGCTTAGGGTAGGGGTTCGGGGAGGGGTTCGGGTACGGCGTAGGGTATGGGTTAGGGTTAGGGTTAGTGTTAGGGTTAGGGCTCGGTTTAGGGTACGGGTTAGGATTAGGGTACGTGTTAGGGTTAGGGTAGGGGTTAGGGTTAGGGTACGCGTTAGGGTTAGGGTAGTTATTAAACCTATCCCACTCTCTAGATACCCCTTAGCACGTAAAGGAATATTATTTGGGGGTCCAGCCATGGAGAAGAGTTTAGACACTAGGATAAGATAAGGAACACACCCATTATAAAGAAATCACATTAGGATTCTCTTTTTAGGCTGTTCCTTCAAACACTAGTGCTTAGGAAATCTATTGGAGGCAGAAGCAGTCAAGGGTAGCCTAGGGTTAGGGTTAGGCTTAGGGTTAGGCTTAGGGTACGGCTTAGGGTACGGGTTCGGGGAGGGGTTCGTGTATGGCGTAGGGTATGGGTTAGGGTTAGGGTTAGGGTTAGTGTTAGGGTTAGGGCTCGGTTTAGGGTACGGGTTAGGATTAGGGTACGTGTTAGGGTTAGGGTAGGGGTTAGGGTTAGGGTACGCGTTAGGGTTAGGGTAGTTATTAAACCTATCCTACTCTCTAGATACCCCTTAGCACGTAAAGGAATATTATTTGGGGGTCCAGCCATGGAGAAGAGTTTAGACACTAGGATAAGATAAGGAACACATACATTATAAAGAAATCACATTAGGATTCTCTTTTTAAGCTGTTCCTTCAAACACTAGTGCTTAGGAAATCTATTGGAGGCAGAAGCAGTCAAGGGTAGCCTAGGGTTAGGGTTAGGCTTAGGGTTAGGCTTAGGGTACGGCTTAGGGTACGGGTTCGGGGAGGGGTTCGGGTACGGCATAGGGTATGGGTTAGGGTTAGGGTTAGGGTTAGTGTTAGGGTTAGGGCTCGGTTTAGGGTACGGGTTAGGATTAGGGTACGTGTTAGGGTTAGGGTAGGTGTTAGGGTTAGGGTACGCGTTAGGGTTAGGGTAGTTATTAAACCTATCCCACTCTCTAGATACCCCTTAGCACGTAAAGGAATATTATTTGCGGGTCCAGCCATGGAAAAGAGTTTAGACACTAGGATAAAATAAGGAACACATACATTATAAAGAAATCACATTAGGATTCTCTTTTTAAGCTGTTCCTTAAAACACTAGTGCTTAGGAAATCTATTGGAGGCAGAAGCAGTCAAGGGTAGCCTAGGGTTAGGGTTAGGCTTAGGGTTAGGGTTAGGGTACGGCTTAGGGTAGGGGTTCGGGGAGGGGTTCGGGTACGGCGTAGGGTATGGGTTAGGGTTAGGGTTAGGGTTAGTGTTAGGGTTAGGGCTCGGTTAAGGGTACGGGTTAGGATTAGGGTACGTGTTAGGGTTAGGGTAGGTGTTAGGGTTAGGGTACGCGTTAGGGTTAGGATAGTTATTAAACCTATCCCACTCTCTAGATACCCCTTAGCACGTAAAGGAATATTATTTGGGGGTCCAGCCATGGAGAAGAGTTTAGACACTAGGATAAGATAAGGAACACACCCATTATAAAGAAATCACATTAGGATTCTCTTTTTAAGCTGTTCCTTCAAACACTAGTGCTTAGGAAATCTATTGGAGGCAGAAGCAGTCAAGGGTAGCCTAGGGTTAGGGTTAGGCTTAGGGTTAGGCTTAGGGTACGGCTTAGGGTTCGGGTACGGCATAGGGTATGGGTTAGGGTTAGGGTTAGGGTTAGTGTTAGGGTTAGGGCTCGGTTTAGGGTACGGGTTAGGATTAGGGTACGTGTTAGGGTTAGGGTAGGTGTTAGGGTTAGGGTACGCGTTAGGGTTAGGGTAGTTATTAAACCTATCCCACTCTCTAGATACCCCTTAGCACGTAAAGGAATATTATTTGGGGGTCCAGCCATGGAGAAGAGTTTAGACACTAGGATAAGATAAGGAACACATACATTATAAAGAAATCACATTAGGATTCTCTTTTTAAGCTGTTCCTTCAAACACTAGTGCTTAGGAAATCTATTGGAGGCAGAAGCAGTCAAGGGTAGCCTAGGGTTAGGGTTAGGCTTAGGGTTAGGCTTAGGGTATGGCTTAGGGTACGGGTTCGGGGAGGGGTTCGGGTACGGCATAGGGTATGGGTTAGGGTTAGGGTTAGGGTTAGTGTTAGGGTTAGGGCTCGGTTTAGGGTACGGGTTAGGATTAGGGTACGTGTTAGGGTTAGGGTAGGTGTTAGGGTTAGGGTACGCGTTAGGGTTAGGGTAGTTATTAAACCTATCCCACTCTCTAGATACCCCTTAGCACGTAAAGGAATATTATTTGGGGGTCCAGCCATGGAGAAGAGTTTAGACACTAGGATAAGATGAGGAACACACCCATTATAAAGAAATCACATTAGGATTCTCTTTTTAAGCTGTTCCTTCAAACACTAAAGCTTAGGAAATCTATTGGAGGCAGAAGCAGTCAAGGGTAGCCTAGGGTTAGGGTTAGGCTTAGGGTTAGGGTTAGGGTACGGCTTAGGGTAGGGGTTCGGGGAGGGGTTCGGGTACGGCGTAGGGTATGGGTTAGGGTTAGGGTTAGGGTTAGTGTTAGGGTTAGGGCTCGGTTTAGGGTACGGGTTAGGATTAGGGTACGTGTTAGGGTTAGGGTAGGGGTTAGGGTTAGGGTACGCGTTAGGGTTAGGGTAGTTATTAAACCTATCCCACTCTCTAGATACCCCTTAGCACGTAAAGGAATATTATTTGGGGGTCCAGCCATGGAGAAGAGTTTAGACACTAGGATAAGATAAGGAACACACCCATTATAAAGAAATCACATTAGGATTCTCTTTTTAAGCTGTTCCTTCAAACACTAAAGCTTAGGAAATCTATTGGAGGCAGAAGCAGTCAAGGGTAGCCTAGGGTTAGGGTTAGGCTTAGGGTTAGGGTTAGGGTACGGCTTAGGGTTCGGGTACGGCGTAGGGTATGGGTTAGGGTTAGGGTTAGTGTTAGGGTTAGGGCTCGGTTTAGGGTACGGGTTAGGATTAGGGTACGTGTTAGGGTTAGGGTAGGTGTTAGGGTTAGGGTACGCGTTAGGGTTAGGGTAGTTATTAAACCTATCCCACTCTCTAGATACCCCTTAGCACGTAAAGGAATATTATTTGGGGGTCCAGCCATGGAGAAGAGTTTAGACACTAGGATAAGATAAGGAACACATACATTATAAAGAAATCACATTAGGATTCTCTTTTTAAGCTGTTCCTTCAAACACTAGTGCTTAGGAAATCTATTGGAGGCAGAAGCAGTCAAGGGTAGCCTAGGGTTAGGGTTAGGGTACGGCTTAGGGTAGGGGTTCGGGGAGGGGTTCGGGTACGGCGTAGGGTATGGGTTAGGGTTAGGGTTAGGGTTAGTGTTAGGGTTAGGGCTCGGTTTAGGGTACGGGTTAGGATTAGGGTACGTGTTAGGGTTAGGGTAGGTGTTAGGGTTAGGGTACGCGTTAGGGTTAGGGTAGTTATTAAACCTATCCCACTCTCTAGATACCCCTTAGCACGTAAAGGAATATTATTTGGGGGTCCAGCCATGGAGAAGAGTTTAGACACTAGGATAAGATAAGGAACACATACATTATAAAGAAATCACATTAGGATTCTCTTTTTAAGCTGTTCCTTCAAACACTAGTGCTTAGGAAATCTATTGGAGGCAGAAGCAGTCAAGGGTAGCCTAGGGTTAGGGTTAGGCTTAGGGTTAGGCTTAGGGTATGGCTTAGGGTACGGGTTCGGGGAGGGGTTCGGGTACGGCATAGGGTATGGGTTAGGGTTAGGGTTAGGGTTAGTGTTAGGGTTAGGGCTCGGTTTAGGGTACGGGTTAGGATTAGGGTACATGTTAGGGTTAGGGTAGGTGTTAGGGTTAGGGTACGCGTTAGGGTTAGGGTAGTTATTAAACCTATCCCACTCTCTAGATACCCCTTAGCACGTAAAGGAATATTATTTGCGGGTCCAGCCATGGAAAAGAGTTTAGACACTAGGATAAAATAAGGAACACATACATTATAAAGAAATCACATTAGGATTCTCTTTTTAAGCTGTTCCTTAAAACACTAGTGCTTAGGAAATCTATTGGAGGCAGAAGCAGTCAAGGGTAGCCTAGGGTTAGGGTTAGGCTTAGGGTTAGGCTTAGGGTACGGCTTAGGGTTCGGGTACGGCGTAGGGTATGGGTTAGGGTTAGGGTTAGGGTTAGTGTTAGGGTTAGGGCTCGGTTTAGGGTACGGGTTAGGATTAGGGTACGTGTTAGGGTTAGGGTAGGGGTTAGGGTTAGGGTACGCGTTAGGGTTAGGGTAGTTATTAAACCTATCCCACTCTCTAGATACCCCTTAGCACGTAAAGGAATATTATTTGGGGGTCCAGCCATGGAGAAGAGTTTAGACACTAGGATAAAATAAGGAACACATACATTATAAAGAAATCACATTAGGATTCTCTTTTTAAGCTGTTCCTTCAAACACTAGTGCTTAGGAAATCTATTGGAGGCAGAAGCAGTCAAGGGTAGCCTAGGGTTAGGGTTAGGCTTAGGGTTAGGGTTAGGGTACGGCTTAGGGTAGGGGTTCGGGGAGGGGTTCGGGTACGGCGTAGGGTATGGGTTAGGATTAGGGTTAGGGTTAGTGTTAGGGTTAGGGCTCGGTTTAGGGTACGGGTTAGGATTAGTGTACGTGTTAGGGTTAGGGTAGGGGTTAGGGTTAGGGTACGCGTTAGGGTTAGGGTAGTTATTAAACCTATCCCACTCTCTAGATACCCCTTAGCACGTAAAGGAATATTATTTGGGGGTGCAGCCATGGAGAAGAGTTTAGACACTAGGATAAGGTAAGGAACACACCCATTATAAAGAAATCACATTAGGATTCTCTTTTTAAGCTGTTCCTTACAACACTAGTGCTTAGGAAATCTATTGGAGGCAGAAGCAGTCAAGGGTAGCCTAGGGTTAGGGTTAGGCTTAGGGTTAGGCTTAAGGTACGGCTTAGGGTACGGGTTTGGGGAGGGGTTCGGGTACGGCGTAGGGTATGGGTTAGGGTTAGGGTTAGGGTTAGTGTTAGGGTTAGGGCTCGGTTTAGGGTACGGGTTAGGATTAGGGTACGTGTTAGGGTTAGGGTAGGTGTTAGGGTTAGGGTACGCGTTAGGGTTAGGGTAGTTATTAAACCTATCCCACTCTCTAGATACCCCTTAGCACGTAAAGGAATATTATTTGGGGGTCCAGCCATGGAGAAGAGTTTAGACACTAGGATAAGATAAGGAACACATACATTATAAAGAAATCACATTAGGATTCTCTTTTTAAGCTGTTCCTTCAAACACTAGTGCTTAGGAAATCTATTGGAGGCAGAAGCAGTCAAGGGTAGCCTAGGGTTAGGGTTAGGCTTAGGGTTAGGGTTAGGGTACGGCTTAGGGTAGGGGTTCGGGGAGGGGTTCGGGTACGGCGTAGGGTATGGGTTAGGGTTAGGGTTAGGGTTAGTGTTAGGGTTAGGGCTCGGTTTAGGGTACGGGTTAGGATTAGGGTACGTGTTAGGGTTAGGGTAGGGGTTAGGGTTAGGGTACGCGTTAGGGTTAGGGTAGTTATTAAACCTATCCCACACTCTAGATACCCCTTAGCACGTAAAGGAATATTATTTGGGGGTCCAGCCATGGAGAAGAGTTTAGACACTAGGATAAGATAAGGAACACACCCATTATAAAGAAATCACATTAGGATTCTCTTTTTAAGCTGTTCCTTCAAACACTAGTGCTTAGGAAATCTATTGGAGGCAGAAGCAGTCAAGGGTAGCCTAGGGTTAGGGTTAGGCTTAGGGTTAGGCTTAGGGTACGGCTTAGGGTTCGGGTACGGCGTAGGGTATGGGTTAGGGTTAGGGTTAGGGTTAGTGTTAGGGTTAGGGCTCGGTTTAGGGTACGGGTTAGGATTAGGGTACGTGTTAGGGTTAGGGTAGGTGTTAGGGTTAGGGTACGCGTTAGGGTTAGGGTAGTTATTAAACCTATCCCACTCTCTAGATACCCCTTAGCACGTAAAGGAATATTATTTGGGGGTCCAGCCATGGCGAAGAGTTTAGACACTAGGATAAGATAAGGAACACATACATTATAAAGAAATCACATTAGGATTCTCTTTTTAAGCTGTTCCTTCAAACACTAGTGCTTAGGAAATCTATTGGAGGCAGAAGCAGTCAAGGGTAGCCTAGGGTTAGGGTTAGGCTTAGGGTTAGGCTTAGGGTATGGCTTAGGGTACGGGTTCGGGGAGGGGTTCGGGTACGGCATAGGGTATGGGTTAGGGTTAGGGTTAGGGTTAGTGTTAGGGTTAGGGCTCGGTTTAGGGTACGGGTTAGGATTAGGGTACATGTTAGGGTTAGGGTAGGTGTTAGGGTTAGGGTACGCGTTAGGGTTAGGGTAGTTATTAAACCTATCCCACTCTCTAGATACCCCTTAGCACGTAAAGGAATATTATTTGCGGGTCCAGCCATGGAAAAGAGTTTAGACACTAGGATAAAATAAGGAACACATACATTATAAAGAAATCACATTAGGATTCTCTTTTTAAGCTGTTCCTTAAAACACTAGTGCTTAGGAAATCTATTGGAGGCAGAAGCAGTCAAGGGTAGCCTAGGGTTAGGGTTAGGCTTAGGGTTAGGCTTAGGGTACGGCTTAGGGTTCGGGTACGGCGTAGGGTATGGGTTAGGGTTAGGGTTAGGGTTAGTGTTAGGGTTAGGGCTCGGTTTAGGGTACGGGTTAGGATTAGGGTACGTGTTAGGGTTAGGGTAGGGGTTAGGGTTAGGGTACGCGTTAGGGTTAGGGTAGTTATTAAACCTATCCCACTCTCTAGATACCCCTTAGCACGTAAAGGAATATTATTTGGGGGTCCAGCCATGGAGAAGAGTTTAGACACTAGGATAAAATAAGGAACACATACATTATAAAGAAATCACATTAGGATTCTCTTTTTAAGCTGTTCCTTACAACACTAGTGCTTAGGAAATCTAGTGGAGGCAGAAGCAGTCAAGGGTAGCCTAGGGTTAGGGTTAGGCTTAGGGTTAGGCTTAGGGTATGGCTTAGGGTACGGGTTCGGGGAGGGGTTCGGGTACGGCATAGGGTATGGGTTAGGGTTAGGGTTAGGGTTAGTGTTAGGGTTAGGGCTCGGTTTAGGGTACGGGTTAGGATTAGGGTACATGTTAGGGTTAGGGTAGGTGTTAGGGTTAGGGTACGCGTTAGGGTTAGGGTAGTTATTAAACCTATCCCACTCTCTAGATACCCCTTAGCACGTAAAGGAATATTATTTGCGGGTCCAGCCATGGAAAAGAGTTTAGACACTAGGATAAAATAAGGAACACATACATTATAAAGAAATCACATTAGGATTCTCTTTTTAAGCTGTTCCTTCAAACACTAGTGCTTAGGAAATCTATTGGAGGCAGAAGCAGTCAAGGGTAGCCTAGGGTTAGGGTTAGGCTTAGGGTTAGGCTTAGGGTACGGCTTAGGGTTCGGGTACGGCGTAGGGTATGGGTTAGGGTTAGGGTTAGGGTTAGTGTTAGGGTTAGGGCTCGGTTTAGGGTACGGGTTAGGATTAGGGTACGTGTTAGGGTTAGGGTAGGGGTTAGGGTTAGGGTACGCGTTAGGGTTAGGGTAGTTATTAAACCTATCCCACTCTCTAGATACCCCTTAGCACGTAAAGGAATATTATTTGCGGGTCCAGCCATGGAAAAGAGTTTAGACACTAGGATAAAATAAGGAACACATACATTATAAAGAAATCACATTACGATTCTCCTTTTAAGCTGTTCCTTAAAACACTAGTGCTTAGGAAATCTATTGGAGGCAGAAGCAGTCAAGGGTAGCCTAGGGTTAGGGTTAGGCTTAGGGTTAGGCTTAGGGTACGGCTTAGGGTTCGGGTACGGCGTAGGGTATGGGTTAGGGTTAGGGTTAGGGTTAGTGTTAGGGTTAGGGCTCGGTTTAGGGTACGGGTTAGGATTAGGGTACGTGTTAGGGTTAGGGTAGGGGTTAGGGTTAGGGTACGCGTTAGGGTTAGGGTAGTTATTAAACCTATCCCACTCTCTAGATACCCCTTAGCACGTAAAGGAATATTATTTGGGGGTCCAGCCATGGAGAAGAGTTTAGACACTAGGATAAAATAAGGAACACATACATTATAAAGAAATCACATTAGGATTCTCTTTTTAAGCTGTTCCTTTAAACACTAGTGCTTAGGAAATCTATTGGAGGCAGAAGCAGTCAAGGGTAGCCTAGGGTTAGGGATAGGCTTAGGGTTAGGCTTAGGGTACGGCTTAGGGTACGGGTTCGGGGAGGGGTTCGGGTACGGCGTAGGGTATGGGTTAGGGTTAGGGTTAGGGTTAGTGTTAGGGTTAGGGCTCGGTTTAGGGTACGGGTTAGGATTAGGGTACGTGTTAGGGTTAGGGTAGGTGTTAGGGTTAGGGTACGCGTTAGGGTTAGGGTAGTTATTAAACCTATCCCACTCTCTAGATACCCCTTAGCACGTAAAGGAATATTATTTGGGGGTCCAGCCATGGAGAAGAGTTTAGACACTAGGATAAAATAAGGAACACATACATTATAAAGAAATCACATTAGGATTCTCTTTTTAAGCTGTTCCTTAAAACACTAGTGCTTAGGAAATCTATTGGAGGCAGAAGCAGTCAAGGGTAGCCTAGGGTTAGGGTTAGGCTTAGGGTTAGGGTTAGGGTACGGCTTAGGGTAGGGGTTCGGGGAGGGGTTCGGGTACGGCGTAGGGTATGGGTTAGGGTTAGGGTTAGTGTTAGGGTTAGGGCTCGGTTTAGGGTACGGGTTAGGATTAGGGTACGTGTTAGGGTTAGGGTAGGGGTTAGGGTTAGGGTACGCGTTAGGGTTAGGGTAGTTATTAAACCTATCCCACTCTCTAGATACCCCTTAGCACGTAAAGGAATATTATTTGGGGGTCCAGCCATGGAGAAGAGTTTAGACACTAGGATAAGATAAGGAACACACCCATTATAAAGAAATCACATTAGGATTCTCTTTTTAAGCTGTTCCTTCAAACACTAGTGCTTAGGAAATCTATTGGAGGCAGAAGCAGTCAAGGGTAGCCTAGGGTTAGGGTTAGGCTTAGGGTTAGGCTTAGGGTACGGCTTAGTGTTCGGGTACGGCGTAGGGTATGGGTTAGGGTTAGGGTTAGGGTTAGTGTTAGGGTTAGGGCTCGGTTTAGGGTACGGGTTAGGATTAGGGTACGTGTTAGGGTTAGGGTAGGTGTTAGGGTTAGGGTACGCGTTAGGGTTAGGGTAGTTATTAAACCTATCCCACTCTCTAGATACCCCTTAGCACGTAAAGGAATATTATTTGGGGGTCCAGCCATGGAGAAGAGTTTAGACACTAGGATAAGATAAGGAACACATACATTATAAAGAAATCACATTAGGATTCTCTTTTTAAGCTGTTCCTTCAAACACTAGTGCTTAGGAAATCTATTGGAGGCAGAAGCAGTCAAGGGTAGCCTAGGGTTAGGGTTAGGCTTAGGGTTAGGCTTAGGGTATGGCTTAGGGTACGGGTTCGGTGAGGGGTTCGGGTACGGCATAGGGTATGGGTTAGGGTTAGGGTTAGGGTTAGTGTTAGGGTTAGGGCTCGGTTTAGGGTACGGGTTAGGATTAGGGTACGTGTTAGGGTTAGGGTAGGTGTTAGGGTTAGGGTACGCGTTAGGGTTAGGGTAGTTATTAAACCTATCCCACTCTCTAGATACCCCTTAGCACGTAAAGGAATATTATTTGCGGGTCCAGCCATGGAGAAGAGTTTAGACACTAGGATAAAATAAGGAACACATACATTATAAAGAAATCACATTAGGATTCTCTTTTTAAGCTGTTCCTTCAAACACTAGTGCTTAGGAAATCTATTGGAGGCAGAAGCAGTCAAGGGTAGCCTAGGGTTAGGGTTAGGCTTAGGGTTAGGCTTAGGGTACGGCTTAGGGTTCGGGTACGGCGTAGGGTATGGGTTAGGGTTAGGGTTAGGGTTAGTGTTAGGGTTAGGGCTCGGTTTAGGGTACGGGTTAGGATTAGGGTAAATGTTAGGGTTAGGGTAGGTGTTAGGGTTAGGGTACGCGTTAGGGTTAGGGTAGTTATTAAACCTATCCCACTCTCTAGATACCCCTTAGCACGTAAAGGAATATTATTTGGGGGTCCAGCCATGGAGAAGAGTTTAGACACTAGGATAAAATAAGGAACACATACATTATAAAGAAATCACATTAGGATTCTCTTTTTAAGCTGTTCCTTCAAACACTAGTGCTTAGGAAATCTATTGGAGGCAGAAGCAGTCAAGGGTAGCCTAGGGTTAGGGTTAGGCTTAGGGTTAGGCTTAGGGTACGGCTTAGGGTACGCGTTCGGGGAGGGGTTCGGGTACGGCGTAGTGTATGGTTTAGGGTTAGGGTTAGGGTTAGTGTTAGGGTTAGGGCTCGGTTTAGGGTACGGGTTAGGATTAGGGTATGTGTTAGGGTTAGGGTAGGTGTTAGGGTTAGGGTACGCGTTAGGGTTAGGGTAGTTATTAAACCTATCCCACTCTCTAGATACCCCTTAGCACGTAAAGGAATATTATTTGGGGGTGCAGCCATGGAGAAGAGTTTAGACACTAGGATAAGATAAGGAACACACCCATTATAAAGAAATCACATTAGGATTCTCTTTTTAAGCTGTTCCTTACA